>NC_088424.1:40804627-41174627 GCF_034236695.1 Oncorhynchus nerka
CCTCTCCACTCAGCCGTCGAGATCCAGGGAGCGATGCTAGGCAGACACGAGCAGGAATTGTCTGCTGCTCGACATGCCGTTGAGACCCTGGCCGCCCAAGTCTCCGACCTCTCGAAACATATTCACCATCTCCGCCTCGATCCACCGGCTACTTCCAGGGCTTCCGAGTCTCCGGAGCCCAGAATTAATAACTCACCGTGTTACTCTGGGGAGCCCACTGAATGCCGCTCGTTCCTCACCCAGTGTGATATTGTGTTCTCTCTCCAGCCCAACACGTACTCCAGGGGTACAGCTCGTATCGCCTACGTCATATCTCTCCTTACTGGACGGGCTCGTGAGTGGGGCACGGCAATCTGGGAGGCAAGGGCTGAGTGTACTAACCAGTATCAGAACTTTAAGGAGGAGATGATACGGGTTTTTGATCGTTCAGTTTTTGGGAAAGAAGCTTCCAGGGCCCTGTCTTCCCTATGTCAAGGTAATCGATCCATAACTGATTACTCTATAGAGTTTCGCACTCTTGCTGCCTCCAGTGACTGGAACGAGCCGGCGTTGCTCGCTCGTTTTCTGGAGGGTCTCGCGGAGGTAAAGGATGAGATTCTCTCCCGGGAGGTTCCTTCCAGCGTGGATTCCTTGATTGAACTCGCTATTCGCATAGAACGACGGGTAGATCTTCGTCACCGAGCTCGTGGAAGGGAGCTCGCGTTTTCCGTTTCCCCCCTCTCCGCATCACTACCATCTTCCTCCACTGGCTCAGGTGCTGAGCCCATGCAGCTGGGGGGTATTCGCATCTCGACTAAGGAGAGGGAACGGAGAATCACCAACCGCCTCTGTCTCTATTGCGGTTCCGCTGGTCATTTTGTCATTTCATGTCCAGTAAAGCCAGAGCTCATCAGTAAGCGGAGGGCTACTGGTGAGCGCTACTACTCAGGTCTCTCCTTCAAGATCCTGTACTACCTTGTCGGTCCATCTACGCTGGACCGGTTCGGCAGCTTCCTGCAGTGCCTTGATAGACTCTGGGGCGGAGGGCTGTTTTATGGACGAAGCCTGGGCTCGGGAACATGACATTCCTCTCAGACAGTTAGGGGAGCCCACGGCCATGTTCGCCTTGGATGGTAGTCCTCTCCCCAGGATTCAGCGTGAAACGCTACCTTTAACCCTCACTGTCTCTGGTAATCATAGCGAAACCATTTCTTTTTAATTTTTCGTTCACCTTTTACACCTGTTGTTTTGGGCCATCCCTGGCTAGTGTGTCATAATCCTTCTATTAATTGGTCTAGTAATTCTATCCTCTCCTGGAACGTCTCTTGTCATGTGAAGTATTTAATGTCTGCTATCCCTCCTGTTTCTTCTGCCCCTTCTTCACAGGAGGAGCCTGGTGATTTGACAGGGGTGCCGGAGGAATATCATGATCTGCAGCACGGTCTTCAGTCGGTCCAGGGCCACCTCCCTTCCTCCGCACCGGTCGTATGATTGTAGTATTGATCTCCTTCCGGGTACCACTCCCCCCCGGGGTAGACTATACTCTCTGTCGGCTCCCGAACGTAAGGCTCTCGAAGATTATTTGTCTGTAGCTCTCGACGCCGGTACCGTAGTCCCTTCCTCCTCTCCCGCCGGAGCGGGGTTTTTTTTTTGTTAAGAAAAAGGACGGGACCCTGCGCCCCTGCGTGGATTATCGAGGGCTGAATGACATAACGGTTAAGAATCGTTATCCGCTTCCCCTTATGTCTTCAGCCTTCGAGATCCTGCAGGGAGCCAGGTTTTTCACTAAGTTGGACCTTCGTAACGCTTACCATCTCGTGCGCATCAGGGAGGGGGACGAGTGGAAAACGGCGTTTAACACTCTGTTAGGGCACTTTGAATACCGGGTTCTGCCGTTCGGCCTCGCTAACGCTCCAGCTGTCTTTCAGGCATTAGTGAATGATGTACTGAGAGACATGCTGAACATCTTTGTTTTCGTTTACCTTGACGATATCCTGATTTTTTCACCGTCACTCCAGATTCATGTTCAGCACGTTCGACGTGTCCTCCAGCGCCTTTTAGAGAATTGTCTTTTTGTGAAGGCTGAGAAGTGCGCTTTTCATGTCTCCTCCGTCACATTTCTCGGTTCTGTTATTTCCGCTGAAGGCATTAAGATGGATCCCGCTAAGGTCCAAGCTGTCAGCGATTGGCCCGTCCCTAAGTCACGTGTCGAGCTGCAGCGCTTTCTCGGCTTCGCGAATTTCTATCGTCGTTTCATTCGTAATTTCGGTCAGGTGGCAGCTCCTCTCACAGCCCTTACTTCTGTCAAGACGTGCTTTAAGTGGTCCGTTTCCGCCCAGGGAGCTTTTGATCTCCTCAAGAAGCGTTTTACATCCGCTCCTATCCTTGTTACACCTGACGTCTCTAGACAGTTCATTGTCGAGGTTGGCGTGGGAGCCATTCTTTCCCAGCGCTCCCATTCTGACGACAAGGTCCACCCTTGCGCGTATTTTTCTCATCGCCTGTCGCCGTCGGAACGTAACTATGATGTGGGAAACCGCGAACTGCTCGCTATCCGCTTAGCCCTAGGCGAATGGCGACAGTGGTTGGAGGGGGCGACCGTTCCTTTTGTCGTTTGGACTGACCATAGGAACCTTGAGTACATCCGTTCTGCCAAACGACTTAATGCGCATCAGGCTCGTTGGGCGCTGTTTTTCGCTCGTTTCGAGTTCGTTATTTCTTATCGTCCGGGCTCTAAGAACACCAAGCCTGATGCTTTATCCCGTCTCTTCAGTTCTTCAGTAGCCTCCACCGACCCCGAGGGGATTCTCCCTGAGGGGCGTGTTGTCGGGTTGACTGTCTGGGGAATTGAGAGGCAGGTAAAGCAAGCACTCACTCACACTCCGTCGCCGCGCGCTTGTCCTAGGAACCTTCTTTTCGTTCCCGTTCCTACTCGTCTGGCCGTTCTTCAGTGGGCTCACTCTGCCAAGTTAGCCGGCCACCCCGGCGCCCGGGTACGCTTGCTTCTATTCGCCAGCGTTTTGGTGGCCCACTCAGGAGCGTGACACGCGTCGTTTCGTGGCTGCTTGTTCGGACTGTGCGCAGACTAAGTCCGGTAACTCTCCTCCTGCCGGCCGTCTCAGACCGCTTTCCATTCCCTCTCGACCGTGGTCTCACATCGCCTTAGACTTTATTACCGGTCTGCCTTCGTCAGCGGGGAAGACTGTTATTCTAACGGTTGTCGATAGGTTCTCTAAGGCGGCTCATTTTATTCCCCTCGCTAAGCTTCCTTCTGCTAAAGAGACGGCACAAATCATCATTGAGAATGTTTTCAGAATTCATGGCCTTCCGTCAGACGCCGTTTCGGACAGGGGTCCGCAATTCACGTCTCAATTTTGGAGGGAGTTTTGCCGTTTGATTGGGGCTTCCGTCAGTCTCTCTTCCGGTTTTCACCCCCAGTCTAACGGTCAAGCAGAACGGGCCAATCAGACTATTGGTCGCATCTTACGCAGTCTTTCCTTTCGTAACCCTGCGTCTTGGGCAGAACAGCTCCCCTGGGCAGAATACGCTCACAACTCGCTTCCTTCGTCTGCGACCGGGCTATCTCCTTTTCAGAGTAGCCTCGGGTACCAGCCTCCTCTGTTCTCGTCCCAGCTCGCCGAGTCCAGCGTCCCCTCCGCTCAGGCTTTTGTCCAACGTTGTAAGCGCACCAGGAAGAGGGTCAGGTCTGCACTTTGCCGTTATAGGGCGCAGACTGTGAGAGCCGCTAATAAGCGTAGGACTAAGAGTCCTAGGTATTGTCGCGGTCAGAGAGTATGGCTCTCCACTCGTAACCTTCCCCTTATGACAGCTTCTCGCAAATTGACCCCGCGGTTCATTGGTCCGTTCCGTATTTCTCAGGTCATTAATCCTGTCGCAGTGCGACTTCTTCTTCCGCGACATCTTCGTCGCGTCCACCCGGTCTTCCATGTCTCCTGTGTCAAGCCCTTTCTTCGCGCCCCCGTTCGTCTCCCCGTCCTCCTTGTCGAGGGCGCACCTATCTACAGGGTCCAGAAGATTATGGACATGCATCCTCGGGGCCGTGGTCATCAGTACCTAGTGGATTGGGAGGGGTACGGTCCTGAGGAAAGGAGTTGGGTTCCATCTCGGGACGTGCTGGACCGTTCGCTGATCGATGATTTCCTCCGTTGCCGCCAGGTTTCCTCCTCGAGTGCGCCAGGAGGCGCTCGGTGAGTGGGGGGGTACTGTCATGTATTGTCATGTTATGTCTTGTCCCTGTTCTTTCTCTTCTCTTCGTTTCCCCCTGCTGGTCGTATTAGGTTACTTTCTCTCCCTCTATCTCTCTCTCTCTCTCTATGGTCCTTTCCTGCTCCCAGCTGTTCCTCATTCTCCCAACGACCTCGTTTACTCTCTCACACCTGTCCCCTCTTTTCCCTCTGATTAAGTCTCTATTTCTCTCTCTTTTTCTGCTTCTGTCTTTGTCGGATTCTCGTTTGCTTTGCCCTTGTCCCGTCCTGTCGTAATCTGCCTCTTCATTAGATGCTGCGTGTGAGCAGGTGTCTCTGTCCTCTACGGCCCGCGCCTACCCGGAGGGACCTGCAGTCTGTTGCCGCTAGCCCTGCTATTCTCCTCTACTGCTAGAAGGGGACTCTCCTGTAAAGATTGAGGATTTATGTTTTCCCTGTTTGGACATTAAAAGACTCTGTTTCTGTTAAACCGCTTTTGGGTCCTCACTCACCTGCATAACAGTTATCTTCCGTATAAACTCTTAAAGACCTAGTAATATTTTACATCAATAGTAGTCAATATCAATCGTCATCTTAATTCAGTCTCATCTGAAAGTTGTAAATTCTTAGTTATCTGCACGAACCCTGGCTAACAAGGTGAATCAGCAATACAAAATTGGGTTTAATTATTTATTTACTAAATACCTAACTAATCGTACAGAATTACACATACACATAATTAATCATAACTTGATTACAAATGACATCATAAAGGAAAACATCCCTAGAGGGCGGAACAAATGTGACAGCTTGTTACACAAAAGAAAGGGCTGGGTTTGAGTGAAAGAGCAGGAAGGTTGTCAATTGGATACGTGGTAGTAACGTCGTTGGGTGATAGACGGGATACTCTGTCTGTTCCTTCCTAACCCTCGTTTGCATCTGCTGTTGCTAACTCAACGGCTAGGAGGTATCACTTCTGTAGTGAATAAGAGTTCAAAGTTCATACCATTCGCAACCAAAGCTCACGCTGATGTTGGCTTCGTTCTGTAGTTATTATCTGAACCATTCTGACATAGGACCGTCGTCCTAGATCCCCAGAACAGGAAGTTCTATTGTTGTCAAGGGCTTATATAGGAAGGGAGAGGAGGGTTTTATAGCCCATGTCCCTTCACAGGGCGGGCCACTGATTGAGCAATTTAAACATTTAAATTGAACAACAATTACATGTGAATCCAATAACTCTGATGTGTAGACTTTCCACTGTAGAGTTTGTCATCTTATCATTGATGAGAATGTCTCAGATGACAACCGAACTGACATCATATTCATTAAGTACCACCGCATATGTTCAATTGTTCGGATTACCAGAATATAGTTAATTTCCCCCCACCTTCTGATGTTCCCAGAATCTCTATGTTAACCAAGGGGTTTTGCAAATGTAACCTCAGTAGGGTAGAGAGAGGAAAAAGGGGGGAAGAGGTATTTATGACTGTCATAAACCTACCCCCCAGGCCAACGTCATGACACCACCATCGCAGCACTAACAATCAGGGAACATATAATCCAGACCCTCCTTCCACCAATCAGATTTGGAAGTGTCAGTCACATACTGCTGATGAAGTACTGGCAAGGAGTCACAGACCTCAGCGACGACCTTCCTCAGGAGGCTCTTTCTCCAGCTCCTCCAACGATCTGCTCCTGCTCCGCATCAGATGAGTCAGCTTGGTACACCCCACGCCTAACAGGCATGAACATAGGCTAGCTGAACCCAGAACACGGGACTGGATGGCAGTGTTGTTCAAAAAGCCACATCCCTGGTGGTGTGCCAACCTTACGGGACTTGACAAGAACCCTCCAAGCCTGCATAACAGACTCATAAAATGGAGTCAGGCCAGGCAAATCACCCCCCTCCAGCTTTAAGAGGAAAAGGTGCTTGTCTAAGTCCAAACAGCCCAGTCTCCTCATCAGTGTGTAGGCTGTTTCGACCCAGCTAGAACCGTCTCTGTACAACAATCTCTGGGCTGCTTGAAGCCGGAAAGCCATGATTCTAGAGGAAATGTCCACCAGGCCTTTTCCACCCTCGTGCAGTGGCAGGTACAGGGCTGCAGCTTTTATCCAGTGTTGTCCAGACCAGAAGAAATTGACAAGGGTTCTCTGAAGCTCTTGTATCAGACCCTTTGGTGGCTGCAAAATCATTAGTCTGTGCCACAGGGTAGAGGCAGCAAGATTAATAGCTACCAGGACCCTTCCCCTATAAGACTGCTGGGGCAGCACCCATTTCCATCCTAACAGTCTGGCACACACTTTCTCCACTACACCCTCCCAGTTCTTTTTCTGAAAGACATTGGAGCCTAGAAAACCCCCCAAAGTCTTCATCCCATCTCTGCCGCACTGAAGCCCCCCTGGCAACAGTGGAGCGGATCCCGTCTGAAGCCCCCCTGGTAACAGTGGAGCGGACCCCGTCTGAAGCACCCCTGGTAACCGTGGAGCGGACCCCATCTGAAGCCCCCCTGGTAACCGTGGAGCGGACCCCGCCTGAAGCCCCCTGGTAACCGTGGAGCAGACCCCGTCTGAAGCCCCCCTGGTAACCGTGGAGGGGACCCCATCTGAAGCCCCCCTGGTAACAGTGGAGCGGACCCCGTCTGAAGCCCCCTGGTAACAGTGGAGCGGACCCCGTCTGAAGCCCCCCTGGTAACAGTGGAACGGACCCCGTCTGAAGCCCCCCTGGTAACAGTGGAGCGGACCCCGTCTGAAGCCCCCTGGTAACAGTGGAGCGGACCCCGTCTGAAGCCCCTGGTAACAGTGGAACGGACCCGTCTGAAGCCCCCTGGTAACCGTGGAGCGGACCCCGTCTGAAGCCCCCTGGTAACAGTGGAACGGACCCCATCTGAAGCCCCTGGTAACAGTGGAACGGACCCCGTCTGAAGCCCCCTGGTAACCGTGGAGCGGACCCCGTCTGAAGCCCCCCTGGTAACAGTGGAGCGGACCCCGTCTGAAGCTCCCCTGGTAACCGTGTAGCGGACCCCGTCTGAAGCCCCCTGGTAACCGTGGTGCGGACCCCGTCTGGAGCCCCCTGGTAACCGTGGAGCGGACCCCGTCTGAAGCCCCCTGGTAACAGTGGAGCGGACCCCGTCTGAAGCACCCCTGGTAACAGTGGAGCGGACCCCGTCTGAAGCACCCTGGTAACCGTGGAGCGGACCCCGTCTGATGCCCCCTGGTAACAGTGGAGCGGACCCCGTTTGAAGCCCCCCTGGTAACCGTGGTGCGGACCCCGTCTGAAGCCCCCCTGGTAACAGTGGAGCGGACCCTGTCTGAAGCCCCCTGGTAACAGTGGAGCGGACCCTGTCTGAAGCCCCCTGGTAACCGTGGAGCGGACCCCATCTGAAGCCCCCTGGTAACCGTGGAGCGGACCCCGTTTGAAGCCCCCTGGTAACCGTGGAGCGGACCCCATCTGACGCCCCCTGGTAACCGTGGAGCGGACCCCGTTTGAAGCCCCCTGGTAACCGTGGAGCGGACCCCATCTGAAGCCCCCTGGTAACCGTGGAGCGGACCCCATCTGAAGCCCCCTGGTAACCGTGGAACGGACCCCGTCTGAAGCCCCCTGGTAACCGTGGAACGGACCCCATCTGAAGCCCCCCTGGTAACCGTGGTGCGGACCCCGTTTGAAGCTGACCTGCCCACAGCGCTTCACTCTTTCCCCAATTGACTCTAGCTGAGGAGGCCCCCTCATACACCTTTAAAGTGTTTGAGAGAACCTTAACATCCTCACCCCCTGTAAAACTATCACGTCATCTGCATACACAGACAGTGCTATCGTGGGACCCTTCATTACCCCTGGCACAGAGAAACCAGTAAGCTTCGCTCTTAAAAAACAAAGCATTGGTTCAATCGCCAGACTATATAACTGCCCTGAAATTGCCCCATTGGACAGGGATGGGGCAACTCAAACCACCCCCCACCTTCACCATACGTGGACAACTACAAATACTTAGGTGTCTGGTTAGACTGTAAACTCTCCTTCCAGACCCATATCAAACATCTCCAATCCAAAGTTAAATCTAGAATTGGCTTCCTATTTCGCAACAAAGCATCCTTCACTCATGCTGCCAAACATACCCTTGTAAAATTGACCATCCTACCAATCCTCGACTTTGGCGATGTCATTTACAAAATAGCCTCCAATACCCTACTCAACAAATTGGATGCAGTCTATCACAGTGCTATCCGTTTTGTCACCAAAGCCCCATATACTACCCACCATTGCGACCTGTACGCTCTCGTTGGCTGGCCCTCGCTTCATACTCGTCGCCAAACCCACTGGCTCCATGTCATCTACAAGACCCTGCTAGGTAAAGTCCCCCCTTATCTCAGCTCGCTGGTCACCATAGCATCTCCCACCTGTAGCACACGCTCCAGCAGGTATATCTCTCTAGTCACCCCCAAAACCAATTCTTTCTTTGGCCGCCTCTCCTTCCAGTTCTCTGCTGCCAATGACTGGAACGAACTACAAAAATCTCTTAAATTGGAAACACTTATCTCCCTCACTAGCTTTAAGCACCAACTGTCAGAGCATCTTACAGATTACTGCACCTGTACATAGCCCACCTATAATTTAGCCCAAACAACTACCTCTTTCCCAACTGTATTTAATTTATTTATTTATTTTGCTCCTTTGCACCCCATTATTTTTATTTCTACTTTGCACATTCTTCCATTGCAAAACTACCATTCCAGTGTTTTACTTGCTATATTGTATTTACTTTGCCACCATGGCCTTTTTGCCTTTACCTCCCTTCTCACCTAATTTGCTCACATTGTATATAGACTTGTTTTTTTTTTTTTTACTGTATTATTGACTGTATGTTTGTTTTACTCCATGTGTAACTCTGTGTCGTTGTATGTGTCGAACTGCTTTGCTTTATCTTGGCCAGGTCGCAATTGTAAATGAGAACTTGTTCTCAACTTGCTTACCTGGTTAAATAAAGGTGAAATAAAAATAAATAAAAACATGAGGCCCCAGCATACAGTAAATTCATCCAAGACAAAAAACAACAACAAGGCTTTCATCATTTTAAACATGTACTGGTGGTCCACACGATCAAAAGCCTTCTCCTGATCCAAAGAAAGTAAACCCACATTTACATCAGACAGTTTAATAATGTCTAAAACATCTCTTATCAGAAACAAGTTATCAACGATAGAGCGATCAGGTACACAGTAGGACTGGTCCTTGTGGACCAAAAATCCCAGATACTCTTTCAACCTGTTTGAGAGACATTTAGAAACAATTTTGTATTCTGCGCACAGCAAAGCAACAGGTCTCCAATTTTTTTATGAGCCAAATCCCCCGTTTTTGGTCTCAGTGAAAGTACCACACGTTGACAGGATACAGGAAGAGAACCCTCATGAAAGGATTCACAAACCACTTCATAAAAATCCTCCCCAATAGACCCCCAAAAGTGCTTATAAAACTCAGATGGTAAACCATCGATGCCAGGGGCTCGGCCTGTTGAGAGCTGCATAACTGCTGTGGACAGCTCCTGCAGTGTAATGTCAGAGTCCAATGCGACTCTCTGCTCAGGTCCCAATTGAGGAAGACCGTGTAACAACTGTTCAGTGCACAGAGAGTCACAATCCTCCGCCTTATAGAGGGCCGAGTAGAAATCCACGGCATGTTGACGCATTTCACTGTCATCCGTGGTCACCTTCCCATCAGGGAGACGAAGGCAGACCATCTGTTGACGTTGCAATGTCGACTGTCCTAGGTTTTTTTTTTAAGCGCTAGGAGCATCCATATCCTTGAGGGAAGCGAAACGAGACCTAATCAACCCTTCACTCTTTCATGCAGAAACGACCTCAGTTCGTGTCTCTTGTCCTGTAAGTTCATGACTAGTCCAGGGTCTAGTCCAGAGTCGTTCTGAGTGAGCAGCTTCAATTCAATAGACTTGATGTCTTGTTCAAGGGCCTTGATAGTCTCTTTAACTTCAATATGAGACAGAGCACTATACTGTTGACAAAATACTCGTATTTGGGCCTTCCCAACCTCCCACCATTGTCTCAAGGACTCAACATTCCCTTTTGTAACCCTCCATTTTTCACAAAACAACAAAAACCTTTCACAAAACATGACATCATGTAACAACTTAACATTAAAATACCAATAATGTGATGACCTTTGTGGACAAGTGAATATCAACAGTAACAATATTTTTTATTTTTTATTTTACTTCACCTTTATTTAACCAGGTAGGCAAGTTGAGAACAAGTTCTCATTTACAATTGCGACCTGGCCAAGATAAAGCAAAGCAGTTCGACACATACAACGACACAGAGTTACACATGGAGTAAAACAAACATACAGTCAATAATACAGTATAAACAAGTCTATATACAATGTGAGCAAATTAGGTGAGAAGGGAGGTAAAGGCAAAAAAGGCCATGGTGGCAAAGTAAATACAATATAGCAAGTAAAACACCGGAATGGTAGTTTTGCAATGGAAGAATGTGCAAAGTAGAAATAAAAATAATGGGGTGCAAAGGAGCAAAATAAATAAATTAATTAAATACAGTTGGGAAAGAGGTAGTTGTTTGGGCTAAATTATAGGTGGGCTATGTACAGGTGCAGTAATCTGTAAGATGCTCTGACAGTTGGTGCTTAAAGCTAGTGAGGGAGATAAGTGTTTCCAGTTTCAGAGATTTTTGTAGTTCGTTCCAGTCATTGGCAGCAGAGAACTGGAAGGAGAGGCGGCCAAAGAAAGAATTGGTTTTGGGGGTGACTAGAGAGATATACCTGCTGGAGCGGGTGCTACAGGTGAGAGATGCTATGGTGACCAGCGAGCTGAGATATGGGGGGACTTTACATAGCAGGGTCTTGTAGATGACATGGAGCCAGTGGGTTTGGCGATGAGTATGAAGCGAGGGCCAGCCAACGAGAGCGTACAGGTCGCAATGGTGGGTAGTATATGGGGCTTTGGTGACAAAACGGATTGCACTGTGATAGACTGCATCCAATTTGTTGAGTAGGGTATTGGAGGCTATTTTGTAAATGACATCGCCAAAGTCGAGGATTGGTAGGATGGTCAGTTTTACAAGGGTATGTTTGGCAGCATGAGTGAAGGATGCTTTGTTGCGAAATAGGAAGCCAATTCTAGATTTAACTTTGGATTGGAGATGTTTGATATGGGTCTGGAAGGAGAGTTTACAGTCTAACCAGACACCTAAGTATTTGTAGTTGTCCACGTATTCTAAGTCAGAGCCGTCCAGAGTAGTGATGTTGGACAGGCGGGTAGGTGCAGGTAGCGATCGGTTGAAGAGCATGCATTTAGTTTTACTTGTATTTAAGAGCAATTGGAGGCCACGGAAGGAGAGTTGTATGGCATTGAAGCTTGCCTGGAGGGTTGTTAACACAGTGTCCAAAGAAGGGCCGGAAGTATACAGAATGGTGTCGTCTGCGTAGAGGTGGATCAGAGACTCACCAGCAGCAAGAGCGACCTCATTGATGTATACAGAGAAGAGAGTCGGTCCAAGAATTGAACCCTGTGGCACCCCCATAGAGACTGCCAGAGGTCCGGACAGCAGACCCTCCGATTTGACACACTGAACTCTATCAGAGAAGTAGTTGGTGAACCAGGCGAGGCAATCATTTGAGAAACCAAGGCTGTCGAGTCTGCCGATGAGGATGTGGTGGTTGACAGAGTCGAAAGCCTTGGCCAGATCAATGAATACGGCTGCACAGTAATATTTCTTATCGATGGCGGTTAAGATATCGTTTAGGACCTTGAGCGTGGCTGAGGTGCACCCATGACCAGCTCTGAAACCATATTGCATAGCAGAGAAGGTATGGTGAGATTCGAAATGGTCGGTAATCTGTTTGTTGACTTGGCTTTCGAAGACCTTAGAAAGGCATGGTAGGATAGATATAGGTCTGTAGCAGTTTGGGTCAAGATTGTCCCCCCCTTTGAAGAGGGGGATGACCGCAGCTGCTTTCCAATCCTTGGGGATCTCAGACGACATGAACGAGAGGTTGAACAGGCTAGTAATAGGGGTGGCAACAATTTCGGCAGATAATTTTAGAAAGAAAGGGTCCAGATTGTATAGCCTGGCTGATTTGTAGGGGTCCAGATTTTTCAGCTCTTTCAGAACTTCAGCTGAATGGATTTGGGAGAAGGAGAAATGGGGAAGGCTTGGGCGAGTTGCTGTTGGGGGTGCAGTGCTGTTGACCGGGGTAGGAGTAGCCAGGTGGAAAGCATGGCCAGCCGTAGAAAAATGCTTATTGAAATTCTCAATTATGGTGGATTTATCAGTGGTGACAGTGTTTTCTATCTTCAGTGCAGTGGGCAGCTGGAAGGAGGTGTTCTTATTCTCCATGGACCTTACAGTGTCCCATAACTTTTTTGAGTTAGTGTTGCAGGAAGCAAATTTCTGCTTGAAAAAGCTAGCCTTGGCTTTTCTAACTACCTGTGTATAACGGTTTCTAGCTTCCCTGAACAGCTGCATATCACGGGGGCTGTTCGATGCTAATGCAGAACGCCATAGGATGTTTTTGTGTTGGTTAAGGGCAGTCAGGTCTGGGGAGAACCAAGGGCTATATCTGTTCCTGGTTCTAAATTTCTTGAATGGGGCATGTTTATTTAAGATTGTTAGGAAGGCATTTTTTAAAAATATCCAGGCATCCTCTACTGACGGGATGATATCAATATCCTTCCAGGATACCCCGGCCAGGTCGATTAGAAAGGCCTGCCTGCAGGGATCGTTTTACAGTGATGAGTGGAGGTCGTTTGACCGCTGAACCATTACGGATGCAGGCAATGAGGCAGTGATCGCTGAGATCTTGGTTGAAGACAGCAGAGGTGTATTTAGAGGGGAAGTTGGTTAGGATGATATCTATGAGGGTGCCCGTGTTTAAGGCTTTGGGGGGGGTACCTGGTAGGTTCATTGATAATTTGTGTGAGATTGAGGGCATCAAGTTTAGATTGTAGGATGGCTGGGGTGTTAAGCATGTTCCAGTTTAGGTCGCCTAGCAGCACAAGCTCTGAAGATAGATGGGGGGCAATCAGTTCACATATGGTGTCCAGAGCACAGCTGGGGGCAGAGGGGGTCTATAGCAGGCGGCAACGGTGAGAGACTTGTTTTTAGAGAGGTGGATTTTTAAAAGTAGAAGTTCAAATTGTTTGGGTACAGATCTGGATAGTAGGACAGAACTCTGCAGGCTATCTTTGCAGTAGATTGCAACACCGCCCCTTTGGCAGTTCTATCTTGTCTGAAAATGTTGTAGTTTGGAATTAAAATTTCTGAATTTTGGTGGTCTTCCTAAGCCAGGATTCAGACACAGCTAGAACATCCGGGTTGGCAGAGTGTGCTAAAGCAGTGAATAGAACAAACTTAGGGAGGAGGCTTCTAATGTTAACATGCATGAAACCAAGGCTATTACGGTTACAGAAGTCATCAAAAGAGAGCGCCTGGGGAATAGGAGTGGAGCTAGGCACTGCAGGGCCTGGATTCACCTCTACATCGCCAGAGGAACATAGGAGGAGAAGAATAAGGGTACGGCTAAAAGCAATAAGAATTGGTCGTCTAGAACGTCTGGAACAGAGAGTAAAAGGAGGTTTCTGGGGGCGATAAAATAGCATCAAGGTATAATGTACAGACAAAGGTATGGTAGGATGTGAATACAGTGGAGGTAAACCTAGGTATTGAGTGATGAAGAGAGAGATATTGTCTCTAGAAACATCATTGAAACCAGGAGATGTCATTGCATGTGTGGGTGGTGGAACTAATAAGTTGGATAAGGTATAGTGAGCAGGACTAGAGGCTCTATAGTGAAATAAGCCAATAAACACTAACCAGAACAGCAATGGACAAGACATATTGACATTAAGGAGAGGCATCCTTAGTCGAGTGATCAAAAGGGTCCAGGGAGTGGAGAGGTTGGTTTGGGGGTCACGGCGATTTAGACAGCTAGCCAGGACATCGGTAGCAAGCTAGCATAGGATGGAGGTCTTTTGTTAGCCACCTCTTGCGTTCCGTCAGTAGATTAGTGGGGTTCCGTGTGGTAGAGGGGATTAGTCCAAATCACACAACAACAACAAAAAATAAAAACAATAGATATAGTTATAGAGGCCCAAGAAGAAACATAATAATAATAAAAATAAATAAATTGTCCGATTGTCTATTCTGAGAGCAGCCGGTAAGACAGCTAACGGTTAGCAGGCCGCAGATGGGCGTTCAGGTAACGTCGCGACGGAGGAGCCAGCCGGATCTCCTTCGGGTAGATAACGTCGGCAGTCCAGTTGTGAAGGCCCGGTGGGGCTCCGCGTAGGCAGTAAAACGGGTCCGGATAGGTGACTGCAGCCCAGGAGTGATTGACGGAGCTCAGGAGTGATTGACGGAGCTGGCTAGCTCCGGAGTAATTGATGTTTGCTCCGGAATCGACGAAAGCAGATAGACACACGGATAGCAGCCAGCTAGCTGTGAGATCCGGGAATGAGTGTCCAGAGAGCAGTTGAAATCCAGGGACATGGAGAGAAAAATTGGTCCGGTATGTTCCGTTCCGAGCCGCGCTGCGCCGTACAAAACTGGCGATAGATTTTCGAGCTAAAGGATAGCTGATGACCACAAACCGTGGTTAGCTGAATACTAACGAGTTGCCAGTAAAGAAGCTAACTAGCTTCTGAACTAGCTTCTGATTAGCTTCTGGCTAGCTCCTGGCTAGCTTCTGGCTAGTTTCTGGCTAGCTTCTTGGAGTTTCTGGCTAGCTTCTGGCTAGCTTCTTGGAGGATTGCAGATTTGAGGTAAATAATACTTATTTATAAATATAAATTGGTGAGGCGGGTTGCAGGAGAGTGTTTTGAAGATGAGTTGATGGAAAATAAAAATAAAATGTATGTGAAAAAAGTTGTAAAATATATATATATACAGGACACGACAAGACAAGGACAAAAGACGTCTGAACTGCTATGCCATCTCGGGTTAGCCGAGATGGCATAGCATCAAACTCAGTTAATAGGCCAGACAGACAAGTGGCTGAAGTTCTTCAGCGGTGCGATCAACAGTAATATGATGATCAGAGAAACCCACAGGAGTAATGGCACACTTTCCAACCCTACTACAGTAGTGGTCAGATACATACAACCTGTCTAACCTACCAACCCTACTACAGTAGTGGTCAGATACATACAACCTGTCTAACCTTCCAACCCTACTACAGTAGTGATCAGATACATACAACCTGTCTAACCTTCCAACCCTACTACAGTAGTGATCAGATACATACAACCTGTCTAACCTACCAACCCTACTACAGTAGTGATCAGACATATACAATCTGTCTAACCTTCCAACCCTACTACAGTAGTGATCAGATATATACAACCTGTCTAACCTTCCAACCCTACTACAGTAGTGATCAGATACATACAACCTGTCTAACCTTCCAACCCTACTACAGTAGTGATCAGATACATACAACCTAACCTGTCTAACCTTCCAACCCTACTACAGTAGTGATCAGATACATACAACCTGTCTAACCTTCCAACCCTACTACAGTAGTGATCAGATACATACAACCTGTCTAACCTTCCAACCCTACTACAGTAGTGATCAGATACATACAACCTGTCTAACCTACCAACCCCTCTACAGTAGTGGTCAGATACATACAACCTGTCTAACCTTCCAACCCTACTACAGTAGTGATCAGATACATACAACCTGTCTAACCTTCCAACCCTACTACAGTAGTGATCAGATACATACAACCTGTCTAACCTTCCAACCCTACTACAGTAGTGATCAGACACATACAACCTGTCTAACCTACCAACCCTACTACAGTAGTGATCAGACATATACAATCTGTCTAACCTTCCAACCCTACTACAGTAGTGATCAGATATATACAACCTGTCTAACCTTCCAACCCTACTACAGTAGTGATCAGATACATACAACCTGTCTAACCTTCCAACCCTACTACAGTAGTGATCAGATACATACAACCTAACCTGTCTAACCTTCCAACCCTACTACAGTAGTGATCAGATACATACAACCTGTCTAACCTTCCAACCCTACTACAGTAGTGATCAGATACATACAACCTGTCTAACCTACCAACCCTACTACAGTAGTGATCAGACACATACAACCTGTCTAACCTACCAACCCTACTACAGTAGTGATCAGACACATACAACCTGTCTAACCTACCAACCCTACTACAGTAGTGATCAGACACATACAACCTGTCTAACCTTCCAACCCTACTACAGTAGTGATCAGATACATACAACCTGTCTAACCTACCAACCCTACTACAGTATTGCTTAGATACATACAACCTGTCTAACCTTCCAACCCTACTACAGTAGTGATCAGATATATACAACCTGTCTAACCTTCCAACCCTACTACAGTAGTGATCAGATACACACAACCTGTCTAACCTTCCAACCCTACTACAGTAGTGATCAGATACATACAACCTGTCTAACCTACCAACCCTACTACAGTAGTGATCAGATACATACAACCTGTTTAACCTACCAACCCTACTACAGTAGTGATCAGATACATACAACCTGTCTAACCTTCCAACCCTACTACAGTAGTGATCAGATACATACAACCTGTCTAACCTTCCAACCCTACTACAGTAGTGATCAGATACACACAACCTGTCTAACCTTCCAACCCTACTACAGTAGTGATCAGAAACATACAACCTGTCTAACCTTCCAACCCTACTACAGTAGTGGTCAGATACATACAACCTGTCTAACCTACCAACCCTACTACAGTAGTGATCAGATACATACAACCTGTTTAACCTACCAACCCTACTACAGTAGTGATCAGATACATACAACCTGTCTAACCTTCCAACCCTACTACAGTAGTGATCAGATACATACAACCTGTCTAACCTACCAACCCTACTACAGTAGTGATCAGACACATACAACCTGTCTAACCTTCCAACCCTACTACAGTAGTGATCAGATACATACAACCTGCCTAACCTACCAACCCCTCTACAGTAGTGATCAGATACATACAACCTGTCTAACCTACCAACCCTACTACAGTAGTGATCAGACACATACAACCTGTCTAACCTTCCAACCCTACTACAGTAGTGATCAGATACATACAACCTGTCTAACCTTCCAACCCTACTACAGTAGTGATCAGATACATACAACCTGTCTAACCTACCAACCCCTCTACAGTAGTGGTCAGATACATACAACCTGTCTAACCTTCCAACCCTACTACAGTAGTGATCAGATACATACAACCTGTCTAACCTTCCAACCCTACTACAGTAGTGGTCAGATACATACAACCTGTCTAACCTTCCAACCCTACTACAGTAGTGATCAGATACATACAACCTGTCTAACCTTCCAACCCTACTACAGTAGTGATCAGATACATACAACCTGTCTAACCTACCAACCCTACTACAGTATTGCTTAGATACATACAACCTGTCTAACCTTCCAACCCTACTACAGTAGTGATCAGATACATACAACCTGTCTAACCTACCAACCCTACTACAGTATTGCTTAGATACATACAACCTGTCTAACCTTCCAACCCTACTACAGTAGTGATCAGATACATACAACCTGTCTAACCTACCAACCCTACTACAGTATTGCTTAGATACATATAACCTGTCTAACCTTCCAACCCTACTACAGTAGTGATCAGATATATACAACCTGTCTAACCTTCCAACCCTACTACAGTAGTGATCAGATACACACAACCTGTCTAACCTTCCAACCCTACTACAGTAGTGATCAGATACATACAACCTGTCTAACCTACCAACCCTACTACAGTAGTGATCAGATACATACAACCTGTTTAACCTACCAACCCTACTACAGTAGTGATCAGATACATACAACCTGTCTAACCTTCCAACCCTACTACAGTAGTGATCAGATACATACAACCTGTCTAACCTACCAACCCTACTACAGTAGTGATCAGACACATACAACCTGTCTAACCTTCCAACCCTACTACAGTAGTGATCAGATACATACAACCTGTCTAACCTTCCAACCCTACTACAGTAGTGATCAGATACATACAACCTGTCTAACCTTCCAACCCTACTACAGTAGTGATCAGATACACACAACCTGTCTAACCTTCCAACCCTACTACAGTAGTGATCAGAAACACACAACCTGTCTAACCTTCCAACCCTACTACAGTAGTGATCAGATACATACAACCTGTCTAACCTACCAACCCTACTACAGTAGTGATCAGATACATACAACCTGTCTAACCTACCAACCCCTCTACAGTAGTGATCAGATACATACAACCTGTCTAACCTACCAACCCTACTACAGTAGTGATCAGATACATACAACCTGTTTAACCTACCAACCCTACTACAGTAGTGATCAGATACATACAACCTGTCTAACCTTCCAACCCTACTACAGTAGTGATCAGATACATACAACCTGTCTAACCTACCAACCCTACTACAGTAGTGATCAGACACATACAACCTGTCTAACCTTCCAACCCTACTACAGTAGTGATCAGATACATACAACCTGTCTAACCTACCAACCCTACTACAGTAGTGATCAGATACATACAACCTGTCTAACCTACCAACCCTACTACAGTATTGCTTAGATACATACAACCTGTCTAACCTTCCAACCCTACTACAGTAGTGATCAGATACATACAACCTGTCTAACCTACCAACCCTACTACAGTATTGCTTAGATACATATAACCTGTCTAACCTTCCAACCCTACTACAGTAGTGATCAGATATATACAACCTGTCTAACCTTCCAACCCTACTACAGTAGTGATCAGATACATACAACCTGTCTAACCTACCAACCCTACTACAGTAGTGATCAGATACATACAACCTGTCTAACTTTCCAACCCTACTACAGTAGTGATCAGATGCATACAACCTGTCTAACCTACCAACCCCTCTACAGTAGTGATCAGATACATACAACCTGTCTAACCTACCAACCCTACTACAGTATTGCTCAGATACATACAACCTGTCTAACCTACCAACCCTACTACAGTAGTGATCAGACACATACAACCTATCTAACCTTCATTAACTACTACAGTAGTGGTCAGATACATACAACCTGTCTAACCTTCCAACCCTACTACAGTAGTGCTCAGATACATACAACCTGTCTAACCTTCCAACCCTACTACAGTAGTGATCAGATACATACAATCTGTCTAACCTACCAACCCCTCTACAGTAGTGGTCAGACACATACAACCTGTCTAACCTACCAACCCTACTACAGTAGTGATCAGACACATACAACCTGTCTAACCTACCAACCCTACTACAGTAGTGATCAGATACATACAACCTGTCTAACCTACCAACCCTACTACAGTATTGCTTAGATACATACAACCTGTCTAACCTTCCAACCCTACTACAGTAGTGATCAGAAACATACAACCTGTCTAACCTACCAACCCTACTACAGTAGTGATCAGAAACATACAACCTGTCTAACCTTCCAACCCTACTACAGTAGTGGTCAGATACATACAACCTGTCTAACCTACCAACCCTACTACAGTAGTGATCAGATACATACAACCTGTTTAACCTACCAACCCTACTACAGTAGTGATCAGATACATACAACCTGTCTAACCTTCCAACCCTACTACAGTAGTGATCAGATACATACAACCTGTCTAACCTTCCAACCCTACTACAGTAGTGATCAGATACATACAACCTGTCTAACCTACCAACCCTACTACAGTAGTGATCAGATACATACAACCTGTCTAACCTTCCAACCCTACTACAGTAGTGATCAGATATATACAACCTGTCTAACCTTCCAACCCTACTACAGTAGTGATCAGATACATACAACCTGTCTAACCTTCCAACCCTACTACAGTAGTGATCAGATATATACAACCTGTCTAACCTTCCAACCCTACTACAGTAGTGATCAGACACATACAACCTGTCTAACCTACCAACCCTACTACAGTAGTGATCAGATACATACAACCTGTCTAACCTTCCAACCCTACTACAGTAGTGATCAGATATATACAACCTGTCTAACCTTCCAACCCTACTACAGTAGTGATCAGACACATACAACCTGTCTAACCTACCAACCCTACTACAGTATTGCTCAGATACATACAACCTGTCTAACCTTGCTGCACTGACACGACCTTTATTAATTTTTATCCATGTGTACTGCCTATCTTTTGCATTCCTTACTCTCCACACATCAGAAAGCTCAAACTCAGTTAATAAACCAGACAGGCAAGTGGCTGACCGCAGGTGAGGTTCTTCAGCGGTGCGATCAACAGTAAAATCCACTGTACAGTTCCAGTCCCCCCCTAAAACCATACACCCCTCTTGGTCACACTGTCTTAAGGTTTCCTTTATTTGATCAAAAACAGCAATACGCTCTGTACCCTCATTAGGCGCAGAAACATTTAAAAAAACACACAAAAACACAACATCCACCTTGACCAATAAAACCCGACCCTTGACAATCTCTGTTGTAGATACCACAGTCACCCCTAAACCTGAGGAAAACAAGATTGCCACCACAGCACTGAAATTAGTACCGTGACTGAGTACATGCTGCCCCTCCCACCACATACCCCAGTCAACCTCATTTTCCTCATCACTATGTGTCTCCTGTAGAAGTCAACCTCATTAGCCTCGTCACTATGTGTCTCCTGTAGAAGTCAACCTCATTAGCCTCATCACTATGTGTCTCCTGTAGAAGTCAACCTCATTAGCCTCGTCACTATGTGTCTCCTGTAGAAGTCAACCTCATTAGCCTCATCACTATGTGTCTCCTGTAGAAGTCAACCTCATTAGCCTCATCACTATGTGTCTCCTGTAGAAGTCAACCTCAGTTTCCTCACCACTGTGTCTCCTGTAGGAAAACTACATTAAGCCTTTTCTGTTTTATTACTTCTAATACCCAAACCCTCTTATTCCTGTCCCTTCCCCCATTAATATTGAGAGAACCTACCCTTAGTACCTCCATATAGAAAAGAGAAGAGAAAAGCAGAAGAAACCACAGAGAAACCAAGGAGAAAAAAGACCCCCTATGAAGCATGATCATCATCATTGTTTGAATCTTCTCTTAACCTGACTATGTTTCCCACCACCTTTTGCTGCTGTGACAGCAGTAATACATTTCCTCAAGCGAAACCGCTTCTTCTCACTCAGCTTGTCTAACCCCACCGTCTTCTGTAACATCACAGCTGACCTCACAAGCGTATCAACATCTAAATAATCTGACAATTTGACAGATTTCCCCAAAGTCTGATCTAGAAACCCATTTACCTCCTCTAGATCGTAAATTGAGTCGTCACCAGCTGCTGTCATATCTAAAGATATATCCATATCCTTCTCCTGATCCTCAGCTGAGACCACAGACAACTGTCTCCCCTCTACCACATCCCTTTCAACACTCCCCACTTGCACCTCATTACTCGTAGTGGGCATCTCCTCCACTACCTGGGAGACTAGCCCCACCTGAACCTCATTACTCGTAGTGGGCATCTCCTCCACTACCTGAGAGACTAGCCCCACCTGAACCTCATTACTCGTAGTGGGCATCTCCTCCACTACCTGGGAGAATAGCCCCACCTGAACCTCATTACTCGTAGTGGGCATCTCCTCCAATACCTGGGAGACTAGCCCCACCTGAACCCCATTACTCGTAGTGGGCATCTCCTCCACTACCTGGGAGACTAGCCCCACCTGAACCCCATTACTCGTAGTGGGCATCTCCTCCAATACCTGGGAGACTAGCCCCACCTGAACCCCATTACTCGTAGTGGGCATCTCCTCCACTACCTGGGAGAATAGCCCCACCTGAACCTCATTACTCGTAGTGGGCATCTCCTCAACTACCTGGGAGACTAGCCCCACCTGAACCCCATTACTCGTAGTGGGCATCTCCTCCAATACCTGGGAGACTAGCCCCACCTGAACCCCATTACTCGTAGTGGGCATCTCCTCCACTACCTGGGAGAATAGCCCCACCTGAACCTCATTACTCGTAGTGGGCATCTCCTCCACTACCTGGGAGCCTAGCTCCACATGAACCCCAGCACTCGTAGTGGGCATCTCCTCCACTACCTGGGAGAATAGCCCCACCTGAACCTCATTACTCGTAGTGGGCATCTCCTCCACTACCTGGGAGCCTAGCTCCACATGAACCCCAGCACTCGTAGTGGGCATCTCCTCCACTACCTGGGAGAATAGCCCCACCTGAACCTCATTACTCGTAGTGGGCATCTCCTCCACTACCTGGGAGCCTAGCTCCACATGAACCCCCAGCACTCGTAGTGGGCATCTCCTCCACTACCTGGGAGCCTAGCTCCACATGAACCCCAGCACTCGTAGTGGGCATCTCCTCCACTACCTGAGAGCCTAGCTCCACATGAACCCCAGCACTCATAGTGGGCATCTCCTCCACTATCTGGGAGCCTAGCTCCACATGAACCCCCTCCTGTACCCCATTACTCGTAGTGGGCATCTCCTCCACTACCTGGGAGCCTAGCTCCACATGAACCCCAGCACTCGTAGTGGGCATCTCCTCCACTATCTGGGAGCCTAGCTCCACATGAACCCCCTCCTGTACCCCATTACTCGTAGTGGGCACCTCCTCCACTACCTGGGAGCCTAGCTCCACATGAACCCCCTCCTTTACCCCAGCACTCGTACTGGGCACCTGCTCACCAGTCTGAGGAACTAGCTCTTCAGATACATCCTTACCTTCTACAACAATACTTTTCTGCTGCATAACATTTCCCTCTAATACAAGTTGCAACCCCGTGCCCTCAACAAGGAGAACTTGTTCCTCAGCAACAGGTGCTTGTAGCTGCTCTACCGCTGTCGGCTCATCTCTCCCTACATCAGAGGGCCCTGGCGTTACGATGACCACCTGCGCCCCTCCCTCGGCTTTCTCCCTTTTCGAGCAAGCATGTCGCTTATGACCAACATCCCCACACTCAAAACACCGTTGACTACCTGTACTAGCATGAGCCATATACAGTCTATTGTCATACTTGTCATACCTGATTTTAAAATCATGCACAGAAGAAAACAAAAAAATGCCACCATGAAATAGAAAAGCGAAAGAAAGTTCTGAATATCTAACTCTACACAACACACGCACTCCTTCGCTCATACAATTCCCAGCATGCACCAAACACTCCCAGCATGCAGAGAGAGAGAGAGAGACAGAGAGTCTATTGTTAATTTCACTTGCTTTGGCAATGTTAACATATGTTTCCCATGATTATACAGCCCTTTGAATTGAGGAGAGAAAGAGAGAGACATATGGTAGACATATAGAAAGGTGAGAGATAGATGAGAGATAGATGAACGTACTCAAGTTGATGGAGGATTGTTGTGTCTTTGCTCACGTGTCTAATCCCCCCCCCCCCCACACACACACACCTTCACACCAACAACCTTCTATAGCCACTGAGGCACGGGGGCCCAGCAACTAAGCAACTAAGGGGGGCGGAATGGCACACAGTTGTCATGGTTCACCTTCCTTTAAACTAAGGTATCCATGGTGATTCCTTCTTGCAACACCTCTCTCTTGACTCTTTTTCTCTATATCTTCATCCTCTCTTTATACAGTGCCTTGCGAAAGTATTCGGCCCCCTTGAACTTTGCGACCTTTTGCTACATTTCAGGCTTCAAACATAAAGATATAAAACTGTATTTTTTTGTGAAGAATCAACAACAAGTGGGACACAATCATGAAGTGGAACGACATTTATTGGATATTTCAAACCTTTTTAACAAATCAAAAACTGAAAAATTGGGCGTGCAAAATTATTCAGCCCCCTTAAGTTAATACTTTGTAGCGCCACCTTTTGCTGCGATTACAGCTGTAAGTCGCTTTGGGTATGTCTCTATCAGTTTTGCACATCGAGAGACTGAATTTTTTCCCCATTCCTCCTTGCAAAACAGCTCGAGCTCAGTGAGGTTGGATGGAGA
Organism: Oncorhynchus nerka; assembly: GCF_034236695.1. Classification (NCBI taxonomy): domain Eukaryota; kingdom Metazoa; phylum Chordata; class Actinopteri; order Salmoniformes; family Salmonidae; genus Oncorhynchus; species Oncorhynchus nerka. Next base: position 40,828,886 of record NC_088424.1, read on the forward strand.
GCATTTGTGAACAGCAGTTTTCAGTTCTTTCCACAGATTCTCGATTGGATTCAGGTCTGGACTTTGACTTGGCCATTCTAACACCTGGATATGTTTATTTTTGAACCATTCCATTGTAGATTTTGCTTTATGTTTTGGATCATTGTCTTGTTGGAAGACAAATCTCCGTCCCAGTCTCAGGTCTTTTGCAGACTCCATCAGGTTTTCTTCCAGAATGGTCCTGTATTTGCCTCCATCCATCTTCCCATCAATTTTAACCATCTTCCCTGTCCCTGCTGAAGAAAAGCAGGCCCAAACCATGATGCTGCCACCACCATGTTTGACAGTGGGGATGGTGTGTTCAGGGCGATGAGCTGTGTTGCTTTTACGCCAAACATAACGTTTTGCATTGTTGCCAAAAAGTTCAATTTTGGTTTCATCTGACCAGAGCACCTTCTTCCACATGTTTGGTGTGTCTCCCAGGTGGCTTGTGGCAAACTTTAAACGACACTTTTTATGGATATCTTTAAGAAATGGCTTTCTTCTTGCCACTCTTCCATAAAGGCCAGATTTGTGCAATATACGACTGATTGTTGTCCTATGGACAGAGTCTCCCACCTCAGCTGTAGATCTCTGCATCTTCATCCTCTCCCTATATCCTCTCTATATCTTCATCCTCTCCCTATATCCTCTCTATATCTTCATCCTCTCCCTATATCCTCTCTGTATCTTCATCCTCTCCCTATATCCTCTCTGTATCTTCATCCTCTTTATATCTTCATCCTCTCCCTATATCCTCTCTGTATCTTCATCCTCTCTCTATATCTTCCTCTCTCTTACAGTCTATTCATTCGTCCCTTTCTTTCACATATATTATTTTTCTCTTAATTGCCCTGTATCCTCCTGACCACCCCCTCTCCTCCTCTTCCTCCCTCTCACATCTTCCTCACACTCTCCTGCCCCTCCTCTATCTCTCTCCTCCTCCTCCCTCTCTCATCCTCATCTTCCTCCCCCTCTTCGGCCTCTCATTCCGTGGTGAAAAGGTGTTCCTGTCTGTTATGTTGCAGGTGGTTCCTAACGAGCTGCATTGATGAGGTGATTAGCATAGAAACATGCTGAAGAGGAGAGAAAAGTGAAGAGGATAAGATGAGAGGACAGAGAATGAGAAGAGGGGAGAGAGGAGAGAAAAGTGGAGAGGATAAGATGAGAGGACAGAGAATGAGAAGAGGGGAGAGAGGAGAGAAAAGTGGAGAGGATAAGATGAGTGGACAGAGAATGAGAAGAGGGGAGAGAGGAGAGAAAAGTGGAGAGGATAAGATGAGAGGACAGAGAATGAGAAGAGGGGAGAGAGGAGAGAAAAGTGGAGAGGATAAGATGAGTGGACAGAGAATGAGAAGAGGGGAGAGAGGAGAGAAAAGTGGAGAGGATAAGATGAGAGGAGAGAGAATGAGAAGAGGCGAGAGAGGAGAGAAAAGAAAGATGTAGAGGAAAGGAGAGGAGGAGGAAAGGCAAGGCAAGGGGAGGAGAGCAGAGGGGAAAGGAGGAGAGAGGAGGGAGAGAAGAGAGGAGAGGAGAGAGAGGGATAGAGAAGAGATGAGAGAGGAGGAGAGGATAAGAGAGGAGAGGAAATGAGAAGAGGGGAGGAAACGAGAAGGGAAAGGAGAGGAGGAGGAAAGGAAAGGAAAGGAGAGTAGAAGGAACGAGAGAAGGGGAAAGGGGGAGAAATAAAAAGGATATAAGAGGAGAAGGGAGGGTGTTAGAACCGATCTGGACATATTTGTATAAAAGACTGAACATACCGAGCTCCATGAACATTTGTGTAAATATATTAAATATTAATGTACATGATGAAATATTAGGTACCTTTATGATGTATATTTACCTGATTGAGAGATATTCATTTGTTGTTAGTGATAAAGGCAGGAAGTTGGGCCTTCGGGGGGGGGGTCCTTGCTAGATGCGGGAGCGGTATAGTTTTTTGACCATACAGACATACAGACGTACATACAGACAGGTCATATTATGTATTTCCCATATCAAGTATTCTATGCTTTAAGTTGATTGGAGAATAATTTCTTTGTTAGATATAAGAAGAATACATTTTTTTGTTGCACCATATCCCTGGATGTCATTGAATGTTTGGCCGTTTGGAAACCTTGAGTGTGGACTGTATGCGTACCAAACAACCCCGCTTCAGGCTTGGGCAGTGGCTATGGTAAAGACACACCACTACAGAGGAGAGGAGAGGAGAGGAGAGGAGAGGAGAGGAGGAGAGAGGAGAGGAGAGGAGAGGAGAGGAGAGGAGAGGAGAGGAGAGGAGAGGAGAGGAGAGGAGATGGAGCAGAGGAGGGGAGGGAAGAGAGGAGAGGGAGCAGGGGAGGGGAGATAACTTTTGATGTGCTGTATGATGGGAGGAGGAGATGAGGGGTGTGTTTCAGTCGACTGCAGGGGACTTGATGTCTTTTCACAGTGCCACACAGACATGCTCATTCTGTACCTCATTACCTGCAGTCACCTATGCACACTTACCCTTTCACTAAAGAACATCCCAGCTGGTTTAATGCCTGCAAAATGCTATGGCAGATCTGGGAATAGATTTCCTATATATTCCCCTTATCTTTCCAGTCAGTGAGCGTTATGATGTCAATTATAATGGAAACCCTGTTTTTTCTCCTTGTTGACCATGTCCATATGATGCTGCCTTTTTCGTGTTATCTGTTCGTCTGCTCAGTCTCCAGACAGTCTCTATGTGTTCTTAATAATCCTATCTATTCCTCGTCTATTCATCCAAGTCCCCTCTCCTCTCCATCCAAGGCCCCTCTCCTCTCCTCTCCTCTCCTCTCCTCTCCTCTCCTCTCCTCTCCTCTCCTCTCCTCTCCTCTCCTCTCCTCTCCTCTCCTCTCCTTTCCATCCAAGGCCCTCTCCTCTCCTCTCCTCTCCTCTCCTCTCCTCTCCTCTCCTCTCCTCTCCTCTCCCTCTCCTCTCCATCCAAGGCCCCTCTCCTCTCCTCCTCTCCTCTCCTCTCCTCTCGTCTCCTCTCCTCTCCATCCAAGGCCCCTCTCCTCTCCCTCTCCTCTCCTCTCTTCTCCTCTCCTCTCCTCTCCATCCAAGGCCCCTCTCCTCTCCTCTCCTCTCCTCTCCTCCTCTCCTCTCCTCTCCTCTCCTCTCCTCTCCTCTCCTCTCCTCTCCATCCAAGGCCCCTCTCCTCTCCTCTCCTCTCCTCTCCTCTCCTCTCCTCCCTCTCCTCCTCCTCTCCTCTCCCTCTCCTCTCCTCTCCTCTCCTCTCCTCTCCTCTCCTCTCCTCTCCCTCTCCTCTCCATCCAAGGCCCCTCTCCTCTCCCTCCTCTCCCCTTCTCTCTCCTCTCCTCTCCTCTCCTCCTCTCCTCTCCTCTCCTCTCCATCCAAGGCCCCTCTCCTTCCTCTCCTCCTCTCCTCTCCTCTCCTCCTCCACCCCTCCTCTCCTCTCCTCCACCTCTACTTTCCTCCTCCTCTCCTCCTCCACATAACTTTATCACATTAACTCATTCCACAGCGTGCTTCAGGCTATTCCTCTCTACCTGTCTCTACCTCTCAACCTGTCTCTACCTGTCTCTACCACTCTACCTGTCTACCTCTCTACCTGTCTCTACCTCTCCACCTGTCTCTACTTCTCTACCTTTCCACCTGTCTCTACCTTTCTACCTGTCTCTACCTCTCTACTTCTCCACCTGTCTCTACTTTTCCACCTGTCTCTACTTCTCTACCTTTCCACCTGTCTCTACCTCTCCACCTGTTTCTACCTCTCTACCTGACTCTACTTTTCCACCTGTCTCTACCTCTCTACCTCTCCACCTGTTTCTACCTCTCCACCTGTCTCTACCTCTCTACCTCTCCACCTGTCTCTACTTCTCCACCTGTCTCTACCTCTCCACCTGTTTCTACCTCTCTACCTGACTCTACTTCTCCACCGGTCTCTACCTCTCTACCTCTCCACCTGTCTCTACTTCTCCACCTGTCTCTACTTCTCCACCTGTCTCTACCTCTCTACCTGTCTCTACCTCTCTACTTCTCCACCTGTCTTTACCTGTCTCTACCTCTCTACCTCTCCACCTGTCTCTACCTCTCCACCTGTCTCTACCCCTCCACCTCTCTACCTCTCTACCTGTCTCTACCTCTCTACTTCTCCACCTGTCTTTACCTGTCTCTACCTCTCTACCTCTCCACCTGTCTCTACCTCTCCACCTGTCTCTACCTCTCTACCTCTCTACCTCTCCACCTGTCTCTACCTCCCCACCTGTCTTTACCTCTCTACCTCTCCACCTGTCTCTACCTCTCCACCTGTCTCTACCTGTCTCTACCTCTCTCTTCCCCACCTGTCTTTACCTCTCTACCTCTCCACCTGTCTCTACCTCTCCACCTGTCTCTACCTCTCTACCTCTCTACCTCTCCACCTCTCTCTACCTCCCCACCTGTCTTTACCTCTCTACCTCTCCACCTGTCTCTACCTCTCCACCTGTCTCTACCTGTCTCTACCTCTCTCCTCCCCACCTGTCTTTACCTCTCTACCTCTCCACCTGTCCCTACCTCTCTACCTGTCTCTACCTCTCCACCTGTCTCTACCTCTCCACCTCTCTACCTCTCCACCTGTCTCTACCTCTCCACCTGTCTCTACCTCTCTACCTCTCCACCTCTCTACCTCTCCACCTGTCTCTACCTCTCTCCTGTCTTTACCTCTCTACCTATCTACCTCTCTCTACCTCTCCACCTGTCTCTACCTCTCTACCTCTCCACCTGCCTCTACCTCTCTACCTATCTACCTCTCTCTACCTCTCCACCTGCCTCTACCTCTCTACCTCTCCACCTGCCTCTACCTCTCTACCTAGCTACCTCTCTCTACCTCTCCACCTGCCTCTACCTCTCTACCTCTCCACCTGCCTCTACCTCTCTACCTCTCCACCTGCCTCTACCTCTCTACCTCTCCACCTGTCTCTACATCTCCACCTGCCTCTACCTCTCTACCTCTCCACCTGCCTCTACCTCTCTACCTCTCCACCTGCCTCTACCTCTCTACCTCTCCACCTGTCTCTACCTCTCCACCTGCCTCTACCTCTCTACCTCTCCACCTGCCTCTACATCTCTACCTCTCCACCTGCCTCTACCTCTCCACCTGTCTCTACCTCTCCACCTCTCTACCTCTCCACCTGTCTCTACCTCTCTCCTCCCCGCCTGTCTTTACCCTCTACCTATCTACCTCTACCTCTCCACCTGTCTCTACCTCTCTACCTCTCCACCTGCCTCTACCTCTCTACCTATCTACCTCTCTCTACCTCTCCACCTGCCTCTACCTCTCTACCTCTCCACCTGCCTCTACCTCTCTACCTATCTACCTCTCTCTACCTCTCCACCTGCCTCTACCTCTCTACCTCTCCACCTGCCTCTACCTCTCTACCTCTCCACCTCTCTCCTCCCCGCCTGTCTTTACCTCTCTACCTATCTACCCTCTCTACCTCTCCACCTGTCTCTACCTCTCTACCTCTCTACCTGCCTCTACCTCTCTACCTATCTACCTCTCCCTACCCTCCACCTGCCTCTACCCTCTACCTCTCCACCTGCCTCTACCCTCTACCTCTCCACCTGCCTCTACCTCTCTACCTCTCCACCTGTCTCTACCTCTCCACCTGCCTCTACCTCTCTACCTCTCCACCTGCCTCTACCTCTCTACCTCTCCACCTGCCTCTACCTCTCCACCTGTCTCTACCTCTCCACCTGTCTCTACCTCTCTACCTCTCTACCTGTCTCTACCTCTCTACCTCTCTACCTGTCTCTACCTCTCTACCTCTCTACCTCTCCACCTGTCTCTACCTCTCCACCTGTCTCTACCTCTCTCCTCCCCGCCTGCCTTTACCTCTCCACCTCTCTACCTCTCTACCTCTCCACCTGTCTCTACCTCTCTACCTCTCCACCTGCCTTTACCTCTCCACCTCTCTACCTCTCTACCTCTCCACCTGTCTCTACCTCTCTACCTCTCCACCTGTTTCTACCTGTTTCTACCTCTCTACCTCTCTACCTCTCCACCTGTCTCTACCTCTCTACTTCTCCGCCTGTCTCTACCTGTCTCTACCTGTCTCTACCTCTCCACCTGCCTCTACCTCTCTACCTCTCCACCTGCCTCTACCTCTACCTCTCCACCTGTCTCTACCTCTCCACCTGCCTCTACCTCTCTACCTCTCCACCTGCCTCTACCTCTCTACCTCTCCACCTGCCTCTACCTCTCCACCTGTCTCTACCTCTCTACCTCTCCACCTCTCTACCTCTCCACCTCTACCTCTCCACCTCTCTACCTCTCCACCTGTCTCTACTCTCTCCCTCCCCGCCTGCCTTTACCTCTCCACCTCTCTACCTCTCCACCTGCCTTTACCTCTCCACCTCTCTACCTCTCTACCTCTCCACCTGTCTCTACCTCTCTATCTCTCCACCTGCCTCTACCTCTCTACCTATCTACCTCTCTCTACCTCTCCACCTGCCTCTACCTCTCTACCTCTCCACCTGCCTCTACCCTCTACCTATCTACCCTCTCTACCTCTCCACCTGCCTCTACCCTCTACCCTCCACCTGCCTCTACCCTCTACCTCTCCACCTGCCTCTACCTCTCTACCTCTCCACCTCTCTACCTCTCCACCTGTCTCTACCTCTCTCCTCCCCGCCTGTCTTTACCTCTCTACCTATCTACCTCTCTCTACCTCTCCACCTGTCTCCACCTCTCTACATCTCCACCTGCCTCTACCTCTACCTATCTACCCTCTCTACCTCTCCACCTGCCTCTACCCTCTACCTATCCACCTGCCTCTACCTCTCTACCTCTCCACCTGCCTCTACTCTCTACCTCTCCACCTGTCTCTACCTCTCCACCTGCCTCTACCTCTCTACCTCTCCACCTGCCTCTACCTCTCTACCTCTCCACCTGCCTCTACCTCTCCACCTGTCTCTACCTCTCCACCTGTCTCTACCTCTCTACCTGTCTCTACCTCTCTACCTCTCTACCTCTCCACCTGTCTCTACCTCTCCACCTGTCTCTACCTCTCCTCCCCGCCTGCCTTTACCTCTCCACCTCTCTACCTCTCCACCTGTCTCTACCTCTCTCCTCCCCGCCTGCCTTTACCTCTCCACCTCTCTACCTCTCCACCTGTCTCTACCTCTCTACCTCTCCACCTGCCTCTTCCTCTCTACCTATCTACCTCTCTCTACCTCTCCACCTGCCTCTACCTCTCTACCTCTCCACCTGCCTCTACCTCTCTACCTAGCTACCCTCTCTCTCCACCTGCCTCTACCTCTACCTCTCCACCTGCCTCTACCTCTCTACCTCTCCACCTGCCTCTACCTCTACCCTCCACCTCTCTACCTCTCCACCTGTCTCTACCTCTCTCCTCCCCGCCTGTCTTTACCTCTCTACCTATCTACCTCTCTCTACCTCTCCACCTGTCTCCACCCTCTACATCTCCACCTGCCTCTACCTCTCACCTATCTACCTCTCTACCTCTCCACCTGCCTCTACCCTCTACCTATCCACCTGCCTCTACCCTCTACCTCTCCACCTGCCTCTACCTCTCCACCTGTCTCTACCTCTCCACCTGCCTCTACCTCTACCTCTCCACCTGCCTCTCTCTACCTCTCCACCTGCCTCTACCTCTCCACCTGTCTCTACCTCTCCACCTGTCTCTACCTCTACCTGTCTCTACCTCTCTACCTCTCTACCTCTCCACCTGTCTCTACCTCTCCACCTGTCTCTACCTCTCTCCTCCCCGCCTGCCTTTACCTCTCCACCTCTCTACCTCTCCACCTGTCTCTACCTCTCTCCTCCCCGCCTGCCTTTACCTCTCCACCTCTACCTCTCCACCTGTCTCTACCTCTCTACCTCTCCACCTGCCTCTTCCTCTCTACCTATCTACCTCTCTACCTCTCCACCTGCCTCTACCTCTCTACCCTCCACCTGCCTCTACTCTCTACCTAGCTACCTCTCTCTACCTCTCCACCTGCCTCTACCTCTCTACCTCTCCACCTGCCTCTACCTCTCTACCTCTCCGCCTGCCTCTACCTCCTCTCTACCTCTCCACCTGTCTCTACATCTCCACCTGCCTCTACCTCTCTACCTCTCCACCTGCCTCTACCTCTCTACCTCTCCACCTGCCTCTACCTCTCTACCTCTCCACCTGTCTCTACCTCTCCACCTGCCTCTACCTCTCTACCTCTCCACCTGCCTCTACATCTCTACCTCTCCACCTGCCTCTACCTCTCCACCTCTCTACCTCTCCACCTGTCTCTACCTCTCTCCTCCCCGCCTGTCTTTACCTCTCTACCTATCTACCTCTCTCTACCTCTCCACCTGTCTCTACCTCTCTACCTCTCCACCTGCCTCTACCTCTCTACCTATCTACCTCTCTCTACCTCTCCACCTGCCTCTACCTCTCTACCTCTCCACCTGCCTCTACCTCTCTACCTATCTACCTCTCTCTACCTCTCCACCTGCCTCTACCTCTCTACCTCTCTACCTCTCCACCTGCCTCTACCTCTCTACCTCTCCACCTCTCTCCTCCCCGCCTGTCTTTACCTCTCTACCTATCTACCTCTCTCTACCTCTCCACCTGTCTCTACCTCTCTACCTCTCCACCTGCCTCTACCTCTCTACCTATCTACCTCTCCCTACCTCTCCACCTGCCTCTACCTCTCTACCTCTCCACCTGCCTCTACCTCTCTACCTCTCCACCTGCCTCTACCTCTCTACCTCTCCACCTGTCTCTACCTCTCCACCTCTCCACCTGTCTCTACCTCTCCACCTGCCTCTACCTCTCTACCTCTCCACCTGCCTCTACCTACCTCCACCTGCCTCTACCTCTCCACCTGTCTCTACCTCTCCACCTGTCTCTACCTCTCTACCTCTCTACCTGTCTCTACCTCTCTACCTCTCTACCTGTCTCTACCTCTCTACCTCTCTACCTCTCCACCTGTCTCTACCTCTCCACCTGTCTCTACTCTCTCCTCCCCGCCTGCCTTTACCTCTCCACCTCTCTACCTCTCTACCTCTCCACCTGTCTCTACCTCTCTACCTCTCCACCTGCCTTTACCTCTCCACCCTCTACCTCTCTACCTCTCCACCTGTCTCTACCTCTCTACCTCTCCACCTGTTTCTACCTGTTTCTACCTCTCTACCTCTCTACCTCTCCACCTGTCTCTACCTCTCTACTTCTCCGCCTGTCTCTACCTGTCTCTACCTGTCTCTACCTCTCCACCTGCCTCTACCGCTCTACCTCTCCACCTGCCTCTACCTCTCTACCTCTCCACCTGTCTCTACCTCTCCACCTGCCTCTACCTCTCTACCTCTCCACCTGCCTCTACCTCTCTACCTCTCCACCTGCCTCTACCTCTCCACCTGTCTCTACCTCTCTACCTCTCCACCTCTCTACCTCTCCACCTCTCTACCTCTCCACCTGTCTCTACCTCTCTCCTCCCCGCCTGCCTTTACCTCTCCACCTCTCTACCTCTCCACCTGCCTTTACCTCTCCACCTCTCTACCTCTCTACCTCTCCACCTGTCTCTACCTCTCTATCTCTCCACCTGCCTCTACCTCTCTACCTATCTACCTCTCTCTACCTCTCCACCTGCCTCTACCTCTCTACCTATCTACCTCTACCTCTCCACCTGCCTCTACCTCTCTACCTCTCCACCTGCCTCTACCCTCTACCTCTCCACCTGCCTCTACCTCTACCTCTCCACCTCTCTACCTCTCCACCTGTCTCTACCTCTCTCCTCCCCGCCTGTCTTTACCTCTCTACCTATCTACCTCTCTCTACCTCTCCACCTGTCTCCACCTCTCTACATCTCCACCTGCCTCTACCTCTCTACCTATCTACCTCTCTCTACCTCTCCACCTGCCTCTACCTCTCTACCTCTCCACCTGCCTCTACCTCTCTACCTCTCCACCTGCCTCTACCTCTCTACCTCTCCACCTGTCTCTACCTCTCCACCTGCCTCTACCTCTCTACCTCTCCACCTGCCTCTACCTCTCTACCTCTCCACCTGCCTCTACCTCTCCACCTGTCTCTACCTCTCCACCTGTCTCTACCTCTCTACCTGTCTCTACCTCTCTACCTCTCTACCTCTCCACCTGTCTCTACCTCTCCACCTGTCTCTACCTCTCTCCTCCCCGCCTGCCTTTACCTCTCCACCTCTCTACCTCTCCACCTGTCTCTACCTCTCTCCTCCCCGCCTGCCTTTACCTCTCCACCTCTCTACCTCTCCACCTGTCTCTACCTCTCTACCTCTCCACCTGTCTGTACCTGTTTCTACCTGTTTCTACCTCTCTACCTCTCTACCTCTCCACCTGTCTCTACCTCTCTACTTCTCCGCCTGTCTCTACCTGTCTCTACCTGTCTCTACCTGCCTCTACCTCTCTACCTCTCCACCTGCCTCTACCTCTCTACCTCTCCACCTGTCTCTACCTCTCCACCTGTCTCTACCTCTCTACCTGCCTCTACCTCTCTACCTCTCCACCTGCCTCTACCTCTCTACCTCTCCACCTGTTTCTACCTCTCTACCTCTCCACCTCTCCACCTGTCTCTACCTCTCTACTTCTCTGCCTGTCTCTAGAGACAGGCAGAGAGGTAGAGACAGGTGGAGAAGTAGAGAGGTAGACAGGTAGAGAGGTAGAGCCTCTCACCTGTCTACCTCTCTACTTCTCCACCTGTCTCTACCTCTCTACTTCTCTGCCTGTCTCTACCTGTCTCTACCTCTCTACCTGTCTCTACCTCTCTACTTCTCCACTTGTCTCTACCTCTCTACCTCTCCACCTGTCTCTACCTCTCCACCTTTCTCTACCTCTCCATCTGTCTATCCCTTCTATACATCCCCCCTTTACCCCCTCTCTCTGTCTGTCTCTCTCCTCCTCTTTCTCTCCTCCTGCCCCCCCCCACCTCTCCCTCTCTGTATGTGTGTATGTGTGTGAGTGTGAGTGTTTGAGTGTGTGTCACCTTGGCTCTGTCTGACTCATCGCTGTTAGAGGTGCTGCGTGTGTACGACAGCAGGCTTTGTGTGTGTTTGTCTTTGTGTGTTTGTGTGTGTGTGTGTGTTTGTGTGTGTGTGTGTGTGTGTGTGTGTGTGTGTGTGTGTGTGTGTGTGTGTGTGCGAATGCCTGCCTGTGGGTGTGTGTATGTGAGGGACGCAGTGTGACGCAGTCTCTGACGTAGGGGCAGTGAGAGGGGGAGGCATCGAGCTGAGCTTTAGAGACTGTTTCACCACTTAAAGGAATGAAGAAGACCTACTAGAGACCTATTGTCTGTGGGAAAGGAACGCCTCCCATCATTTCTAAAAGAAAGGGTGCTATAACAAAAAAGATTTTCAACTTCTCCCTTCATAGGGGACCCTAATAAAATATATATATATAAACAGAATGGTTTCAGCCCTGAATGCTGATTGGCTGAAAGCCGTGGTATATTTAAGCAATAAAGCCTGAGGGGGGTGTGGTATATGGTCGATATATCACGGCTAAGGGCTGTTCTTCTGCACGACAACGCGGAGTGCCTGGATACAGTCCTTAGCCGTGGTATATTGGCGATATACCACAATCCCGAGGTGCCTTATTGATATTATAAACTGGTTACCAACATAATTAGAGCAGTAAAAATAACTGTTTTGTCAAACCCCTGGTATACGGTCTGATATACCACAGGTGTCAGCCAATCAGCATTCAGGGCTCTAACCACCCAGTTTGTAACAGACCGTATACCACGGGTATGACAAAAGAAAAACGTTTTACTGCTCTAATGACGTTGGTAACCAGTTTATAATATCAACAAGGCACCTCAGGGGTTTGTGGGGCCCAGTTTATAATATCAACAAGGCACCTCAGGGGTTTGTGGGGCCCAGTTTATAATATCAACAAGGCACCTCGGGGGTTTGTGGGGCCCAGTTTATAATATCAACAAGGCACCTCAGGGGTTTGTGGGGCCCAGATTATAATATCAACAAGGCACCTCTGGGGTTTGTGGGGCCCAGATTATAATATCAATAAGGCACCTCAGGGGTTTGTGGGGCCCAGTTTATAAAGGTCATATAACACCCCCTTAATGCTTAAATACAGAACTGCAAAAGAAAAAACATATTTTTAGCAGTGTGTCCCCTCTTGTCCCTTTGCGTACCTATTTGTCTATAAGTGAATTATTCTGTATCTTGTCAGTCAATCAAATGTACACTACCGGTCAGAAGTTTTAGAACACCTGCTCTTCAAGGTTTTTTCTTTATTTTTACTATTTTCTACATTGTAGAATAATAGTGAAGCCATCAAAACTATGAAATAACACATATGGAATCATGTAGTAACCAAAAATGTGTGAAACAAATCAAAATATATTTTATGTTTGTGATTCTTCAAATAGCCACCAGTTGCCTTGATGGCAGCTTTGCACACTCTTGGCATTCTCTCAACCAGTTTCATGAGGTAGTTACCTGGAATGCATTTCAATTAACAGGTGTGCCTTCTTAAAAGTTCATTTGTGAAATTTCTTTCCCTCTTAATACGTTGTGTTGTGACAAGGTAGGGGTGGTGTACAGAAGATAGCCCTATTTGGTAAAAGACCAAGTTCATATTATGGCAAGAACAGCTCAAATAAGCAAAGAGAAACAACAGTCCATCATTACTTTAAGACATGAAGTTCAGTCAATACGGAACATTTCAAGAACTTTGAAAGTTTCTTCAAGTGCACTCGCAAAAACCATCAAGCGCTATGATGAAACTGGCTCTCGTGAGGACCGCCACAGGAAAGGAAGAACCAAAGTTACCTCTGCTGCAGAGGATAAGTTCATTAGAGTTAACAGCCTCAGAAATTGGAGCCCGAAAAAATGCTTCACAGAGTTCAAGTAACAGACACATCTCAACATCAACTGTTCAGAGGAGACTGCGTGAATCAGGCCTTCGGGGTCGATTTGCTGCAAAGAAACCACTACTAAAGGACACCAATAAGAAGAAGAGATTTGCTTGGGCCAAGAAACACGAGCAATGGATATTAGACCGGTGGAAATCTGTCCTTTGGTCTGATGAGTCCAAATTGGAGATTTTTGGTTCCAACCACCGTGTCTTTGAGACGCAGAGTAGGTGAATGGATGATCTCTGCATGTGTGGTTCCAACCACCGTGTCTTTGAGACACAGAGTAGGTGAACGGATGATCTCTGCATGTGTGGTTCCAACCGTAAAGCATGTAGGAGGTTGTGTGACGGTGCTTTGCTGGTGACACTGTCTGTTATTTATTTAGAATTCAAGGCTCATTCAACCAGCATGGCTACCACAGCATTCTGCAGCGATATGCCATCCCATCTGGTTTTCGCTTAATGGGACCATCATTTGTTTTTCAACAGGACAATGACCCAACACATCCAGGCTGTGTAAGGGCTATTTGACCAAGAAGGAGAGTGATGGTGTGCTGCATCAGATGACTGTGGCTCTGCCTGTGGTTATGGAACCCTGACCTCTTCACCGGACGTGCTACCTGTCCCAGACCTGCTGTTTTCAACTCTCTAGAGACAGCAGGAGCGGTAAAGATACTCTGAATGATCGGCTATGAAAAGCCAACTGACATTTACTCCTGAGGTGCTGACCGGTTGCACCCTCTACTACCACTGTGATTATTATTATTTGACCCTGCTGGTCATCTATGAACATTTGAACATCTTGGCCATGTTCTGTTATAATCTCCACCCGGCACAGCCAGAAGAGGACTGGCCACCCTTCATTGCCTGGTTCCTCTCTAGGTTTCTTCCTAGGTTCATGCCTTTCTAGGTTTTTTTTCCAAGCCACTGTGCTTCTACACCTGCATTGCTTACTGTGTGGGGTTTTAGGCTGGGTTTCTGTACAGCACTTTGTGACATCAGCTCATGTAGAAGTGCTTTATAAATACATTTGATTGATTGATGACCTGGCCTCCACAATCCCCCGACCTCAACCAAATTGAGATGGTTTGGGATGAGTCAGACCACAGAGTGAAAGAAAAGCAGCCAACAAGTCCTCAGCATATGTGGCAACTCCTTCAAGACTGTTGGAAAAACATTCCAGGTGAAGCTGGTTGAGAAAATGCCAAGAGTGTGCAATGCTGTCATCAAGGCAAAGGGTGGCTACCTTGAAGAATCTCCAATATAATATGTTTTGATTTGTTTAACACTTCTTTGGTTACTACATGTGTTATTTCATAGTTTTGATGTCTTCACTATTATTCTACAATGTAGAAATAAAGAAAAACCCTTGAATGAGTCGGTGTTCTAAAACGTTTGACCGGTAGTGTATCTAGAAAGCCCTTCTTTTGACCGGTAGTGTATCTAGAAAGCCCTTCTTTTGACCGGTAGTGTATCTAGAAAGCCCTTCTTTTAACCGGTAGTGTATCTAGAAAGCCCTTCTTTTGACCGGTAGTGTATCTAGAAAGCCCTTCTTTTGACCGGTAGTGTATCTAGAAAGCCCTTCTTATTTTACATCAGCAGATGTCACAAAGTGCATATTCAGAAACTCCAAACCTAAAACCCCAAACAGCAATACAGATGTAGAAGCACGGTGGCTAGGAACATCTCCCTAAACTTTTATGTGTGTTGTTCCATCAAATACTGTTGCTTAATAGCATTCTATATAAAGACTCCTAATATATTAGTTATTCAAGAGCACTTGGTTCACTTGGTCAGAACTGTCAGACTTAGGTTACACATACATACTGTTGATAACATCTCAGACTTTGGATAAAGAGCAAAAGTGTGTATTTTCACACATCTTAGGACATACAGTTCAGTGTATTCTACCCGTTTCTCTCTGTAATGAAATTCATGGGTTAAAGTTTCTGCCTGACTAATGGCCTCGGTACGCAGAGATCACAGCACACTGTGGGAGGTGCTTTGTTCTTTACAGTTCACCATCTCTCTCTCTCTCCATCCCCCCCATCTCTCCCTCTCTCCATTCCCTCCCTCTCTCCATCCCCCCATATCTCCCTCTCTCCATCCCCCATCTCTCCACCCCCATCCCCCATCTCTCCATCTCTCCATCCCCCATCTCTCCCTCTCTCTCTCCATCCCTCATCTCTCCCTCTCTCCATCTCTCCATCCCCCATCCTCTCATCTCTCCATCCCCCATCTCTCCATCTCTCCCTCTCTCCTTTAACACAGTGTGAGGTTGTGGAGGCGTTGTTCTGGAGAAGAGTCAACGATGGTCAGAAATGTGATAGTGTTGAAAATGCCAGGGTTTGACCATACTGAATATAGAGCTCATTATACTATGGACACCTGCCTGCCTGTGTGTGTGTAGCTGTATGTGTGTAGCAGTGTTTGTGCGTAGCTGTGTGTGTGTGTGTGTGCGTGCGTGCGTGCGTGCGTGCGTGCGTGCGTGCGTGCGTGCGTGCGTGCGTGCGTGCGTGTGTGTGTAGCTGTGACAACACACCAGGAAAGAGGAAAACTTACACACATGAAATCAGATGGAAATGGACAGACAGATGAACACACACACACACACACACACACACACACACACACACACACACACACACACACACACACACACACACATATATATGCTCTCAAGTGCACAAATCTGCACACACGCACGTCAGCTTTCTGAGTCATCAAACCAGCAGCAGTCTGCCACACCCCGATCCATGTCTGGATCTGTTATTGTGGTGATATTATAAAAACAGCCCCCCTCCCCACTCCCTCCTCTTCCTCTCCTACCTCTCCACCCTTTCTTCCCAACCCATCCCTCCTCTTCCTCTCCTACCTCTCCACCCTTTCTTCCCAGCCCATCCCTCCTCTTCCTCTCCTACCTCTCCACCCTTTCTTCCCAGCCCATCCCTCTCTCTCCCTCTTTCCTTGTCTTCCTTATGGTCTCTTTCGTTTTTCTTAGTCTTCTCCTCTCCCTCTCACTCTTTCTGTGATGATACAACTCGGGCTGTCTCCCAAAGCGTTTGCCCCTGTGCCTCCCCCTCTGCGTCCCCTAACTCCCCCCTCTACCTCCCCCGCACTCATTCTATAAATACCCAGCACCGGTGAGTCATCGGCCAGACGTATCAGTCGCTCTCTCTCTCTCTCTCTCTCTCTCTCTCTCCCTCCCTCACCCTCACCCCCTTTCTCTCATCGCTCTCCCGCCCTCATCCATCTCACCCTCCCTCATCCCTATCTCTCTCCCTCATCCCTCTCTCTGTCTCTCTCTCTCTCTCTCTCCTGAGTCTCTCTCATTAATGACCTCACACATGCAGCCAACCTTCACCTCAACCTACACACAGCGTGAAACACAGCTCAGCCCAGCCAACAGAACACAGTACAGCTCAGCCCAGCCAACACAACACAGTACAGCTCAGCTCAGCCAACACAACACAGTACAGCTCAGCCCAGCCAACACAACACAGCTCAGCCCAGCCCAGCCAACACAACACAGCTCAGCCCAGCCCAGCCAACACAACACAGCTCAGCCCAGCCCAGCCAACACAACACAGCTCAGCCCAGCCCAGCCAACACAACACAGCTCAGCCCAGCCCAGCCAACACAACACAGCTCAGCCCAGCCCAGCCAACACAACACAGCTCAGCCCAGCCCAGCCAACACAACACAGCTCAGCCCAGCCCAGCCAACACAACACAGCTCAGCCCAGCCAACACAACACAGTACAGCTCAGCCAACACAACACAGTACAGCTCAGCCCACACAACACAGTACAGCTCAGCCCAGCCAACACAACACAGCTCAGCCCAGCCAACACAACACAGCTCAGCCCAGCCAACACAACACAGTACAGCTCAGCCCACACAACACAGTACAGCTCAGCCCAGCCAACACAGTACAGCTCAGCCCAGCCAACACAACATGGTACAGCTCAGCCCAGCCAACACAACACAGTACAGCTCAGCCCAGCCAACACAACACAACACAGTACAGCTCAGCCCAGCCAACACAACACAGTACAGCTCAGCCCAGCCAACACAACACAGTACAGCTCAGCCCAGCCAACACAACACAGTACAGCTCAGCCCAGCCAACACAACACAGTACAGCTCAGTCCACACAACACAGTACAGCTCAGCCCACACAACACAGTACAGCTCAGCCCAGCCAACACAACACAGCTCAGCCCAGCCAACACAACACAGCTCAGCCCAGCCAACACAACACAGTACAGCTCAGCCCAGCCAACACAACACAGTACAGCTCAGCCCAGCCAACACAACACAGTACAGCTCAGCCCACACAACACAGTACAGCTCAGCCCAGCCAACACAACACAGCTCAGCCCAGCCAACACAACACAGCTCAGCCCAGCCAACACAACACAGTACAGCTCAGCCCAGCCAACACAACACAGTACAGCTCAGCCCAGCCAACACAACACAGTACAGCTCAGCCCAGCCAACACAACACAGCTCAGCCCAGCCAACACAACACAGCTCAGCCCAGCCAACACAACACAGTACAGCTCAGCCCAGCCAACACAACACAGTACAGCTCAGCCCAGCCAACACAACACAGTACAGCTCAGCCAACACAACACAGCTCAGCCCAGCCAACACAACACAGCTCAGCCCAGCCAACACTACGCAGTACAGCTCAGCCCAGCCAACACAACACAGTACAGCTCAGCCCAGCCAACACAACACAGTACAGCTCAGCCCAGCCAACACAACACAGCTCAGCCCAGCCAACACAACACAGTACAGCTCAGCCCAGCCAACACAACACAACACAGTACAGCTCAGCCCAGCCAACACAACACAGTACAGCTCAGCCCAGCCAACACAACACAACACAGTACAGCTCAGCCCAGCCAACACAACACAGTACAGCTCAGCCAACACAACACAGTACAGCTCAGCCAACACAACACAGCTCAGCCCAGCCAACACAACACAGTACAGCTCAGCCCAGCCAACACTACACAACACAACACAGTTCAGCTCAGCCCAGCCAACACAACACAGCTCAGCCCAGCCAACACAACACAGTACAGCTCAGCCCAGCCAACACTACACAGTACAGCTCAGCCCACACAACACAGTACAGCTCAGCCCAGCCAACACAACACAGCTCAGCCCAGCCAACACAACACAGCTCAGCCCAGCCAACACAACACAGTACAGCTCAGCCCAGCCAACACTACACAACACAACACAACACAGTTCAGCTCAGCCCAGCCAACACAACACAGTACAGCTCAGCTCAGCCAACACAACACAGTACAGCTCAGCCCAGCCAACACAACACAGCTCAGCCCAGCCAACACAACACAGTACAGCTCAGCCCAGCCAACACAACACAGTACAGCTCAGCCCAGCCAACACAACACAACACAGTACAGCTCAGCCCAGCCAACACATCACAGTACAGCTCAGCCCAGCCAACACAACACAGTACAGCTCAGCCCAGCCAACACAACACAGTACAGCTCAGCCCAGCCAACACTACACAACACAACACAACACAGTTCAGCTCAGCCCAGCCAACACTACACAACACAACACAGTTCAGCTCAGCCCAGCCAACACAACACAACACAGTACAGCTCAGCTCAGCCAACACAACACAGTACAGCTCAGCCCAGCCAACACAACACAGCTCAGCCCAGCCCAGCCAACACAACACAGCTCAGCCCAGCCCAGCCAACACAACACAGCTCAGCCCAGCCCAGCCAACACAACACAGCTCAGCCCAGCCCAGCCAACACAACACAGCTCAGCCCAGCCCAGCCAACACAACACAGCTCAGCCCAGCCCAGCCAACACAACACAGCTCAGCCCAGCCAACACAACACAGTACAGCTCAGCCAACACAACACAGTACAGCTCAGCCCACACAACACAGTACAGCTCAGCCCAGCCAACACAACACAGCTCAGCCCAGCCAACACAACACAGCTCAGCCCAGCCAACACAACACAGTACAGCTCAGCCCACACAACACAGTACAGCTCAGCCCAGCCAACACAGTACAGCTCAGCCCAGCCAACACAACATGGTACAGCTCAGCCCAGCCAACACAACACAGTACAGCTCAGCCCAGCCAACACAACACAACACAGTACAGCTCAGCCCAGCCAACACAACACAGTACAGCTCAGCCCAGCCAACACAACACAGTACAGCTCAGCCCAGCCAACACAACACAGTACAGCTCAGCCCAGCCAACACAACACAGTACAGCTCAGTCCACACAACACAGTACAGCTCAGCCCACACAACACACAGTACAGCTCAGCCCAGCCAACACAACACAGCTCAGCCCAGCCAACACAACACAGCTCAGCCCAGCCAACACAACACAGTACAGCTCAGCCCAGCCAACACAACACAGTACAGCTCAGCCCACACAACACAGTACAGCTCAGCCCAGCCAACACAACACAGCTCAGCCCAGCCAACACAACACAGCTCAGCCCAGCCAACACAACACAGTACAGCTCAGCCCAGCCAACACAACACAGTACAGCTCAGCCCAGCCAACACAACACAGTACAGCTCAGCCCAGCCAACACAACACAGCTCAGCCCAGCCAACACAACACAGCTCAGCCCAGCCAACACAACACAGTACAGCTCAGCCCAGCCAACACAACACAGTACAGCTCAGCCCAGCCAACACAACACAGTACAGCTCAGCCAACACAACACAGCTCAGCCCAGCCAACACAACACAGCTCAGCCCAGCCAACACTACGCAGTACAGCTCAGCCCAGCCAACACAACACAGTACAGCTCAGCCCAGCCAACACAACACAGTACAGCTCAGCCCAGCCAACACAACACAGCTCAGCCCAGCCAACACAACACAGTACAGCTCAGCCCAGCCAACACAACACAACACAGTACAGCTCAGCCCAGCCAACACAACACAGTACAGCTCAGCCCAGCCAACACAACACAACACAGTACAGCTCAGCCCAGCCAACACAACACAGTACAGCTCAGCCAACACAACACAGTACAGCTCAGCCAACACAACACAGCTCAGCCCAGCCAACACAACACAGTACAGCTCAGCCCAGCCAACACAACACAGCTCAGCCCAGCCCAGCCAACACAACACAGCTCAGCCCAGCCCAGCCAACACAACACAGCTCAGCCCAGCCCAGCCAACACAACACAGCTCAGCCCAGCCCAGCCAACACAACACAGCTCAGCCCAGCCCAGCCAACACAACACAGCTCAGCCCAGCCAACACAACACAGCTCAGCCCAGCCAACACAACACAGTACAGCTCAGCCAACACAACACAGTACAGCTCAGCCCACACAACACAGTACAGCTCAGCCCAGCCAACACAACACAGCTCAGCCCAGCCAACACAACACAGCTCAGCCCAGCCAACACAACACAGTACAGCTCAGCCACACAACACAGTACAGCTCAGCCCAGCCAACACAGTACAGCTCAGCCCAGCCAACACAACATGGTACAGCTCAGCCCAGCCAACACAACACAGTACAGCTCAGCCCAGCCAACACAACACAACACAGTACAGCTCAGCCCAGCCAACACAACACAGTACAGCTCAGCCCAGCCAACACAACACAGTACAGCTCAGCCCACCCAACACAACACAGTACAGCTCAGCCCAGCCAACACAACACAGTACAGCTCAGTCCACACAACACAGTACAGCTCAGCCCACACAACACAGTACAGCTCAGCCCAGCCAACACAACACAGCTCAGCCCAGCCAACACAACACAGCTCAGCCCAGCCAACACAACACAGTACAGCTCAGCCCAGCCAACACAACACAGTACAGCTCAGCCCACACAACACAGTACAGCTCAGCCCAGCCAACACAACACAGCTCAGCCCAGCCAACACAACACAGCTCAGCCCAGCCAACACAACACAGTACAGTACAGCTCAGCCCAGCCAACACAACACAGTACAGCTCAGCCCAGCCAACACAACACAGTACAGCTCAGCCCAGCCAACACAACACAGCTCAGCCCAGCCAACACAACACAGCTCAGCCCAGCCAACACAACACAGTACAGCTCAGCCCAGCCAACACAACACAGTACAGCTCAGCCCAGCCAACACAACACAGTACAGCTCAGCCAACACAACACAGCTCAGCCCAGCCAACACAACACAGCTCAGCCCAGCCAACACTACGCAGTACAGCTCAGCCCAGCCAACACAACACAGTACAGCTCAGCCCAGCCAACACAACACAGTACAGCTCAGCCCAGCCAACACAACACAGCTCAGCCCAGCCAACACAACACAGTACAGCTCAGCCCAGCCAACACAACACAACACAGTACAGCTCAGCCCAGCCAACACAACACAGTACAGCTCAGCCCAGCCAACACAACACAGTACAGCTCAGCCCAGCCAACACAACACAGTACAGCTCAGCCAACACAACACAGTACAGCTCAGCCAACACAACACAGCTCAGCCCAGCCAACACAACACAGTACAGCTCAGCCCAGCCAACACTACACAACACAACACAGTTCAGCTCAGCCCAGCCAACACAACACAGCTCAGCCCAGCCAACACAACACAGTACAGCTCAGCCCAGCCAACACTACACAGTACAGCTCAGCCCACACAACACAGTACAGCTCAGCCCAGCCAACACAACACAGCTCAGCCCAGCCAACACAACACAGCTCAGCCCAGCCAACACAACACAGTACAGCTCAGCCCAGCCAACACTACACAACACAACACAACACAGTTCAGCTCAGCCCAGCCAACACAACACAGTACAGCTCAGCTCAGCCAACACAACACAGTACAGCTCAGCCCAGCCAACACAACACAGCTCAGCCCAGCCAACACAACACAGTACAGCTCAGCCCAGCCAACACAACACAGTACAGCTCAGCCCAGCCAACACAACACAACACAGTACAGCTCAGCCCAGCCAACACATCACAGTACAGCTCAGCCCAGCCAACACAACACAGTACAGCTCAGCCCAGCCAACACAACACAGTACAGCTCAGCCCAGCCAACACTACACAACACAACACAACACAGTTCAGCTCAGCCCAGCCAACACTACACAACACAACACAGTTCAGCTCAGCCCAGCCAACACAACACAACACAGTACAGCTCAGCCCAGGCAACACAACACAGCCCAGCCCAGCCAACACAACACAACACAGTACAGCTCAGCCCAGCCAACACTACACAACACAGTACAGTACAGCCCAGCCCAGCCAACACAACACAGTACAGCTCAGCCCAGCCAACACAACACAGTACAGCTCAGCCCAGCCAACACTACACAACACAACACAGTTCAGCTCAGCCCAGCCAACACTACGCAACACAACACAGTACAGCTCAGCCCAGCAAACACTACACAACACAGCTCAGCCCGGCCAACACTACACAACACAGCTCTGCCCAGCCAACACTACACAACACAGCTCCGCCCAGCCAACACAACACAGTACAGCTCAGCCCAGCCAACACAACACAGCTCAGCCCAGCCAACACAGCTCAGCTCCGCCCAGCCAACACAGCTCAGCTCAGCCCAGCCAACACAACACAGCTCATCCCAGCCAACACAGCTCAGCTCAGCCAACACAACACAACAACACAATACAGCTCAGCCCATCCAACACAGCACAGCTCAGCCCAGCCAACACAACACAGCTCATCCCAGCCAACACAGCTCAGCTCAGCCAACACAACACAACAACACAATACAGCTCAGCCCAGCCAACACAACACAGCTCATCGCAGCTCAGCTCAGCCCAGCCAACACAACACAGCTCAGCTCAGCCAACACAACACAACAACACAATACAGCTCAGCCCAGCCAACACAACACAGCTCATCGCAGCTCAGCTCAGCTCAGCCCAGCCAACACAACACAGCTCAGCACGGCCAACACAGCTCAGCTCAGCTCAGCTCAGCCCAGCCAACACAACACAACACAACACAACACAACGAAAAACAGTACAGTAGAGTGCCGGCTCCAGCCCAGTACAGACTAACACAGACCCAGTATAGACTAACACAGCCTAGTATAGACTAACACAGCCCAGTACAGACTAACACAGCCCAGTATAGACTAAAATAGCCCAGTGCAGACTAACACAGACCCAGTATTTTTTTTTTAAATTTGACCTTTATTTTACTAGGCAAGTCAGTTAAGAACAAATTCTTATTTTCAATGACGGCCTAGGAACAGTGGGTTAACTGCCTGTTCAGGGGCAGAACGACAGATTTGTACCTTGTCAGCTTGGGGATTTGAACTTGCAACCTTTCGGTTACTAGTCCAACGCTCTAACCACTAGACTAACACAGACCCAGTATAGACTAACACAGACCCAGTACAGACTAACACAGCCCAGTATAGACTACCACAGCCCAGTATAGACTAACACAGCCCCAGCACAGCCCAGTATAGACTAACACAGCCCAGTATAGACTAACACAGCCATGTACAGACTAACACAGCCCAGTATAGACTAACACAGCCCCAGCACAGCCTTGAAAGTGTGAGCCAGGCTGTGGGTGTCTTGTCTGATTGTGAGAACAAACAACAAAAGTATTTGAACTCTGTTGAGAGTGTGGGCTGAGCATTGTGATTGAAGGAGATTGAAGGAGAGAGAGAGGGGGAGAGAGAGAATGAGAGAGAGAGAGAGAGAGAGAGAGAGATGGGAGGAGAGAGACAAGTAGGTGCGAGACAAGCTTCCATGCACATGCGTACACACACCCACACACACACGCACACACACAGATACACTCACACTCCTCTATGTGTGTGCGTCAGAGGGTCAGTGGGCCAATACAGAAAGTGTTTGAGCGGTGAGACAGGTCTGAAGGAGGAACAGTCAGGGAGACAGTTCTGAAGGGGGACAGTCAGGGAGAGGTCTGAAGGGGGACAGTCAGGGAGACAGGTCTGAAGGAGGGACAGTCAGGAGACAGGTCTGAAGGAGGGACAGTCAGATGAGAGGTCTGAAGGAGGGACAGTCAGGAGAGAGGTCTGAAGGAGGGACAGTCAGGGGAGAGGTCTGAAGGAGGGAACGTCAGGGGAGAGGTCTGAAGGAGGGACAGTCAGGGGAGAGGTCTGAAGGAGGGACAGTCAGAGGAGATCAGGTCTGAAGGAGGGACAGTCAGGGGAGAGGTCTGAAGGAGGGACAGTCAGGGAGACAAGTCTGAAGGAGGGACAATCAGGGGAGACAGGTCTGAAGGGGGACAGTCAGGGGAGATCAGGTCTGAAGGGGGACAGTCAGAGGAGAGGTCTGAAGGAGGGACAGTCAGGGGAGAGGTCTGAAGGAGGGACAGTCAGAGGAGATCAGGTCTGAAGGAGGGACAGTCAGGGGAGAGGTCTGAAGGAGGGACAGTCAGGGGAGAGGTCTGAAGGAGGGACAGTCAGGGGAGAGGTCTGAAGGAGGGACAGTCAGAGGAGATCAGGTCTGAAGGAGGGACAGTCAGGGAGATCAGGTCTGAAGGAGGGACAGTCAGGGGAGAGGTCTGAAGGAGGGACAGTCAGGGGAGAGGTCTGAAGGGGGACAGTCAGGGAGACAGGTCTGAAGGAGGGACAGTCAGGAGACAGGTCTGAAGGAGGGACAGTCAGATGAGAGGTCTGAAGGAGGGACAGTCAGGGAGAGGTCTGAAGGAGGGACAGTCAGGGGAGAGGTCTGAAGGAGGGACAGTCAGGGGAGAGGTCTGAAGGAGGGACAGTCAGGGGAGATCAGGTCTGAAGGAGGGACAGTCAGAGGAGATCAGGTCTGAAGGAGGAACAGTCAGGGGAGACGGGTCTGAAGGGGGACAGTCAGGGGAGATCAGGTCTGAAGGGGGACAGTCAGAGGAGAGATCTGAAGGAGGGACAGTCAGGGGAGAGGTCTGAAGGAGGGACAGTCAGAGGAGATCAGGTCTGAAGGAGGGACAGTCAGAGGAGATCAGGTCTGAAGGAGGGACAGTCAGAGGAGATCAGGTCTGAAGGAGGGACAGTCAGAGGAGATCAGGTCTGAAGGAGGGACAGTCAGGGGAGAGGTCTGAAGGAGGGACAGTCAGGGAGACAAGTCTGAAGGAGGGACAATCAGGGGAGACAGGTCTGAAGGGGGACAGTCAGGGGAGATCAGGTCTGAAGGAGGGACAGTCAGGGAGAGGTCTGAAGGAGGGACAGTCAGGGAGAGGTCTGAAGGAGGGACAGTCAGAGGAGATCAGGTCTGAAGGAGGGACAGTCAGAGGAGATCAGGTCTGAAGGAGGGACAGTCAGGGGAGAGGTCTGAAGGAGAGACAGTCAGGGGAGAGGTCTGAAGGAGGGACAGTCAGGGGAGAGGTCTGAAGGAGGGACAGTCAGAGGAGATCAGGTCTGAAGGAGGGACAGTCAGGGGAGATCAGGTCTGAAGGAGGGACAGTCAGGGGAGAGGTCTGAAGGAGGGACAGTCAGGGGAGAGGTCTGAAGGAGGGACAGTCAGGGAGACAGGTCTGAAGGAGGGACAGTCAGGGAGAGGTCTGAAGGGGGACAGTCAGGGGAGATCAGGTCTGAAGGAGGGACAGTCAGGGGGGATCAGGTCTGAAGGAGGGACAGTCAGGGGAGAGGTCTGAAGGAGGGACAGTCAGGGGAGAGGTCTGAAGGAGGGACAGTCAGGGGAGAGGTCTGAAGGAGGGACAGTCAGAGGAGATCAGGTTTGAAGGAGGGACAGTCAGGGGAGAGGTCTGAAGGAGGGACAGTCAGGGGTAGAGGTCTGAAGGAGGGACAGTCAAGGAGACAGGTCTGAAGGAGGGACAGTCAGGGAGAGGTCTGAAGGGGGACAGTCAGGAGAGAGGTCTGAAGGAGGGACAGTCAGGGGGATCAGGTCTGAAGGAGGGACAGTCAGGGAGACAGGTCTGAAGGAGGGACAGTCAGGAGACAGGTCTGAAGGAGGGACAGTCAGATGAGAGGTCTGAAGGAGGGACAGTCAGGGGAGTGGTCTGAAGGAGGGACAGTCAGATGAGAGGTCTGAAGGAGGGACAGTCAGGGGAGTGGTCTGAAGGAGGGACAGTCAGGAGAGAGGTCTGAAGGAGGGACAGTCAGGGGAGAGGTCTGAAGGAGGGACAGTCAGAGGATAGGTCTGAAGGAGGGACAGTCAGAGGATAGGTCTGAAGGAGGGACAGTCAGGGGAGAGGTCTGAAGAAGGGACAGTCAGGGGACAGGTCTGAAGGGGGGACAGTCAGGGAGATCAGGTCTGAAGGGGGACAGTCAGGGGAGATCAGGTCTGAAGGAGGGACAGTCAGGGGGAGATCAGGTCTGAAGGAGGGACAGTCAGGGAGATCAGGTCTGAAGGAGGGACAGTCAGGGGAGAGGTCTGAAGGAGGGACAGTCAGGGGAGAGGTCTGAAGGAGGGACAGTCAGAGGAGATCAGGTCTGAAGGAGGGACAGTCAGGGGAGATCAGGTCTGAAGGAGGGACAGTCAGGGGAGAGGTCTGAAGGAGGGACAGTCAGGGGAGAGGTCTGAAGGAGGGACAGTCAGGGGAGAGGTCTGAAGGAGGGACAGTCAGGGAGACAGGTCTGAAGGAGGGACAGTCAGGGGAGATCAGGTCTGAAGGAGGGACAGTCAGGGGGGATCAGGTCTGAAGGAGGGACAGTCAGGGAGACAGGTCTGAAGGAGGGACAGTCAGGGAGAGGTCTGAAGGAGGGACAGTCAGGGGAGAGGTCTGAAGGAGGGACAGTCAGAGGAGATCAGGTCTGAAGGAGGGACAGTCAGGGGAGAGGTCTGAAGGAGGGACAGTCAGGGAAGAGGTCTGAAGGAGGGACAGTCAGGGGAGAGGTCTGAAGGAGGGACAGTCAGGGAGACAGGTCTGAAGGAGGGACAGTCAGGGAGAGGTCTGAAGGGGGACAGTCAGGGGAGGATCAGGTCTGAAGGAGGGACAGTCAGGGGGGATCAGGTCTGAAGGAGGGACAGTCAGGGGAGAGGTCTGAAGGAGGGACAGTCAGGGAGAGGTCTGAAGGGGGACAGTCAGAGGAGAGGTCTGAAGGAGGGACAGTCAGGGGAGAGGTCTGAAGGAGGGACAGTCAGAGGAGATCAGGTCTGAAGCAGGGACAGTCAGAGGAGATCAGGTCTGAAGGAGGGACAGTCAGGGGAGAGGTCTGAAGGAGGGACAGTCAGGGAAGAGGTCTGAAGGAGGGACTGAAGGAGGGACAGTCAGGGGAGAGGTCTGAAGGAGGGACAGTCAGGGGAGATCAGGTCTGAAGGAGGGACAGTCAGGGGAGAGGTCTGAAGGAGGGACAGTCAGGGGAGAGGTCTGAAGGAGGGACAGTCAAGGAGACAGGTCTGAAGGAGGGACAGTCAGGGAGAGGTCTGAAGGGGGACAGTCAGGAGAGAGGTCTGAAGGAGGGACAGTCAGGGGGGATCAGGTCTGAAGGAGGGACAGTCAGGGAGACAGGTCTGAAGGAGGGACAGTCAGGAGACAGGTCTGAAGGAGGGACAGTCAGGGGAGAGGTCTGAAGGAGGGACAGTCAGGGAGAGGTCTGAAGGAGGGACAGTCAGGGAGTGGTCTGAAGGAGGGACAGTCAGGAGAGAGGTCTGAAGGAGGGACAGTCAGGGGAGAGGTCTGAAGGAGGGACAGTCAGGGGAGAGGTCTGAAGGAGGGACAGTCAGGGAGACAGGTCTGAAGGAGGGACAGTCAGGGAGAGGTCTGAAGGGGGACAGTCAGGGGAGATCAGGTCTGAAGGACGGACAGTCAGGGGGGATCAGGTCTGAAGGAGGGACAGTCAGGGAGACAGGTCTGAAGGAGGGACAGTCAGGGGAGAGGTCTGAAGGGGGACAGTCAGAGGAGAGGTCTGAAGGAGGGACAGTCAGGGGAGAGGTCTGAAGGAGGGACAGTCAGAGGAGATCAGGTCTGAAGCAGGGACAGTCAGAGGAGATCAGGTCTGAAGGAGGGACAGTCAGGGAGATCAGGTCTGAAGGAGGGACAGTCAGGGAGACAGGTCTGAAGGAGGGACAGTCAGGGAGAGGTCTGAAGGAGGGACAGTCAGGGAGATCAGGTCTGAAGGAGGGACAGTCAGGGGATCAGGTCTGAAGGAGGGACAGTCAGGGGAGAGGTCTGAAGGAGGGACAGTCAGGGGAGAGGTCTGAAGGAGGGACAGTCAGGGGAGAGGTCTGAAGGAGGGACAGTCAGAGGAGATCAGGTCTGAAGGAGGGACAGTCAGGGGAGATCAGGTCTGAAGGAGGGACAGTCAGGGGAGAGGTCTGAAGGAGGGACAGTCAGGGGAGAGGTCTGAAGGAGGGACAGTCAGGGAGACAGGTCTGAAGGAGGGACAGTCAGGGAGAGGTCTGAAGGGGGACAGTCAGGGGAGATCAGGTCTGAAGGAGGGACAGTCAGGTCTGAAGGAGGGAGGGACAGTCTGAAGGGGGGGTCTGAAGGAGGGACAGTCAGGGAGATCAGGTCTGAAGGAGGGACAGGTCTGAAGGAGGGACAGTCAGGGAGACAGGTCTGAAGGAGGGACAGTCAGGGGAGAGGTCTGAAGGAGGGACAGTCAGAGGAGATCAGGTCTGAAGGAGGGACAGTCAGGGGAGAGAGGTCTGAAGGAGGGACAGTCAGGGGAGAGGTCTGAAGGAGGGACAGTCAGGGAGACAGGTCTGAAGGAGGGACAGTCAGGGAGAGGTCTGAAGGGGGACAGTCAGGGGAGATCAGGTCTGAAGGAGGGACAGTCAGGGGGGATCAGGTCTGAAGGAGGGACAGTCAGGGAGACAGGTCTGAAGGAGGGACAGTCAGGGGAGAGGTCTGAAGGAGGGACAGTCAGGGGAGAGGTCTGAAGGAGGGACAGTCAGGGGAGAGGTCTGAAGGAGGGACAGTCAGAGGAGATCAGGTCTGAAGCAGGGACAGTCAGAGGAGATCAGGTCTGAAGGAGGGACAGTCAGGGGAGAGGTCTGAAGGAGGGACAGTCAGGGAAGAGGTCTGAAGGAGGGACAGTCAGGGGAGAGGTCTGAAGGAGGGACAGTCAGGGGAGATCAGGTCTGAAGGAGGGACAGTCAGGGGAGAGGTCTGAAGGAGGGACAGTCAGGGGAGAGGTCTGAAGGAGGGACAGTCAAGGAGACAGGTCTGAAGGAGGGACAGTCAGGGAGAGGTCTGAAGGGGGACAGTCAGGAGAGAGGTCTGAAGGAGGGACAGTCAGGGAGATCAGGTCTGAAGGAGGGACAGTCAGAGGAGATCAGGTCTGAAGGAGGGACAGTCAGAGGAGATCAGGTCTGAAGGAGGGACAGTCAGGGGAGACAGGTCTGAAGGAGGGACAGTCAGGAGAGAGGTCTGAAGGAGGGACAGTCAGGGACAGGTCTGAAGGAGGGACAGTCAGGAGAGAGGTCTGAAGGAGGGACAGTCAGGGGAGAGGTCTGAAGGAGGGACAGTCAGGGAGAGGTCTGAAGGAGGGACAGTCAGGGAGACAGGTCTGAAGGAGGGACAGTCAGGGAGAGGTCTGAAGGGGGACAGTCAGGGGAGATCAGGTCTGAAGGAGGGACAGTCAGGGGGGATCAGGTCTGAAGGAGGGACAGTCAGGGAGACAGGTCTGAAGGAGGGACAGTCAGGGAGAGGTCTGAAGGGGGGAGTCAGGTCTGAAGGAGGGACAGTCAGGGGAGAGGTCTGAAGGAGGGACAGTCAGGGAGATCAGGTCTGAAGTCTGAAGGGACAGTCAGAGGAGATCAGGTCTGAAGGAGGGACAGTCTGAAGGAGGGACAGTCAGGGGATCAGGTCTGAAGGAGGGACAGTCAGGGGAGAGGTCTGAAGGAGGGACAGTCAGGGGAGACAGGTCTGAAGGAGGGACAGTCAGGAGAGAGGTCTGAAGGAGGGACAGTCAGGGGAGATCAGGTCTGAAGGAGGGACAGTCAGGGACAGTCAGGGAGAGGTCTGAAGGAG
This sequence comes from Oncorhynchus nerka, assembly GCF_034236695.1. Classification (NCBI taxonomy): domain Eukaryota; kingdom Metazoa; phylum Chordata; class Actinopteri; order Salmoniformes; family Salmonidae; genus Oncorhynchus; species Oncorhynchus nerka. The sequence goes on from NC_088424.1 coordinate 40,858,690, forward strand.
GGACAGTCAGGGACAGGTCTGAAGGAGGGACAGTCAGGGAGAGGTCTGAAGGAGGGACAGTCAGGGGAGAGGTCTGAAGGGGGACAGTCAGGGGAGATCAGGTCTGAAGGAGGGACAGTCAGGGGGATCAGGTCTGAAGGAGGGACAGTCAGGGGAGAGGTCTGAAGGAGGGACAGTCAGGGAGAGGTCTGAAGGAGGGACAGTCAGAGGATAGGTCTGAAGGAGGGACAGTCAGGGGAGAGGTCTGAAGGAGGGACAGTCAGAGGAGATCAGGTCTGAAGGAGGGACAGTCAGAGGAGATCAGGTCTGAAGGAGGGGAGGGACAGTCAGGAGGGACAGGAGAGGTCTGAAGGAGGGACAGTCAGGGGAGAGGTCTGAAGGAGGGACAGTCAGGGGAGAGGTCTGAAGGAGGGACAGTCAGGGAGATCAGGTCTGAAGGAGGGACAGTCAGGGGAGATCAGGTCTGAAGGAGGGACAGGGGGAGGTCTGAAGGAGGGACAGTCAGGGAGACAGGTCTGAAGGAGGGACAGTCAGGGAGACAGGTCTGAAGGGGACAGTCAGGGAGAGAGGTCTGAAGGAGGGACAGTCAGGGAGGTCTGAAGGAGGGACAGTCAGGTCTGAAGGAGGGACAGTCAGGGGAGGTCTGAAGGAGGGACAGTCAGGAGAGAGGTCTGAAGGAGGGACAGTCAGAGGATAGGTCTGAAGGAGGGACAGTCAGGGAGAGGTCTGAAGGGGGACAGTCAGAGGATAGGTCTGAAGGAGGGACAGTCAGGGGAGAGGTCTGAAGGAGGGACAGTCAGGGGATCAGGTCTGAAGGAGGGACAGTCAGGGGACAGGTCTGAAGGGGACAGTCAGGGAGACAGGTCTGAAGGAGGGACAGTCAGGGAGACAGGTCTGAAGGAGGGACAGTCAGGGAGATCAGGTCTGAAGGAGGGACAGTCAGGGGAGAGGTCTGAAGGAGGGACAGTCAGGGAGAGGTCTGAAGGAGGGACAGTCTGAAGGAGGGGTCAGATCAGGTCTGAAGGAGGGACAGTCAGGGGAGAGGTCTGAAGGAGGGACAGTCAGGGAGACAAGTCTGAAGGAGGGACAATCAGGGGAGACAGGTCTGAAGGAGAGACAGTCAGGGGAGACAGGTCTGAAGGAGGGACAGTCAGGGAGACAGGTCTGAAGGAGGGACAGTCAGGGGAGAGGTCTGAAGGAGGGACAGTCAGGGAGAGGTCTGAAGGAGGGACAGTCAGGGGAGAGGTCTGAAGGAGGGACAGTCAGGGAGAGGTCTGAAGGAGGGACAGTCAGGGAGATCAGGTCTGAAGGAGGGACAGTCAGGGGAGAGGTCTGAAGGAGGGACAGTCAGGGAGAGGTCTGAAGGAGGGACAGTCAGGGAGACAGGTCTGAAGGAGGGACAGTCAGGGAGAGGTCTGAAGGAGGGACAGTCAGGGGAGATCAGGTCTGAAGGAGGGACAGTCAGGTCTGAAGGAGGGACAGTCAGGGAGACAGGTCTGAAGGAGGGACAGTCAGGGAGACAGGTCTGAAGGAGGGACAGTCAGGAGACAGGTCTGAAGGAGGGACAGTCAGAGGAGAGGTCTGAAGGAGGGACAGTCAGGGGAGATCAGGTCTGAAGGAGGGACAGTCAGAGGAGAGGTCTGAAGGAGGGACAGTCAGGGGAGTGGTCTGAAGGAGGGACAGTCAGGTGAGAGGTCTGAAGGAGGGACAGTCAGGGGAGAGGTCTGAAGGAGGGACAGTCAGGTCTGAAGGAGGGAGTCAGGTCTGAAGGAGGGACAGTCAGGTCTGAAGGAGGGACAGTCAGAGGAGGTCTGAAGGAGGGACAGTCAGGGAGAGGTCTGAAGGAGGGACAGTCAGGGGAGAGGTCTGAAGGGGGACAGTCAGGGGGAGTCAGGTCTGAAGGAGGGACAGTCAGGGAGATCAGGTCTGAAGGAGGGACAGTCAGGGAGACAGGTCTGAAGGAGGGACAGTCAGGGGAGACAGGTCTGAAGGAGGGACAGTCAGGGGAGAGTCAGGTCTGAAGGGGGACAGTCAGGGAGACAGGTCTGAAGGGGGGGACAGTCAGGGGACAGGTCTGAAGGAGGGACAGTCAGGGGAGAGGGAGGAGGGACAGTCAGGGAGATCAGGTCTGAAGGAGGGACAGTCAGTCTGAAGGAGGGACAGTCAGAGGATCAGGTCTGAAGGAGGGACAGTCAGGGAGACAGGTCTGAAGGAGGGACAGGAGACAGGTCTGAAGGAGGGACAGTCAGGGAGAGAGGTCTGAAGGAGGGACAGTCAGGGAGAGGTCTGAAGGAGGGACAGTCAGGGAGATCAGGTCTGAAGGAGGGACAGTCAGGGAGACAGGTCTGAAGGAGGGACAGTCAGGGAGAGATCAGGTCTGAAGGAGGGACAGTCAGGGGAGACAGGTCTGAAGGAGGGACAGTCAGGGGTCAGGTCTGAAGGAGGGACAGTCAGGGGAGATCAGGTCTGAAGGAGGGACAGTCAGGGGAGAGGTCTGAAGGGGGAGTCAGGGGAGAGGTCTGAAGGAGGGACAGTCAGGGGAGAGGTCTGAAGGAGGGACAGTCAGGGAGATCAGGTCTGAAGGAGGGACAGTCAGGGGAGATCAGGTCTGAAGGAGGGACAGTCAGGGAGATCAGGTCTGAAGGAGGGACAGTCAGGGAGACAGGTCTGAAGGAGGGACAGTCTGAAGGAGGGACAGGTCTGAAGGAGGGACAGTCAGAGAGGTCTGAAGGAGGGACAGTCAGGGAGACAGGTCTGAAGGAGGGACAGTCAGGGAGATCAGGTCTGAAGGAGGGACAGTCAGGGAGACAGGTCTGAAGGAGGGACAGTCAGGGAGAGGTCTGAAGGAGGGACAGTCAGGGAGAGGTCTGAAGGAGGGACAGTCAGGGGAGAGGTCTGAAGGAGGGACAGTCAGAGGAGATCAGGTCTGAAGCAGGGACAGTCAGAGGAGATCAGGTCTGAAGGAGGGACAGTCAGGGGAGAGGTCTGAAGGAGGGACAGTCAGGGGAGAGGTCTGAAGGAGGGACAGTCAGGGGAGAGGTCTGAAGGAGGGACAGTCAGAGGAGATCAGGTCTGAAGGAGGGACAGTCAGGGGAGATCAGGTCTGAAGGAGGGACAGTCAGGGAGACAGGTCTGAAGGAGGGACAGTCAGGAGACAGGTCTGAAGGAGGGACAGTCAGATGAGAGGTCTGAAGGAGGGACAGTCAGGGGAGAGGTCTGAAGGAGGGACAGTCAGGGAGAGGTCTGAAGGAGGGACAGTCAGGGGAGTGGTCTGAAGGAGGGACAGTCAGGGGAGAGGTCTGAAGGAGGGACAGTCAGGGGAGAGGTCTGAAGGAGGGACAGTCAGAGGATAGGTCTGAAGGAGGGACAGTCAGAGGATAGGTCTGAAGGAGGGACAGTCAGGGGAGAGGTCTGAAGAAGGGACAGTCAGGGGACAGGTCTGAAGGAGGGACAGTCAGGGGAGATCAGGTCTGAAGGAGGGACAGTCAGGGAGACAGGTCTGAAGGAGGGACAGTCAGGGGAGATCAGGTCTGAAGGAGGGACAGTCAGGGGAGAGGTCTGAAGGAGGGACAGTCAGGGGAGAGGTCTGAAGGAGGGACAGTCAGAGGAGATCAGGTCTGAAGGAGGGACAGTCAGGGGAGATCAGGTCTGAAGGAGGGACAGAGGGGAGACAGTCTGAAGGAGGGACAGTCAGGGGAGACAGGTCTGAAGGTCAGGGACAGGTCTGAAGGGGGACAGTCAGAGGAGATCAGGTCTGAAGGAGGGACAGTCAGGGGAGAGGTCTGAAGGAGGGACAGTCAGGGGAGAGGTCTGAAGGAGGGACAGTCAGGGGAGAGGTCTGAAGGAGGGACAGTCAGAGGAGATCAGGTCTGAAGGAGGGACAGTCAGGGAGATCAGGTCTGAAGGAGGGACAGTCAGGGGAGAGGTCTGAAGGAGGGACAGTCAGGGGAGAGGTCTGAAGGAGGGACAGTCAGGGAGACAGGTCTGAAGGAGGGACAGTCAGGGAGAGGTCTGAAGGGGGACAGTCAGGGGAGATCAGGTCTGAAGGAGGGACAGTCAGGGGGGATCAGGTCTGAAGGAGGGACAGTCAGGGAGACAGGTCTGAAGGAGGGACAGTCAGGGAGACAGGTCTGAAGGAGGGACAGTCAGGAGACAGGTCTGAAGGAGGGACAGTCAGATGAGAGGTCTGAAGGAGGGACAGTCAGGGGAGAGGTCTGAAGGAGGGACAGTCAGGAGAGACAAGTCTGAAGGAGGGACAGTCAGGGAAGGAGGGAGGTCTGAAGGAGGGACAGTCAGGGAGAGGTCTGAAGGAGGGACAGTCAGAGGATAGGTCTGAAGGAGGGACAGTCAGGAGAGAGGTCTGAAGGAGGGACAGTCAGAGGATAGGTCTGAAGGAGGGACAGTCAGGGAGAGGTCTGAAGGGGGACAGTCAGAGGATAGGTCTGAAGGAGGGACAGTCAGGGGAGAGGTCTGAAGGAGGGACAGTCAGGGGACAGGTCTGAAGGGGGACAGTCAGGGGATCAGGTCTGAAGGAGGGACAGTCAGGGAGACAAGTCTGAAGGAGGGACAGTCAGGGAGACAGGTCTGAAGGAGGGACAGTCAGGGGAGACAGGTCTGAAGGGGGACAGTCAGGGAGATCAGGTCTGAAGGAGGGACAGTCAGGGGAGACAGGTCTGAAGGAGGGACAGTCAGGGGAGACAGGTCTGAAGGAGGGACAGTCAGGGAGAGAGGTCTGAAGGAGGGACAGTCAGGTCTGAAGGAGGGACAGTCAGGAGGAGGTCTGAAGGAGGGACAGTCTCAGGTCTGAAGGAGGGACAGTCAGGGAGAGGTCTGAAGGAGGGAGTCAGGGGAGAGGTCTGAAGGAGGGACAGTCAGGGGACAGGTCTGAAGGAGGGACAGTCAGGGGAGATCAGGTCTGAAGGAGGGACAGTCAGGGAGGTCAGGTCTGAAGGAGGGACAGTCAGGGACAGTCAGGGAGACAGGTCTGAAGGAGGGACAGTCAGGGAGACAGGTCTGAAGGAGGGACAGTCAGGGAGAGGGACAGGTCTGAAGAGGGGGACAGTCAGGGGAGATCAGGTCTGAAGGAGGGACAGTCAGGGAGATCAGGTCTGAAGGAGGGACAGTCAGGGAGAGGTCTGAAGGAGGGACAGTCAGGTCTGAAGGAGGGACAGTCAGGTCTGAAGGAGGGACAGTCAGGAGGAGAGTCAGGTCTGAAGGAGGGACAGTCAGGGAGACAGGTCTGAAGGAGGGACAGTCAGTCTGAAGGGGGACAGTCAGGGGGGAGAGGTCTGAAGGAGGGACAGTCAGGGAGAGGTCTGAAGGAGGGGTCTGAAGGTCTGAAGGAGGGACAGTCAGTCAGGGAGGAGGGACAGTCAGGGGAGAGGTCTGAAGGAGGGACAGTCAGGAGATCAGGTCTGAAGGAGGGACAGTCAGGGGAGTCAGGGAGAGGTCTGAAGGAGGGACAGTCAGGGGACAGGTCTGAAGGAGGGACAGTCAGGGAGAGGTCTGAAGGAGGGACAGTCAGGGAGACAGGTCTGAAGGAGGGACAGTCAGGGAGAGGTCTGAAGGGGGACAGTCAGGGGAGATCAGGTCAGGTCTGAAGGAGGGACAGTCAGGGAGATCAGGTCTGAAGGAGGGACAGTCAGGGAGACAGGTCTGAAGGAGGGACAGTCAGGGAGACAGGTCTGAAGGAGGGACAGTCAGGGAGAGGTCAGGGAAGGAGGGACAGTCAGAGGAGAGGTCTGAAGGAGGGACAGTCAGGGGACAGTCTGAAGGAGGGACAGTCAGGGAGAGGTCTGAAGGAGGGACAGTCAGGGGATAGGTCTGAAGGAGGGACAGAGGTCAGGAGGGACAGTCAGAGGATAGGTCTGAAGGAGGGACAGTCAGGGAGAGGTCTGAAGGGGGACAGTCAGAGGATAGGTCTGAAGGAGGGACAGTCAGGGGAGAGGTCTGAAGGAGGGACAGTCAGGGGACAGGTCTGAAGGGGGGACAGTCAGGGGAGATCAGGTCTGAAGGAGGGACAGTCAGGGAGACAAGTCTGAAGGAGGGACAGTCAGGGAGACAAGTCTGAAGGAGGGACAATCAGGGGAGATCAGGTCTGAAGGAGGGACAGTCAGGGAGACAAGTCTGAAGGAGGGACAATCAGGGGAAACAGGTCTGAAGGGGGACAGTCAGGGGAGATCAGGTCTGAAGGGGGACAGTCAGGGAGACAAGTCTGAAGGAGGGACAATCAGGGGAAACAGGTCTGAAGGGGGACAGTCAGGGGAGATCAGGTCTGAAGGGGGACAGTCAGGGGAGACAGGTCTGAAGGGGGACAGTCAGGGGAGACAGGTCTGAAGGGGGACAGTCAGAGGGAGGGACAGTCAGAGGATAGGTCTGAAGGAGGGACAGTCAGGAGAGAGGTCTGAAGGAGGGACAGTCAGAGGATAGGTCTGAAGGAGGGACAGTCAGGGAGAGGTCTGAAGGGGGACAGTCAGAGGAGAGGTCTGAAGGAGGGACAGTCAGGGGAGAGGTCTGAAGGAGGGACAGTCAGAGGAGATCAGGTTTGAAGGAGGGACAGTCAGGGGAGATCAGGTCTGAAGGAGGGAGTCAGTCTGAAGGAGGGACAGTCAGGGGAGAGGTCTGAAGGAGGGACAGTCAGGGAGACAGGTCTGAAGGAGGGACAGTCAGGGAGACAGGTCTGAAGGAGGGACAGTCAGGAGACAGGTCTGAAGGAGGGACAGTCAGATGAGAGGTCTGAAGGAGGGACAGTCAGGGGAGTGGTCTGAAGGAGGGACAGTCAGGGAGAGGTCTGAAGGAGGGACAGTCAGGTCTGAAGGAGGGACAGGTCTGAAGGGAGGGACAGTCAGAGGATAGGTCTGAAGGAGGGACAGTCAGAGGATAGGTCTGAAGGAGGGACAGTCAGGGGAGAGGTCTGAAGAAGGGACAGTCAGGGGACAGGTCTGAAGGGGGGACAGTCAGGGGAGATCAGGTCTGAAGCAGGGACAGTCAGGGAGACAAGTCTGAAGGAGGGACGGTCAGGGAGACAAGTCTGAAGGAGGGACAATCAGGGGAGATCAGGTCTGAAGGAGGGACAGTCAGAGGAGATCAGGTCTGAAGGAGGGACAGTCAGGGGAGATCAGGTCTGAAGGAGGGAACGTCAGGGGAGAGGTCTGAAGGAGGGACAGTCAGGGGAGAGGTCTGAAGGAGGGACAGTCAGAGGAGATCAGGTCTGAAGGAGGGACAGTCAGGGGAGATCAGGTCTGAAGGAGGGACAGTCAGGGGAGATCAGGTCTGAAGGAGGGACAGTCAGGGAGACAGGTCTGAAGGAGGGACAGTCAGGGGAGATCAGGTCTGAAGGGGGACAGGAGGGACAGTCAGGAGGGAGTCAGGGGAGAGGTCTGAAGGAGGGACAGTCAGGGAGAGGTCTGAAGGAGGGACAGTCAGGGGAGAGGTCTGAAGGAGGGACAGTCAGAGGAGATCAGGTCTGAAGGAGGGACAGTCAGGGAGATCAGGTCTGAAGGAGGGACAGTCAGGGGAGAGGTCTGAAGGAGGGACAGTCAGGGGAGAGGTCTGAAGGAGGGACAGTCAGGGAGACAGGTCTGAAGGAGGGACAGTCAGGGAGAGGTCTGAGGAGGGACAGGGGGAGGTCAGTCAGGGGAGATCAGGTCTGAAGGAGGGACAGTCAGGGGGGATCAGGTCTGAAGGAGGGACAGTCAGGGAGACAGGTCTGAAGGAGGGACAGTCAGGGAGACAGGTCTGAAGGAGGGACAGTCAGGAGACAGGTCTGAAGGAGGGACAGTCAGATGAGAGGTCTGAAGGAGGGACAGTCAGGGAGTGGTCTGAAGGAGGGACAGTCAGATGAGAGGTCTGAAGGAGGGACAGTCAGGGGAGAGGTCTGAGGGACAGTCTGAGGAGGGACAGTCAGGGAGAGGTCTGAAGGAGGGACAGTCAGGGGAGAGGTCTGAAAGGAGGGACAGTCAGGAGGGACAGAGAGGTCTGAAGGAGGGACAGTCAGGGAGAGGTCTGAAGGAGGGACAGTCAGGGAGAGGTCTGAAGGGGGACAGTCAGGGGATAGGTCTGAAGGAGGGACAGTCAGGTCTGAAAGGAGACAGTCAGGGGACAGGTCTGAAGGGGGGACAGTCAGGGAGATCAGGTCTGAAGGAGGGACAGTCAGGGAGACAGGTCTGAAGGAGGGACAGTCAGGGAGACAGGTCTGAAGGAGGGACAGTCAGGGGAGATCAGGTCTGAAGGAGGGACAGTCAGGGAGAGACAAGGTCTGAAGGAGGGACAGTCAGGGGAGACAGGTCTGAAGGGGGACAGTCAGGGAGATCAGGTCTGAAGGAGGGACAGTCAGGGAGACAGGTCTGAAGGAGGGACAGTCAGGGAGACAGGTCTGAAGGGGGACAGTCAGAGGGAGGGGACAGTCAGGGGATCAGGTCTGAAGGAGGGACAGTCAGGGAGAGAGGTCTGAGGAGGAGGGACAGGTCTGAAGGAGGGATCAGGGGAGGTCTGAAGGAGGGACAGTCAGGGAGAGGTCTGAAGGGGGACAGTCAGGGAGATGAAGGAGGTCTGAAGGAGGGACAGTCAGGGGAGAGGTCTGAAGGAGGGACAGTCAGGGAGACAAGTCTGAAGGAGGGACAGTCAGGGGAGATCAGGTCTGAAGGAGGGACAGTCAGGGGAGACAGGTCTGAAGGAGGGACAGTCAGGGGAGATCAGGTCTGAAGGAGGGACAGTCAGGGAGACAGGTCTGAAGGAGGGACAGTCAGGGGAGACAGGTCTGAAGGAGGGACAGTCAGGGGGACAGGTCTGAAGGAGGGACAGTCAGATGAGAGGTCTGAAGGAGGGACAGTCAGGGGAGAGGTCTGAAGGAGGGACAGTCAGGGAGAGGTCTGAAGGAGGGACAGTCAGGGGAGAGGTCTGAAGGAGGGACAGTCAGGGAGAGGTCTGAAGGAGGGACAGTCAGAGGATAGGTCTGAAGGAGGGACAGTCAGGAGAGAGGTCTGAAGGAGGGACAGTCAGAGGATAGGTCTGAAGGAGGGACAGTCAGGGAGAGGTCTGAAGGGGGACAGTCAGAGAGAGGTCTGAAGGAGGGACAGTCAGGGAGAGGTCTGAAGGAGGGACAGTCAGGGGAAGGAGGGGGGGACAGTCAGGGGAGATCAGGTCTGAAGGAGGGACAGTCAGGGAGATCAGGTCTGAAGGAGGGACAGTCAGGGGAGAGGTCTGAAGGAGGGACAGTCAGGGAGACAGGTCTGAAGGAGGGACAGTCAGGGAGACAAGTCTGAAGGAGGGACAATCAGGGGAAACAGGTCTGAAGGGGGACAGTCAGGGGAGATCAGGTCTGAAGGGGGACAGTCAGGGGAGACAGGTCTGAAGGGGGACAGTCAGGGGAGACAGGTCTGAAGGGGGACAGTCAGGTCTGAAGGAGGGACAGTCAGGGAGGGACAGTCAGTCAGGAGAGGTCTGAAGGAGGGACAGTCAGGAGAGAGGTCTGAAGGAGGGACAGTCAGAGGATAGGTCTGAAGGAGGGACAGTCAGGGAGAGGTCTGAAGGGGGACAGTCAGAGGATAGGTCTGAAGGAGGGACAGTCAGGGGAGAGGTCTGAAGGAGGGACAGTCAGGGGACAGGTCTGAAGGGGGGACAGTCAGGGGAGATCAGGTCTGAAGGAGGGACAGTCAGGGAGACAAGTCTGAAGGAGGGACAGTCAGGGAGACAAGTCTGAAGGAGGGACAGTCAGGGAGATCAGGTCTGAAGGAGGGACAGTCAGGGGACAGGTCTGAAGGAGGGACAGTCAGGGGAGATCAGGTCTGAAGGAGGGACAGTCAGGGGAGAGGTCTGAAGGAGGGACAGTCAGGGGAGAGGTCTGAAGGAGGGACAGTCAGAGGAGACAGGTCTGAAGGAGGGACAGTCAGGGAGAGGTCTGAAGGAGGGACAGTCAGGGAGACAGGTCTGAAGGAAGGACAGTCAGGGAGACAGGTCTGAAGGAGGGACAGTCAGGGGAGAGGTCTGAAGGAGGGACAGTCAGGGAGAGGTCTGAAGGAGGGACAGTCAGGGGAGAGGTCTGAAGGAGGGACAGTCAGGGAGATCAGGTCTGAAGGAGGGACAGTCAGGGGAGAGGTCTGAAGGAGGGACAGTCAGAGGAGATCAGGTCTGAAGGAGGGACAGTCAGGGAGATCAGGTCTGAAGGAGGGACAGTCAGGGGAGAGGTCTGAAGGAGGGACAGTCAGGGGAGAGGTCTGAAGGAGGGACAGTCAGGGAGACAGGTCTGAAGGAGGGACAGTCAGGTCTGAAGGGGGACAGTCAGGGGAGATCAGGTCTGAAGGGGGACAGTCAGGGGAGATCAGGTCTGAAGGAGGGACAGTCAGGGGGGATCAGGTCTGAAGGAGGGACAGTCAGGGAGACAGGTCTGAAGGAGGGACAGTCAGGGAGACAGGTCTGAAGGAGGGACAGTCAGGAGACAGGTCTGAAGGAGGGACAGTCAGATGAGAGGTCTGAAGGAGGGACAGTCAGGGGAGTGGTCTGAAGGAGGGACAGTCAGATGAGAGGTCTGAAGGAGGGACAGTCAGGGGAGTGGTCTGAAGGAGGGACAGTCAGGGAGAGGTCTGAAGGAGGGACAGTCAGAGGATAGGTCTGAAGGAGGGACAGTCAGGAGAGAGGTCTGAAGGAGGGACAGTCAGAGGATAGGTCTGAAGGAGGGACAGTCAGGGAGAGGTCTGAAGGGGGACAGTCAGAGGATAGGTCTGAAGGAGGGACAGTCAGGGGAGAGGTCTGAAGGAGGGACAGTCAGGGGACAGGTCTGAAGGGGGGACAGTCAGGGGAGATCAGGTCTGAAGGAGGGACAGTCAGGGAGACAAGTCTGAAGGAGGGACAGTCAGGGAGACAAGTCTGAAGGAGGGACAATCAGGGGAGATCAGGTCTGAAGGAGGGACAGTCAGGGAGACAGGTCTCAGGGGACAGGTCTGAAGGAGGGACAGTCAGGGGATCAGGTCTGAAGGAGGGACAGTCAGGGGAGACAGGTCTGAAGGGGGACAGTCAGGGGAGACAGGTCTGAAGGGGGACAGTCAGAGGGAGGGACAGTCAGAGGATAGGTCTGAAGGAGGGACAGTCAGGAGAGAGGTCTGAAGGAGGGACAGTCAGAGGATAGGTCTGAAGGAGGGACAGTCAGGGAGAGGTCTGAAGGGGGACAGTCAGAGGATAGGTCTGAAGGAGGGACAGTCAGGGGAGAGGTCTGAAGGAGGGACAGTCAGGGAGATCAGGTCTGAAGGAGGGACAGTCAGGGGAGATCAGGTCTGAAGGAGGGACAGTCAGGGAGACAAGTCTGAAGGAGGGACAGTCAGGGAGACAAGTCTGAAGGAGGGACAATCAGGGGAGATCAGGTCTGAAGGAGGGACAATCAGGGGAAACAGGTCTGAAGGGGGACAGTCAGGGGAGATCAGGTCTGAAGGGGGACAGTCAGGGGAGATCAGGTCTGACGGGGGACAGTCAGGGGAGAGGTCTGAAGGAGGGACAGTCAGAGGAGACAGGTCTGAAGGAGGGACAATCAGGGAGAGGTCTGAAGGAGGGACAGTCAGGGAGACAGGTCTGAAGGAGGGACAGTCAGGGGAGAGGTCTGAAGGAGGGACAGTCAGGGGAGAGGTCTGAAGGAGGGACAGTCAGGGAGAGGTCTGAAGGAGGGACAGTCAGAGGAGATCAGGTCTGAAGGAGGGACAGTCAGGGAGATCAAGTCTGAAGGAGGGACAGTCAGGGGAGAGGTCTGAAGGAGGGACAGTCAGGGAGAGGTCTGAAGGAGGGACAGTCAGGGAGACAGGTCTGAAGGAGGGACAGTCAGGGAGACAGGTCTGAAGGAGGGACAGTCAGGGGAGAGGTCTGAAGGAGGGACAGTCAGGGAGAGGTCTGAAGGAGGGACAGTCAGGGGAGAGGTCTGAAGGAGGGACAGTCAGATGAGAGGTCTGAAGGAGGGACAGTCAGGGAGATCAGGTCTGAAGGAGGGACAGTCAGGGGAGAGGTCTGAAGGAGGGACAGTCAGGAGCACCGTACATGTGTTTGCATATGTAGCCTATGTATTGGAATGATCCTGATATTCATGAAGGGTTGATCCAGGCCTTGATAGAATCGAACTACAATGTTACTGGTCTACCGGGGATGTTGGGAATTGACTTCCTGTGCGTTGGAGTGGAAGGCTTTTGTTTACTATAGCTCATATGAATGACTGTGAGTGATATGAGGTTGCAGTGAAGTCGACGGAATATGTAATGAGGAAAACCTGGAACGATTTCTTCTGTCCACGTCAATTCATCAGGCATCACACAGTCATCTCCAAATGTGAGACACTCACCACAGACACACACACACACACACACACACACACACACACACGCACACACGCACACACGCACACACGCACGCACACACGCACACACACGCACACACACACAGAGACACACACACCCTCGCTCCTGGCCTTCGTTGCCATAGAAACGCTGGCTTTGAGACATGATTCTAATCAAGCCATGGTGTTAGTCACTCTTTGTGTTTGTGGTAGAAAGTGCAGGTGTTAAACATACTGTACACAAAGAGACACAGTTCAAAATCATTCTCATTCAAAGGGCATTTCCACATTCACAAGAATCTGAATGATCCACACCCCATAGCAACTATGAATTAAACAAAATTAACACATACAAATATGGGATTTTTCTTTAGACCAATCACAAAGTTTGACTTTCATGATATAATTTCTCAAAGCCAAATTACAAAGGAATAAGGAAAGAGACTCCTGCACGTAGCTGATGATGTCACAATGCCAGTAAGCCACAAAAAAACGAGATGGAAAAAGACCCCAAAAACAAGCTGATAACAAAGATGTAATAGGTTTAAATGAAATAGGTGTAAATGAAATAGGTTTAAATGAGGTATTACATCTGTACAACTGGTATACCTTCCTGAACGTTGATCAAATGAACCCTCCCAACATAGTTACAGTATGAGAAACAATAAGTATCCTTGAGCCAGAACGGCTCTTTGTAGCAGGAGCCTACGTATCTCCTGTTTCTGCAGCGTGAGCCATCTTATATCTCCTGTTTCTGCAGCATGAGGCAGCTTACTGTACAAGTACACCACTTGGACAGGACGCTAGAGTCTATCGCTAAGCCTGAGCAACAATAGGAGTGGTCAAATTAGTCCGTACACCACACTGTCTCTTGTCCTTAGGTACATCAGTAGTTTAGGTGTATGACAACACAACTAAGAAATGTACAGATAAAGGATCTTCATTTGAACAGTTTCTTACAGTAGGAAAATAATCCTGCAGCAATAGAACATTTTAATGATTATGTGGATTATAATACATTTTTGTAGGGGTTGATACATTTTTTGTTAGGGTAAATCATGTGTAAAATTCGAAAGTGTAAATTACAAACTGTAGAAGCCTTTTTAAACCTGGAATACACTACACGTTTAAATGTCCTGTGATGCAGGAAATGTACCTGCGACAACAGAGTGATCCAATTACGATGGAACATTTGTATGTGTTCCTCAGAGACAAACACTCGGGACAAAGCACTTAGTATATTCCTATGAACCATGTAGAAATCTTCTTAACCGTGCAACAAGGCAACCTACCGATGGTAGCCTGATGTGGTAAGCAGAGCATTGGACTGGATACAGATGGGTCGATGGTAGACTGATGTGGTAAACAGAGCATTGGACTGGATAGAGATGGTTTGATGGTAGCCTGATGTGGTAAGCAGAGCATTGGACTGGATAGAGATGGTTTGATGGTAGCCTGATGTGGTAAACAGAGCATTGGACTGGATAGAGATGGTTTGATGGTAGCCTGATGTGGTAAACAGAGCATTGGACTGGATAGAGATGGTTTGATGGTAGCCTGATGTGGTAAGCAGAGCATTGGACTGGATAGAGATGGTTTGATGGTAGCCTGATGTGGTAAGCAGAGCATTGGACTGGATAGAGATGGTTTGATGGTAGCCTGATGTGGTAAGCAGAGCATTGGACTGGATAGAGATGGTTTGATGGTAGCCTGATGTGGTAAACAGAGCATTGGACTGGATAGAGATGGTTTGATGGTAGCCTGATGTGGTAAGCAGAGCATTGGACTGGATGGATATGGTTTTATGGTAGCCTGATGTGGTAAGCAGAGCATTGGACTGGATAGAGATGGTTTGATGGTAGCCTGATGTGGTAAACAGAGCATTGGACTGGATAGAGATGGTTTGAAGGTAGCCTGATGTGGTGAGCAGAGCATTGGACTGGATAGAGATGGTTTGATGGTAGCCTGATGTGGTAAACAGAGCATTGGACTGGATAGAGATGGTTTGATGGTAGCCTGATGTGGTAAACAGAGCATTGGACTGGATAGAGATGGTTTGATGGTAGCCTGATGTGGTAAGCAGAGCATTGGACTGGATAGAGATGGTTTGATGGTAGCCTGATGTGGTAAGCAGAGCATTGGACTGGATAGAGATGGTTTGATGGTAGCCTGATGTGGTAAACAGAGCATTGGACTGGATAGAGATGGTTTGATGGTAGCCTGATGTGGTAAACAGAGCATTGGACTGGATAGAGATGGTTTGATGGTAGCCTGATGTGGTAAGCAGAGCATTGGACTGGAAAGAGATGGTTTGATGGTAGCCTGATGTGGTAAGCAGAGCATTGGACTAGATAGAGATTGTTTGGTGGTAGCCTGATGTGGTAAGCAGAGCATTGGACTGGATAGAGATGGTTTGATGGTAGCCTGATGTGGTAAGCAGAGCATTGGACTGGATAGAGATGGTTTGATGGTAGCCTGATGTGGTAAGCAGAGCATTGGACTGGATAGAGATGGTTTGATGGTAGACTGATGTGGTAAGCAGAGCATTGGACTGGATAGAGATGGTTTGATGGTAGCCTGATGTGGTAAGCAGAGCATTGGACTGGATAGAGATGGTTTGATGGTAGCCTGATGTGGTAAGCAGAGCATTGGACTGGATAGAGATGGTTTGATGGTAGCCTGATGTGGTAAGCAGAGCATTGGACTGGATAGAGATGGTTTGATGGTAGCCTGATGTGGTAAACAGAGCATTGGACTGGATAGAGATGGTTTGATGGTAGCCTGATGTGGTAAACAGAGCATTGGACTGGATAGAGATGGTTTGATGGTAGCCTGATGTGGTAAACAGAGCATTGGACTGGATAGAGATGGTTTGATGGTAGCCTGATGTGGTAAACAGAGCATTGGACTGGATAGAGATGGTTTGATGGTAGCCTGATGTGGTAAGCAGAGCATTGGACTGGATAGAGATGGTTTGATGGTAGCCTGATGTGGTAAGCAGAGCATTGGACTGGATAGAGATGGTTTGATGGTAGCCTGATGTGGTAAGCAGAGCATTGGACTGGATAGAGATGGTTTGATGGTAGCCTGATGTGGTAAGCAGAGCATTGGACTGGATAGAGATGGTTTGATGGTAGCCTGATGTGGTAAACAGAGCATTGGACTGGATAGAGATGGTTTGATGGTAGCCTGATGTGGTAAACAGAGCATTGGACTGGATAGAGATGGTTTGATGGTAGCCTGATGTGGTAAGCAGAGCATTGGACTGGAAAGAGATGGTTTGATGGTAGCCTGATGTGGTAAGCAGAGCATTGGACTGGATAGAGATGGTTTGATGGTAGCCTGATGTGGTAAGCAGAGCATTGGACTGGATAGAGATGGTTTGATGGTAGCCTGATGTGGTAAACAGAGCATTGGACTGGATAGAGATGGTTTGATGGTAGCCTGATGTGGTAAGCAGAGCATTGGACTGGATGGATATGGTTTTATGGTAGCCTGATGTGGTAAGCAGAGCATTGGACTGGATAGAGATGGTTTGATGGTAGCCTGATGTGGTAAGCAGAGCATTGGACTGGATAGACATGGTTTGATGGTAGCCTGATGTGGTAAGCAGAGCATTGGACTGGATAGAGATGGTTTGATGGTAGCCTGATGTGGTAAGCAGAGCATTGGACTGGATAGAGATGGTTTGATGGTAGCCTGATGTGGTAAGCAGAGCATTGGACTGGATAGAGATGGTTTGATGGTAGCCTGATGTGGTAAACAGAGCATTGGACTGGATAGAGATGGTTTGATGGTAGCCTGATGTGGTAAACAGAGCATTCGACTGGAAAGAGATGGTTTGTTGGTAGCCTGATGTGGTAAGCAGAGCATTGGACTGGATAGAGATGGTTTGATGGTAGCCTGATGTGGTAAACAGAGCATTGGACTGGATAGAGATGGTTTGATGGTAGCCTGATGTGGTAAGCAGAGCATTGGACTGGATAGAGATGGTTTGATGGTAGCCTGATGTGGTAAGCAGAGCATTGGACTGGATAGAGATGGTTTGATGGTAGCCTGATGTGGTAAGCAGAGCATTGGACTGGATAGAGATGGTTTGATGGTAGCCTGATGTGGTAAGCAGAGCATTGGACTGGATAGAGATGGTTTGATGGTAGACTGATGTGGTAAGCAGAGCATTGGACTGGATAGAGATGGTTTGATGGTAGCCTGATGTGGTAAGCAGAGCATTGGACTGGATAGAGATGGTTTGATGGTAGCCTGATGTGGTAAGCAGAGCATTGGACTGGATAGAGATGGTTTGATGGTAGCCTGATGTGTTAAGCAGAGCATTGGACTGGATAGAGATGGTTTGATGGTAGCCTGATGTGGTAAACCGAGCATTGGACTGGATAGAGATGGTTTGATGGTAGCCTGATGTGGTAAACAGAGCATTCGACTGGAAAGAGATGGTTTGTTGGTAGCCTGATGTGGTAAGCAGAGCATTGGACTGGATAGAGATGGTTTGATGGTAGCCTGATGTGGTAAACAGAGCATTGGACTGGATAGAGATGGTTTGATGGTAGCCTGATGTGGTAAGCAGAGCATTGGACTGGATAGAGATGGTTTGATGGTAGCCTGATGTGGTAAGCAGAGCATTGGACTGGATAGAGATGGTTTGATGGTAGCCTGATGTGGTAAGCAGAGCATTGGACTGGATAGAGATGGTTTGATGGTAGCCTGATGTGGTAAGCAGAGCATTGGACTGGATAGAGATGGTTTGATGGTAGCCTGATGTGGTAAACAGAGCATTGGACTGGATAGAGATGGTTTGATGGTAGCCTGATGTGGTAAACAGAGCATTGGACTGGATAGAGATGGTTTGATGGTAGCCTGATGTGGTAAGCAGAGCATTGGACTGGAAAGAGATGGTTTGATGGTAGCCTGATGTGGTAAGCAGAGCATTGGACTGGATAGAGGTGGTTTGATGGTAGCCTGATGTGGTAAGCAGAGCATTGGACTGGATAGAGATGGTTTGATGGTAGCCTGATGTGGTAAACAGAGCATTGGACTGGAAAGAGATGGTTTGTTGGTAGCCTGATGTGGTAAGCAGAGCATTGGACTGGATAGAGATGGTTTGATGGTAGCCTGATGTGGTAAACAGAGCATTGGACTGGATAGAGATGGTTTGATGGTAGCCTGATGTGGTAAACAGAGCATTGGACTGGATAGAGATGGTTTGATGGTAGCCTGATGTGGTAAACAGAGCATTGGACTGGATAGAGATGGTTTGATGGTAGCCTGATGTGGTAAGCAGAGCATTGGACTGGATAGAGATGGTTTGATGGTAGCCTGATGTGGTAAGCAGAGCATTGGACTGGATAGAGATGGTTTGATGGTAGCCTGATGTGGTAAACAGAGCATTGGACTGGATAGAGATGGTTTGATGGTAGCCTGATGTGGTAAGCAGAGCATTAGACTGGATAGAGATGGTTTGATGGTAGCCTGATGTGGTAAGCAGAGCATTGGACTGGATAGAGATGGTTTGATGGTAGCCTGATGTGGTAAGCAGAGCATTGGACTGGATAGAGATGGTTTGATGGTAGCCTGATGTGGTAAACAGAGCATTGGACTGGATAGAGATGGTTTGATGGTAGCCTGATGTGGTAAGCGGAGAATTGGGCTGGATAGAAATGATTTGATGGTAGCCTGATGTGGTAAGCAGAGCATTGGACTGGATAGAGATGGTTTGATGGTAGCCTGATGTGGTAAGCAGAGCATTGGGCTGGATAGAGATGATTTGATGGTAGCCTGATGTGGTAAGCAGAGCATTGGACTGGATAGAGATGGTTTGATGGTAGCCTGATGTGGTAAGCGGAGCATTGGGCTGGATAGAGATGATTTGATGGTAGCCTGATGTGGTAAGCAGAGCATTGGACTGTATAGAGATGGTTTGATGGTAGCCTGATGTGGTAAGCAGAGCATTGGACTGTATAGAGATGGTTTGATGGTAGCCTGATGTGGTAAGCAGAGCATTGGACTGGATAGAGATGGTTTGATGGTAGCCTGATGTGGTAAGCGGAGCATTGGGCTGGATAGAGATTGTTTGTGAGTTGAATAGAAAAAAACAATCAAACATCAGGAGAAGGAAATGGAAGAAGGGAACACTTGGGTTCCCTGTTCGTAACAGTATCAGTTTGACATCTTAACTGCATCATCCTTCATATAGACCTAGAGCTGGAACACTGGTGCATTGTGGGAGGCAACCCGTCTGTCTAGAGAGACTATGCTTCATACAGAGTTCATACTTCATGCTATTAGTGAATTTGTCAGTGTACCAGAGCTGTGTTCTCGAACAGGAGGCGAGTGCAAATAATTCAAATGAACAAGAACGTAAACTGGCTTCAGACTTTACAGTATATCTGCCCAAAGTTGGTCAAGTAATGAAATGTTTCATTGGAACAAATAAAGACTCCAGTTGAACAATGAGACTAAGGCTATCTACTATGTTTATTGACTCTTGTAAATATCACCTACAATCCTGAATAGAAGCAATTTAAGTCAATACATGTCAAAATGTATGACAGTTGATAAAATATAGAACAGCCAACTTGTTCCTCTTCTATATACTGTACATTGCAAAAATACACAGTAATTAATTTGCAGGCAATACATTGATTATACACTAAGTGGCCAGTTTATTAGGTACACCAATCTAGTACTGTGTCGGACCCCCTTTGCCTCCATAACAGCTTGAATGCTTTGTGGCATGAAAACATTGCTCAATTGGTATCACGGGACCTAACGTGTGCCAGGAAAACATTTCCCACACCATTACACCTCCGCCACCAGCCTGTACCGTTGACACCAGGCAGGATGTGGTCATGGACTTGTGCTGCTTACGGCAGGGTAGCCTAGTGGTTAGAGCGTTGGACTAGTAACCGAAAGGTTGCAAGTTCGAATCCCCGAGCTGACAAGGTACAAATCTGTCGTTCTGCCCCTGAACAGGCAGTTAACCCGCTGTTCCTAGGCCGTCATTGAAAATAAGAATTTGTTCTTAACTGACTTGCCTAGTAAAATAAAGGTAAAATTAAAAAAAATTAAAATTAAATGGACTTGTGCTGCTTACGCCAAATCCTGACTCTGCCATCAGCATGACGCAAGAAGGAACTGGGTTTCATCGGACCAGCCAATGCTTTTTCACTCCTCAGTTGTCCAGTGTTGGTGATGGCGTGCCCAATGGAGCAGCTTCTTCTTGTTTTTAGCTGATAGGAGTGGAACACGGTGTGGTCATCTGCTGCAATAGCCAATCGGTGACCAGGACTGACGAGTTGTGTGTTCCAAGATGCCCTTCTGCATACCAATGTTGTACTGCGCCGTTATTTTCCTGTTTGTGGCCTGCCTGTTAGCTTGCACGATTCTTGCCATTCTCCTTCGACCTCTCATCAACAAGCTTTTGTCACCCACAGGACTGCCGCTGACTGTATTTTTTTCGTTTGTCGTACCATTCTCGGTAAACCATAGACACTGTCATGCGTAAATAGCCCAGGAGGCCGGATGTTTCTGTGATACTGGAACTGGCCCGCCTGGCAGTGATGATCGTACCACGCTCAAAGT
This sequence comes from Oncorhynchus nerka, assembly GCF_034236695.1. Classification (NCBI taxonomy): domain Eukaryota; kingdom Metazoa; phylum Chordata; class Actinopteri; order Salmoniformes; family Salmonidae; genus Oncorhynchus; species Oncorhynchus nerka. The sequence goes on from NC_088424.1 coordinate 40,878,593, forward strand.
CGCTTAGGTCCCTCGTTTTGCTTATTCTAACGTTCAATCGAACAGTAACTGAATGTCTTGAAGTCTGTCTGCCTGTTTTATATAGAAAGCCACAGCCACATGACTTAATGTCTGTAGGAGCGAACGTACGGGGTGGTGTACCTAATAAATTGGCCACTGAGTGTATGGGGCCTATACATATGTCTTTTCATCGGGGATTAGATTTTTGAATCACGTGACCCAAATAACTTCCTGGAGACCCAAATAACTTCCTGTTCACCTGTAGTGAGTTTCTAACCCAAAGGCGCAACATCGCAAGACTTCTGGGAGAGTTTGAGAAACAGACCAAATGCGTGATATTTCCACGCATGAGTTTAGCTGGCCAACATCGCCTACAAGTGTGATCAGAGATTTCTATTGGAGAAGCAGTTTTCATACTGTACTGTCTTTGCCACTGTCTTCTTCTTTTACCACATTTACAAGACCAAAATATTGGTCTTTACTACAGAGTTCCCCATATAATAATCGGCACAGAACTTTCACAATCCAGAAAAACAGGTATGGAGTCATGTTAGTGCCAACAAATGTGATTGAATTCAGATTCAATTTATGTTGGCACTATTATGACTCCATAAAGAGACTATGCAACTACTTGTACAACAGTGTTTCTTGTCCTTCTGTTGGTCTGACTATTTGTTCTCCCTTAGGTTTCCTTTGTACATTTAGTTGGAAAGAAACAGAGCAGCTCCCTGTCTGCGCATTTTTCCTTTACATAATTTAGTTTTAGAATTTGTATTTCGTATAAATATTGCACATTCAATCCGTTCCTTCATATTTTATCATTGGTTCTCTTGGAGACATTCATGTGGTTCGTTAGGTCTCTCAGTCAATGTGGAAAATCTGCTCAGAACACAATCACAAATTAGCTATAAGACTGCCATCTTGTGGCGGTTTTGGAATACGGCTGCCTAAATGCTTCCATTGTAAAACTGTATGTATATTTATAATTTACATAAAAAACTATTGTATACATAACTGTGTGTATATATATTGAATCTACTTGGATTGTGGCTATTTTTGTATGTATTTCTTGACATATATGAGTCCTGATAATCTTTTAGCCGTTTTCCTACAGACACTTTTATTTTATAGTATTATCTTTAATGTCTTTGCTGGTTATTGACTTGCCTCTGCTGTTTTATTAACTGAAACGTAGCCTACTACAGTGACATTTCATTGTGAAGCATTCTCTGTAAATACTTTTCTAGTACTTTCCTCTCATTAGCTAAATTGACCACTAAATTAATGTCACTGTTCAAATCCAATCAAATGTTGGTTGTCACATGCAAACCTAAAACCAACTCATGCAAGCACAAACTCAACAGTGTTTTTCCAATTATGATTATTATGTAAATAATGACATACCACAATATATTTGGGGAGTTTCTTTGAATTTTGATGCAGATACTAGATTTCCCTCTTGAATGACTGCATGCCTGCTGTCTTATTGCCAACACAGTCTTTGTTCCATGTAATAAGGCCTTTATTATCATTAACAATCTTTACAGCCTCCCAAGTGTAACGGATGTGAAACGGCTAGCTAGTTAGCGGTGGTGCGCGCTAAATAGCGTTTCAATCGGTGACATCACTTGCTCTGAGACCTTGAATTAGTAGTTCCCCTTGCTCTGCAAGGGCCGCGGATTTTGTGGAGCGATGGGTAACGATGCTTCGTGGGTGACTGTTGTTGATGTGTGCAGAGGGTCCCTGGTTTGCGCCCGGGTATGGGCGAGGGGACGGTCTAAAGTTATACTGTTACACAAGCACTGAAAAAGATAGACTTACATCATCATCTTATAAAACTGAGGATTCTGGGCCAGCATTCCAAAAGGCCCCCCTATTCAGTGCACTACTTCTGACCAGGGCCCATAAGGCTCTGGTTAAAAATAGTGCACCTACTTCTAGTGGCATTAGGTTTAGGCTACTTTGTCCAGAAATGTTGTTGCTGGTTTTTGTGGGAAAAACATGGCCGAGAAGGATCTCTCTCAAACCAGGATTACACAGAGTGCTTCCCAAATTGCACCTTTTTAGGGCGAAAAAGGTGCAATTTGGGAAGCACTCTGTGTAATCCTGGTTTGAGAGAGATCCTTCTCGGCCATGTTTTTCCCACAAAAACCAGCAACAACATTTCTGGACAACGTAGCCTAAACCTAATGCCACTAGAAGTAGGTCTGCTGCTTTTCTACCGGCCGTCATTACACCTTGCTTCTGGTACTGAATGAAAACACCACTCTGATATTGTCAGTCAAGCTGCTTATGTGAAGTGACTATTATGATTCTACTAATTAACTAATGCAGTGATTATGATGGTAATGACATCATCGATATAGGCTGCTTAGCCTTTCTTGCAGGTTGACAGTGAAGTGGGGCTGCTGTTAGAGGGGAAAGAATGGGTTGAGTCCCAAATGGCACCTCTTACTTTATAAGGAAATTTGAGACACTGTTTAAGCCTGGGGACTCCTCTGTGTCCTAGTGACAATAGTGACTATGATCCATTATCCAGTATCACAACCACACCTATTAACTCACTCTCACTCTGAGAAAATAAACAGAGAGCAACTCGATCTAGTATTTAAATGAGCTGAGACGTCCCAAAAAATTGCCCTCCTTCGCTATTACAGGTAACAGCAGCCAGGAAATCTGCTTAAACACTATCCGGGCATTTTCCCATTGTGTGATATGTTGTGTGAGAGAGGAGGCTATAACAGAGAGTCTATAAGTCTACAGGGAATGATGTAGACAGTCATCTAATTGTTCTATATTACACACAGTGCCTTCAGAAAGTATTCATACCCCATTGACTTATTCCACATTTTGTTGTGTTACAGCCTGAACTCAAAATTGATTAAATATATGTATTTTTCTAATCAAATCTACACACAATACCCCTGTGTCAATGTTAGATTCACATGTTAGATTCAATTTTTGGAAGCGATTACAGCTGTAATTATGTAAGAGCTTTACACACCTAGATTGTACAATATTTGCACATTATTATTTTTTTAAATCCTCAAGCTCTGTGGAAGTTGGTTGTTGATCAACTGCTTTTCAAGTCTTGCCATAGATTTCAAGCCGATTTAAGTAAAAAATGTAACTAGGCCACTCAGGAACATTCATTGTCGTCTTGGTTAGCAACTCCAGTGTATATTTGGCCTTGTGTTTTAGGTTATTGTCCTGCTGAAATGTGAATTTGTCTCCCAGTGTATATGACACACAGGAAAGCCAACTGAACTAGGTTTTCCTCTAGGATTTTGCCTGTAATTAGCTCTATTCCATTTGTTTTTATCCTAAAAAAAACTATCTAATCCTTGCCAATGACAAGCATACCCATAACATGATGCAGCCACCACCATGCTTGAAAATATAAAGACTGGTACTCAGTGATGTGTTGTGTTGGATTTGCCCCAAATATAACGCTTTGTGTTCAGGACTTAAAGTTAATTTCTTTGCCACATTTTTTTGCAGTTTTACTTTAGTGCCTTACTGCAAACTGGATGCATGTTTTGGAATATTTTTATTCTGTACAGGCTTCCTTCTTTTCACTCTGTCATTTAGGTTAGTATTGTAGAGTAACTATAATGTTGTTGATCCATCCTCAATTTTCCCCTATCACAGCCATAAAACTCTATAACTGTTTTAATGTCACTATTGGCCTCATGTTGAAATCCCTGAGCGGTTTCCTTCCTCTCCTGCAACTGAGTTAGAAAGGACGTCTGTATCTTTGTAGTGAATGGGTTTACTGATACACCATCCAAAGTGTAATTAAAAACTTCACCATGCTTAAAGGGATATTCAATGTCTGCTTAAAAAAATACATCTACCAATGGGTGCCCTTCCTTGTGAGGCATTGGAAAACATTATGGGGTATTGTGTGTAGGCCAATGACACGAAATCTCAATTTAATCCATTTCATATTCAGGCCTTCAACACAACAAAATGTGGGAAAAGTGAAGGGGTGCGAATACTTTTAATGATAACTAAACTCATGCATTAGCATCATTCATACGATCTGAGGGAATACTGGATAATCAATAACCATGCATTGCCATCAAGAAAAGACAACATTATCTCTTCATGCATGAGTAATAGCTAAGTAATAACTGATCTCAACAATTAGTCTATTGATTGGTTATTGCCATAGTATATTCATTTATATAGGTCAATGATATGAACTTGCAGAAACATAATCGACTAGACTGGATAGTGTACAGTAGCTACATCAGAGAGAGTGTTGACGATTTTGTGGTGACGTAATTTGGTATATGGGTCCCACGGACAGAGGGGGTGAGCAGCCAGTGATCCACCGGCATCATGGCTTCCACATTGGATATGAAGTGTTTTTAGCACACCCTAGAAGAAAATAGCCATTCATTGTTGAAAATCTGAGCCCGTTCTAGTCTCATATTGGGACTGAGGGTCCGTGCCGCCCTCTTCTCTCCCTCGACCGCCTCTAGAAGGAGGATCTTCAGTGTTTTTATTGTGAGTTTTCATCCATAAATCGTGGAAGATGGCCGACGTACCGGCGGAGTGCACCATCAAAGTGATGTGCCGTTTCAGGCCCTTGAATAGTTCAGAAGTGACCAGAGGGGACAAATACATACCTAAGTTTCAAGGGGAAGACCATGTGGTCGTCGGGGTAAGTTGGTTTGTCATATTTCTTTTGTCTGCAAGCGAGTGTCCTCTGTGACAGTCTGCGCTGCGCCATTGACACGGTGATCGGCTCGGCCAGCAGTGTCACTAGTATGTTAGCGTAGCTAGCTAGCTGGCTAACTGACCTACCTGTCCACCCGCATCAGCTGTGTAGCGTTAAACGTTAGCACTAAGCTAGTTCACCCACACCATCACCGATCGGAAACAGGACACACTATTGATTGCTAGCCAGTCACGTTTGTATCGTTAGCTAGCTGTATTTCTCTACTTTACCGAGTCAACTTTTGTCGTCGCAATGAACTAATCTTGCCGTGTCAGGTAACGTTAGCTACTGTAGCTGGTCAGTCAGCTGTCATCCAACAACAACAATGACAGGCAAGTGCTAGCTAACTTTAGCTAGCTAACTACAGTACCAACAACACGAGCTAACGTTGCGTTCAAAATAAATACTCATCATTTTTCAGTTAACACTCAACACCTGCTGGGAGTTCATCTCTAGCTATCTAGCTAACTTTAGGCCAGCTGAGATGGCAGTGGCATATTATCTGGCCTAAAGTTAGCTACAGCCAGACGCAAAGATGGTGCAGAATAGGACTAGTTAGCTACTGTAACTGTTTCATCAACAAGATCACTGACAAGCCAGCTCCGATGACTGCCGCTGGGCCCAGTTGATTTATTTAGTCAAACCAAGACTGTTGTGCGGTACGTTACAAGACTATAGTAGCCAAGTGCGGTACTGTATGAGGAGCAGAATTTACAATTCAGACACAACACATTTAATTAACTCATAACCACTGTTACATTAGTAGATGTTTGTACGGTCTGTAGCTACAATGTCTGTTCATGTTGTTATAACGGCGGGTAGTGACATACATTTCTTCAAATGAGTGTAGTGCACTTAGGTAGCTACATTAGTTATTATCTCTGAAAATATCTGGTTAATGTTACCACCACTGGCCCATTACTAAGTGGATTCAGGAAATGGCAGTTTGTTTGTTTTCTTTAGTCATCTGTCTGCACTCAAATGTCACTATATTCTCTATGTAGTGCACTACTTTTGACCAGAGCTCTATGGGGTGTATATAGGCAATAGGGTGCCATTTGGGACATACCCTTGACACCAGATAAGGATAATTAAATGGGTGCCACTCTGTTATGACAAAAGAAGGAAATGCCTCCCACACAAAGGGGTGCTTGAAGTTAAAAACAAATAGTTTTATATTTTTCTCTCTAGACATAATCCCTTTCCTTGATCTGTGGGGAAATTGGTTTAAAAGAACTGTCTGTACATGTCATATCATGCCATCTTTTCATATTTGCACTGTAGGCCAGAAGAGAATAAGCACTAGGATGAGGTATGACCACCTTTAGTCAGTGTTCAGACAGAGCCATGGACTTTGATTCCCTTGTCTGGACACACCTCACCAACGCCAACATAATGAAGTCTATAAAGGTTTATATAGTAGGCTACAAATAGCAAGCCGTTGTAGTTCTGTAACTTATTTGCACTGAGTGCATGTCCTTGCACATCTTCATCTTCAACAAAAAGGGGACTTTTACACTCCCGAGTGGCGCGGCGGTCTAAGGCACTGCTTCTCAGTGCAAGAGGCGTCACTACAGACACCCTGGTTCGAAACCAGGCTGTATCACAACCGGCTGTGATTGGGAGTCCCATAGGGCGGCGCACAATTTGCCCAGCATCGTCCGGATTTGGCCAGTGTAGGCCGTCATTGTAAATAACAATTTGTTCTTAACTGACTTGCCTACTAGTTAAATAAAAAATGTAAAAAACAACACAGTAATTTTGTATATTTTAAATGTGGGTAGTACATACCACCACCACTATACACAACACCACCACTATACAATATCACGCTTGTAGGACTAGATTTGACTTTGTACGGGTACCCTCTGTATATAGCCTCACTACTGTTATTTTATTGTTGCTCTTTAATTATTTGTTATTATTCTATTTTCAATTTAAATGTTTTATTTATTTTTGACTATAGTTTATTTTAGTACGTAAATACTTTCTTAACACGTATTATTCTTAATAATGCATTGTTGGTTAAGGGCTTGTAAGTAAGCATTTCACTGTTAGGTCAACATCTGTTGTATTCAGGGCATGTGACAAATGAAATTTGATTTGAAGACTGAATAAAGAATGACATCATCATTCATGGGAAACACAGTATGATGACATCATGGCCATTGGCCACTGAAAGGGATGGTCAGTGGGGATATATAGTATATATTTGGGCCAGGGGTGGATCTGAGCTGGCATAATGGAACCTGGCCCATTTGCCTATATCATTCAGCCACAAAGTTGGAAGACAATAATCTATTATAGCGATAGAAAGTGATGGTTGTCTCCAGTGCTTGTTTTTGTTGAAATTTTCAGGGCTTGTGATGTCATTACTTTCCCAGCGTATTATCAGAGCTTAGACCTCTTTTTCTGTCCAATCAGAGCTTAGGCCTCTCTCTCTGTCCAATCAGAGCTTAGGCCTCTCTCTCTGTCCAATCAGAGCTTAGGCCTCTCTGTCTCTGTCCAATTGCACACACACACACACACACACACACACACACACACACACACACACACACACACACACACACAGCTGGCCCCCTGGGTAATCCCCCTGTCTTTCTCCTGGCAACCAGCTGTTCCACCAATCAGAGAGAGTTCTGTTGGGTGCGGCTGTGTGCTTCCTCTGGGTTGGTGGGACTGTCTAGTGATTATTATTATTATAATGCCTGTTTGTTTCACGGATGCACCTATCCAGGGTGACTGACTCTAACTCACTTAGCTCATATTTTGTATCTATTTGAAACAATCCACTGTATAAATATAAATCCTCAACGGCAACATCTGTCCACTCACTAGGCTTGGGACAAGTACCACACAGACAGTTATCTCTGCTCTGATGTTCTTGGCACAGTGCAAACCAGGGGAGCTGAGATGGTGGGACAGATGATGCTTACACCTGGAACCTTGAACAGACTGTATGTTTTTACTTCTCTCAGTCCTGATAGGCAGTCCTGAACCTTAACCAGTCAACTATTCAGAACCAGGATGTAGCCTCGACAATCTCAGTCAGCTTGGTACAGCACTGGAGATGGAAGAAACTAAACTAACAGTCTTCCCTCCAGTCTCCGATTAGACAGAGAGAGAGAGAGAGAGAGAGAGAGTAGTTGACTAGATCTAGAATAGAAAATGCAGGGGTGAATTATTCATGCTTCTATTACTGCCCTGACTGTCAGTCCTGCTGCTGGTGCTGCTCACATAGAGAGAGCGATCACGTCAGCCTCCCAGGGTAGGATGCTGTCACATGATTCCACCATCTCCATACAGCTATACACGCACACACACACACACACACACACACACACTCACACACACACCGTGAGAGTGTGCTACTTTTAGATTCAGCAGTGGAAACTAACAAAAGATAGGTGGAGGAGAGAGGACTGAGGGAGGGAGGGAGGGAGGGAAGGGGAGGGAAGAGGAGTGAGGGAGGGAGGGAGGGAAGAGGAGGGAGGGGAGGGAAGAGGAGTGAGGGAGGGAGGGAGGGAGGGAGGGAAGAGGAGTGAGGGGAGGGAAGAGGAGTGAGGGAGGGAGGGAAGAGGAGGGAAGAGGAGGGAGGGAGGGAGGGAGGGAGGGAAGAGGAGTGAGGGGAGGGAAGAGGAGAGGGAGGGAGGGAGGGAAGAGGAGTGAGGGGAGGGAAGAGGAGTGAGGGAGGGAGGAGGGAGGGGAGGGGGAGGGAAGAGGAGTGGGAGGGAGGGAAGAGGAGTGAGGGGAGGGAAGAGGAGTGAGGGAGGGAGGGAGGGAAGGAGGGAGGGAGGGAGCGAAGGAGAGAGGACTGAGGGAGGGAGGGAGGGAAGAGGAGTGAGGGGAAGAGGAGTGAGGAGAGAGGACTGAGGGGGAGGGAGGGAGGAGGGGAGGGAAGAGGAGTGAGGGGAGGGGAGAGGAGTGAGGGGAGAGAGGGAGGGAGGGAGGGAGGGAGGGAGAGGGAGGGAGGGAGGGAGGGAGGGAGGGGGGAGGAAAGAGGAGGGAAGGAAGAGGAGTGAGGGAGGGAAGGAGGGGAGGGAAGAGGAGTGGGGAGGGAAGGAGGGGAGGGAAGAGGAGGGAGTGAGGGAGGAAAGAGGAGTGAGGGAGGAAGAGGAGTGAAAAAGAGATGAGAGAGAAAGGCTTCCACTATCAAATCACATTTTATTGGTCACATACACATGGTTAGCATATGTGAATGCAAGTGTAGCGAAATGCTTGTGTTTCTAGTTCCGACAGTTCCGAAATGCATTGTGCTGACCGCACTACCCTCTGGAGTGCCTTGCGGTTGAGGGCGGTGCTGGTGCTTCAGCCTCCACCCACACTATCTGTGTGGGTGGACCATTTCAGTTTGTCCATGATGTGTACGCAGAGGAACTTAAAACTTTCCACCTTCTCCACTACTGTCCCGTCGATGTGGATAGGGGGGTGCTCCCTCTGCTGTTTCCTGAAGTCCACAATCATCTCCTTTGTTTTGTTTTGTTGACGTTGAGCGAGCGGTTATTTTCCTGACACCACACTCCGAGGGCTCTCACCTCCTCCCTGTAGGTTGTCTCGTTGCTGTTGGTAATCAAGCCTACCACTGTAGTGTCGTCTGAAAACTTTATGATTGAGTTGGAGGCGTGCATGGCCACGCAGTCATTGGTGAACAGAGAGTACAAGAGAGGGCTGAGAACGCACCCTTGTGGGACCCAGTGTTGAGGATCAGCGAAGTGGAGACGTTGTTTCCTACCTTCACCACCTGGGGACGGCCCGTCAGAAAGTCCAGGACCAAATTGCACTGGGCGGGGTTGAGACCAGGGCCTCCAGCTTGATGATGAGTTTGGAGGGTATTATGGAGTTGAATGCTGAGCTGTAGTCAATGAACAGCATTCTTACATAGGTATTCCTTTTGTCTAGATGGGTTAAGGCAGTGTGCAGTGTGATTGCGTCGTCTGTGGACCTATTGGGGCGGTAAGCAAATTGCAGTGGGTCTAGGGTATCAGGTAGGGTGGAGGTGATATGATCCTTGGCTAGTCTCTCAAAGCACTTCAGGATGACAGAAGTGAGTGCTACGGGGCGATAGTAATTTAGTTCAGTTACCTTAGCTTTCTTGGGAACAGGAACAATGGTGGCCATCTTGAAGCATGTGGGGACAGCAGACTGGGATATGGATTGATTGAATATGTCCGTAAACACACCAGCCAGCTGGTCTGCGCATGCTCTGAGGATGTGGCTAGGGTTGCCGTCTGGGCCGGCAGCCTTGCGAGGGTTAACACGTTTAAATGTTTTACTCACGTCGGCTGCAGTGAAGGACAGTCTGCAGTCTTTGGTAGCAGGCCGTGTCGGTGGCAAAGTATTGTCCTCAAAGCAGGCAAAGAAGTTGTTTAATTTGTCTGGGTGCGAGACGTCGATGTCCGCGACGGGGCTGGTATTCTTTTTGTAATCCGTGATTGTCTGTAGACCCTGCCACATAGGTCTCGTGTTTGAGCCGTTGAACTGCGACTCTACTTTGTCTCTATACTGATGCTTTGCTTGTTTGATTGCCTTGTGTATGGAATAGCTACACTGTTTGTATTCAGTCATGAGTCCAGTTGCCTTGCCATGATTAAATGCTTTGGTTCGCGCTTTCAGTTTTGCGTGAATGCTTCCATCAATCCACGGTTTCTGGTAAGGGAAGCTTTTAATGGCCACAGTGGGTACAACATCTCCAATGCACTTCCTAATTAACTCACTCACCGAGTCAGCGTACACATCGATGTTATTGTCTGAGGGTACCCGGAACATATCCCAGTCCGTGTGATCGAAGCAATCTTGAAGCGTGGAATCCGATTGGTCAGACCAGCGTTGGATAGACCTAAGAACGGGCGCGTCCTGTTTTAGTTTCTGCCTATAGGAGGGGAGCAACAAGATGGAGTCATGGTCAGATTTGCCGAAGGGAGGGCAGGGCTTGTATGCGTTGCGGAAGTTAGAGTAGCAGTCGTCCAATGTTTTGCTCAAGCGGGTACAGCAATCAATGTGCTGGTAGAAATTAGGCAGCCTTGTTCTCAAATGAGCTTTGTTTAAATCCCCAGCTACAAAAAATGCAGCCTCAGGATATATGGTTTCCAGTTTACATAGAGTCCATACATTTACGACTTACAAATTGGTGCATTCACCTTATGACATCCAGTGGAACAGTAGTGCATCTAAATCTTTTAAGGGGGGGGGGGGGTTGAGAGGGATTACTTTATCCTATCCTAGGTATTCCTTAAAGAGGTGGGGTTTCAGGTGTCTCCGGAAGGTGGTGATTGACTCCGCTGTCCTGGCGTCGTGAGGGAGTTTGTTCCACCATTGGGGGGCCAGAGCAGCGAACAGTTTTGACTGGGCTGAGCGGGAACTGTACTTCCTCAGTGGTAGGGAGGCGAGCAGGCCAGAGGTGGATAAACGCAGTGCCCTTGTTTGGGTGTAGGGCCTGATCAGAGCCTGGAGGTACTGAGGTGCCGTTCCCCTCACAGCTCCGTAGGCAAGCACCATGTCTTGTAGCGGATGCGAGCTTCAACTGGAAGCCAGTGGAGAGAGCGGAGGAGCGGGGTGACGTGAGAGAACTTGGGAAGGTTGAACACCAGACGGGCTGCGGCGTTCTGGATGAGTTGTAGGGGTTTAATGGCACAGGCAGGGAGCCCAGCCAACAGCGAGTTGCAGTAATCCAGACGGGAGATGACGAGTGCCTGGATTAGGACCTGCGCCACTTCCTGTGTGAGGCAGGGTCGTACTCTGCGGATGTTGTAGAGCATGAACCTACAGGAACGGGCCACCGCCTTGATGTTAGTTGAGAACGACAGGGTGTTGTCCAGGATCACGCCAAGGTTCTTAGCGCTCTGGGAGGAGGACACAATGGAGTTGTCAACCGTGATGGCGAGATCATGGAACGGGCAGTCCTTCCCCGGGAGGAAGAGCAGCTCCGTCTTGCCGAGGTTCAGCTTGAGGTGGTGATCCGTCATCCACACTGATATGTCTGCCAGACATGCAGAGATGCGATTCGCCACCTGGTCATCAGAAGGGGGAAAGGAGAAGATTAATTGTGTGTCGTCTGCATAGCAATGATAGGAGAGACCATGTGAGGTTATGACAGAGCCAAGTGACTTGGTGTATAGCGAGAATAGGAGAGGGCCTAGAACAGAGCCCTGGGGACACCAGTGGTGAGAGCACGTGGTGTGGAGACGGATTCTCGCCACGCCACCTGGTAGGAGCGACCTGTCAGGTAGGACGCAATCCAAGCGTGGGCCGCGCCGGGAGATGCCCAACTCGGAGAGGGTGGAGAGGAGGATCTGATGGTTCACAGTATCGAAGGCAGCCGATAGGTCTAGAAGGATGAGAGCAGAGGAGAGAGAGTTAGCTTTAGCAGTGCGGAGCGCCTCCGTGATACAGAGAAGAGCAGTCTCAGTTGAATGACTAGTCTTGAAACCTGACTGATTTGGATCAAGAAGGTCATTCTGAGAGAGATAGCGGGAGAGCTGGCCAAGGACGGCACGTTCAAGAGTTTTGGAGAGAAAAGAAAGAAGGGATACTGGTCTGTAGTTGTTGACATCGGAGGGATCGAGTGTAGGTTTTTTCAGAAGGGGTGCAACTCTCGCTCTCTTGAAGACGGAAGGGACGTAGCCAGCGGTCAGGGATGAGTTGATGAGCGAGGTGAGGTAAGGGAGAAGGTCTCCGGAAATGGTCTGGAGAAGAGAGGAGGGGATAGGGTCAAGCGGGCAGGTTGTTGGGCGGCCGGCCGTCACAAGACGCGAGATTTCATCTGGAGAGAGAGGGGAGAAAGAGGTCAGAGCACAGGGTAGGGCAGTGTGAGCAGAACCAGCGGTGTCGTTTGACTTAGCAAACGAGGATCGGATGTCGTCGACCTTCTTTTCAAAATGGTTGACGAAGTCATCTGCAGAGAGGGAGGAGGGGGAGGGGAGGAGGATTCAGGAGGGAGGAGAAGGTTGCAAAGAGCTTCCTAGGGTTAGAGGCAGATGCTTGGAATTTAGAGTGGTAGAAAGTGGCTTTAGCAGCAGAGAGAGAAGAGGAAAATGTAGAGAGGAGGGAGTGAAAGGATGTCAGGTCCGCAGGGAGGCGAGTTTTCCTCCATTTCCGCTCGGCTGCCCGGAGCCCTGTTCTGTGAGCTCGCAATGAGTCGTCGAGCCACGGAGCGGGAGGGGAGGATCGAGCCGGCCTGGAGGATAGGGGACATAGAGAGTCAAAGGATGCAGAAAGGGAGGAGAGGAGGGTTGAGGAGGCAGAATCAGGAGATAGGTTGGAGAAGGTTTGAGCAGAGGGAAGAGATGATAGGATGGAAGAGGAGAGAGTAGCGGGGGAGAGAGAGCGAAGGTTGGGACGGCGCGATACCATCCGAGTAGGGGCAGTGTGGGAAGTGTTGGATGAGAGCGAGAGGGAAAAGGATACAAGGTAGTGGTCGGAGACTTGGAGGGGAGTTGCAATGAGGTTAGTGGAAGAACAGCATCTAGTAAAGATGAGGTCGAGCGTATTTCCTGCCTTGTGAGTAGGGGGGAAGGGGAGAGGGTGAGGTCAAAAGAGGAGAGGAGTGGAAAGAAGGAGGCAGAGAGGAATGAGTCAAAGGTAGACGGGGGGAGGTTAAAGTCGCCCAGAACTGTGAGAGGTGAGCCGTCCTCAGGAAAGGAGCTTATCAAGGCATCAAGCTCATTGATGAACTCTCCGAGGGAACCTGGAGGGCGATAAATGATAAGGATGTTAAGCTTGAAAGGGCTGGTAACTGTGACAGCATGGAATTCAAAGGAGGCGATAGACAGATGGGTAAGGGGAGAAAGAGAGAATGACCACTTGGGAGAGATGAGGATCCCGGTGCCACCACCCCGCTGACCAGAAGCTCGGGGTGTGCGAGAACACGTGGGCAGACGAAGAGAGAGCAGTAGGAGTAGCAGTGTTGTCTGTGGTGATCCATGTTTCCGTCAGTGCCAAGAAGTCGAGGGACTGGAGGGAGGCATAGGCTGAGATGAACTCTGCCTTGTTGGCCGCAGATCGGCAGTTCCAGAGGCTACCGGAGACCTGGAACTCCACGTGGGTCGTGCGCGCTGGGACCACCAGATTAGGGTGGCCGCGGCCACGCGGTGTGGAGCGTTTGTATGGTCTGTGCAGAGAGGAGAGAACAGGGATAGACAGACACATAGTTGACAGGCTACACAAGAGGCTACGCTAATGCAAAGGAGATTGGAATGACAAGTGGACTACACGTCTCGAGTGTTCAGAAAGTTAAGCTTACGTAGCAAGAATCTTATTGACTAAAATGATTAAAATGATACAGTACTGCTGAAGTAGGCTAGCTGGCAGAGGCTGCGTTGTTGACTATGTAGGCTAGCTGGCAGTGTCTGCGTTGTTGACACTACACTAATCAAGTCGTTCCGTTGAGTGTAATAGTTTCTACTGTGCTACTGTGCTGCTATTCGGGGCTAGCTGGCTAGTTAACAGTGTTGATTACGTTACGTTGCGTTAAAAGAACGACAATAGCTGGCTAGCTAACCTAGGAAATCGCTCAAGACTACACAATTATCTTTGATACAAAGACGGCTATGTAGCTAGCTATGTAGCTAGCTACGATCAAACAAATCAAGCCATTGTACTGTAATGAAATGAAATGAAAAATGTGATACTACCTGTGGAGCGAAGCGAGTGTGGAAGTTCTGTTCGGTAGACGTTGGCTAGCTGTTGGCTAGCTAGCAGTGTCTCCTACGTTAAGGACGACAAATAGCTGGCTAGCTAACCTCGGTAAATTAAGATAATCACACTCAGGGCCGTCGAGGTATCTGCTTGGGGGGATATATACGGCTGTGACTATAATCTAAGAAAATTCTCTTAATGCAGTCGGCATGCTTGTAAGGAATTCTAGGTCAGGTGAACAAAGGGATTTGAGTTCCGGTATGTTGTTATGATTACACCACGACTCGTTAATCATAAGGCATAGACCCCCGCCCTTCTTCTTACCAGAGAGATGTTTGTTTCTGTCGGCGCGACGCATGGAGAAACCTGGTGGCAGTACTGACTGACAACGTATCCTGAGTGAGCCATGTTTCCATGAAACAGAGAATGTTACAGAGAATGTCTCTGGAAGGCGACTCGTGCCCTAATTTCGTCCACTTTGTTGTCTAGAGATTGGACATTGGCAATTAATATGCTAGAAAGCGGTAGACGGTGTGCTCGCCTTCTGAGTCTGACCAGTAGGCCGCTCCGTCTGCTTCTCCTGCAGCGGCCTTGTTGTTTTGGGTCGACCTCTGAGATTAGATCCCATGTCCAGGGTGGAGGTCCAAACAAAGGTTCCGCTTCGGGAAAGACGTATTCCTGGTCGTAATGTTGGTAACTTGACGTCGCTTTTATATCCAATAGTTTTTCGCGGCTGTATGTAATAAGACTTAATAACACTTGAGATTTTCTGGGCTAAAAATGTAAGAAATAATACATTAAAAAAACAAATTTACTGCATAGTTTCCTAAGGACTAGAAGAGAGGCGACCACCTCGCAGCACTATGATTTAAACTGGGTATATACTTTCCAGACAGTTATTACCATTCTATTGCCTAGTAAATACAGAGTCTATAGGGGGGGGGGGGAATCCAGTTGGCTAAAGCACTTCCACCCCCTGGGGCTGTTTATTCTGCACTCTGGGTGATCTTGTATTTATCACTGGCCTGTTCAATAGACGTGTTTGTACATTCGAGACAAATCAGATTTTCCCAAGGCAGACCAAGAAGCCAGTAGTAGTGTCTGTGAAAGACATCACTTATAAATACTAGAACAATGGTTTCACTGTGTCATCTCCACTGAGTAATAATGACTCTTTCAGGCTGCAGTGTAGTGGAGGTAAAGGAGCACTGCCTTCCAGACTCATGAGAACTTTTAACTTGGGCTGTACTACTGATAGTGAGGACAGGGCCAGCCTAATGTTGTCAGTACTGCAGCCTAATGTTGTCAGTACTGCAGTGTAAGTCTGGCGAGGTTGTGTTGTGGCTGGCTGTGCCCCATCTTGTGACTGATCAGTGGGTCAGGTCAGGTGATGTCCTGTACGGATAACTCTGTGGTTCTGAGTAGTGAGCAGTGTTATAGCTGCTGTCCTGAATAGAGAGGTTCCTCGGAGCACAAACCCACATTTGCCTTTCGCTGTTCTACTGTGCTGCATTGATGTACAGTACCAGTCAAAAAGTTTGGGACACCTACTCATTCAAGGGTTTTTCTTTATTTTTAATATTTTCTACATTGTAGAATAATAGTGAAGGCATCAAAACTATGAAATAACAAATATGGAATCATGTAGTAACTAGAGGTCGACCGATTATGATTTTTCGATGCCGATACCGACCAAAAAAAGCAGATACCGATTAATTGGCCGATTTTTACATATACAGTTGAAATCGGAAGTTTACATACACCTTAGCCAAATACAGTTAAACACAGTTTTTTTTCTTCCAATTCCTGACATTTAATCCTAGTAAAAATATCCACATACTTTTCCTGCCTCATGATGTCATCTATTTTGTGAAGTACACCAGTCCCTCCTGCAGCAAAGCACCCCCACAACATGATGCTGCCACCCCCGTGGTGTTCTTCAGCTTGCAAGCCTCCCCCTTTTTCCTCCAAATATAACGATGGTCATTATGGCCAAACAGTTCTATTTTTGTTTCATCAGACCAGAGGACATTTCTCCAAAAAGTACGATTTTTGTCCCCATGTGCAGCTGCAAACCGTAGTCTGGCTTTTTTAATGGCGGTTTTGGAGCAGTGGCTTCTTCCTTGCTGAGCGGCCTTTCAGGTTATGTCAATATGGGACTCTTAAACTGTGGATATGGATACTTTTGTACCTGTTTCCTCCAGCATCTTCACAAGGTCCTTTGCTGTTGTTCTGGGATTGATTTGCACTTTTCGCACCAAAGTACGTTCCTCTCTAGGAGACAGTGCATGTCTCCTTCCTGAGCGGTATGACGGCTGTGTGGTCTCATGGTGTTTATACTTGTGTACTATTGTTTGTACAGATGAACATGGTACCTTCAGGCATTTGGACATTTTTCCCAAGGATGAACCAGACTTGTGGAGGTCTGCAAAAAAAAATTCTAAGGTCTTGGCTGATTTCTTTTGATTTCCCATGATGTCAAGCAGAGGCACTGAGTTTGAAGGTAGGCCTTGAAATACATCCACAGGTACACCTCCAATTGACTCAAATGATGTCAATTAGCCTATCAGAAGCTTCTAAAGCATGACATCATTTTCTGGAATTTCCAAAGCTGTTTAAATGCAGTCAACTTAGTGTATGTAAACCTCTGACCCACTGGAATTGTGATACAATTGTTGGAAAAATGACTTGTGTCATGCACAGTAGATGTCCTAACCCACTTGCCAAAACTATATTTTGTTAACAAGACATTTGTGAAGTGGTTGAAAAACAAGTTTTATTGACTGTGTATGTAAACTTCTGACTTCAACTGTATTTGTAATAATGACAATTACAACAATACTGAATGAACAATGAACCCTTTTATTTTGACTTAATGCATAAATAAAATGTATTTAGTCTCAAATAAATACTGAAACATGTTCGATTTTGTTTAAATAATGCAAAAACACAGTTAATATTGCTTGCTAACATGTATTTATTTTAAGTAAATATGCAGGTAAAAAAAAAATATATATATATACTTCTGTGTATTGTTTTTAAGGAAGGCATTGATGTTTATGGTTAGGTACATTTGTGCAACGAATGTGCTTTTTTTGCAAATGCACTTTAGTTAAATCATCACCCGTTTGGCATAGTTGAATTAGGCAGTGATCTGATGATAAATTACCAGTCACCGAATTGATTATGTAGTTAACTAGTGATTATGTGAAGATTGATCATGTTTTTAATTAAGATATGTTTAATGCTAGCTTGCAACTTACCTTGGCTCATTGCTGCCACAAGGTCCTTTTGACGCTGCACTCGCGTAACAGGTGGTCAGCCTGCCACGCAGTTTCCTCATGGATTGCAATGTAATGTTAATTGGCATCCAAAAAGGACGATTATCGATTGTTATGAAAACTCTAAATCGGCCATGCCGATTAATCGGTCGACCTCTAGTAGTAACTGAAAAATTGTTAAACAAATCAAAATATATTTTAGATTCTTCAAGGTAGCCACCCTTTGCCTTGATGACAACTTTGCACACTCTTGGCATTCTCTCAACCAGCTTCACCTGGAATGCTTTTCCAACAGTTTTGAAGGAGTTACCACATATGCTGAGCACTTCTTGGCTACTTTTCCTTCACTGTACGGTCCAACTCATCCAAACCATCCCAATTGGGTTGAGGTCGGGTGATTGTGGAGGCCAGGTCATCTGATGCAGCACTACATCACTCTCCTTTTTGTTTAAATATCCCTTACACAGCCTACTTATTCATATACAGTGGGGCAAAAAAGTATTTAGTCAGCCACCAATTGTGCAAGTTCTCCCACTTAAAAAGATGAGAGAGGCCTGTAAATCTTCATCATAGGTACACTTCAACTATGACAGACAAAATGAGAAAAAAAAATCTAGAAAATCACATTGTAGGATTTTTAATGAATTTATTTGCAAATTATGGTGGAAAATAAGTATGGCTGGCATGGAGGGTCACCGGGGGTTTATTAGTGTGTGTATGTGCAGCTGATCACAGTGATGTTTTAACACTAATATGGTGTCCCATGAGGCTCAGTTGGTTTGGTATGGCACTTGCAACTTCTCTGAATATTATTATTATTATTTAACCTTTATTTAAATAGGCAAGTCAGTTAAGAACACTCTTATTTACAATGACGGCCAAACCCGGATGACGCTGGGCCAATTGTACCTTTTAGATAGCTCATCTGCAGGGTATAGCCCCTTACTGTGGGACACTTTATGCTGAGTCTTATGATGGAATAGGAAGTGTTTAAATTGAATGTCAGACAGACAGTTGTGAAACTTATTCTCTAATTTCTTTTTCTCTCTCTGTCTCTGTCTCTCTGTCTCTGTCTCTCTTTGTCTCTCTGTCTCTCTGTCTGTCTCTGTCTCACTGTCTCTCTGTCTCTCTGTCTCTGTCTTTGTCTCACTGTCTCTCTCTGTCTCGCAGAGCAAACCGTTCCAGTTTGACAGAGTGTTCCAGCCTAATACGACACAGGAGCAAGTATACAACGCCTGCGCCCAGAAGATCGTCAAAGGTGAGCTCTGCTCAGACATTGTTTATGAACACTCTGCTCTACTGTAGATGTTTGTTAACCCCTAAGGTCGATGTCCACGCCCCCGTGGAAATCTAATTAGCATAGTACAAAAATCCCCATTTAAAATCTGTCAGTTTAAGCAGGAGATATGTTTTTTTTTTTGCATTGCGTCTCAATCCACCACATCCACCATGTCTCACTTCCACATCTTCGGTGAAAGCTGACAGAGCTCGAGCGGTGTTTGTCAGACCATGAGACATCCCCCAAAAAACGGTTCTCTCACAAAATCGTCTGTAACGCTGAACAGTTTAGCTTACAAACTATTATGAGATATGAGACTCTCACAAACACGACGATGTTCTCCGTTTTACTGTACGACACTCACAAGCGTCTTGGGACTCGTCTGAAGTCGGTCTGCCAACTTCTGTCTGTAGCATCCCAACATTTTGGGCTACACAGTAATAATACACTGATATACATCTGTGCAAAGGTGGGACTATCACGAACACGTCCATGTCGGCTGTGTTGCTCTAGGACACCCACGGGCCTCACAAGACTCATCTGGGTCCCTCGGTACCAGTTGAAAAAATGCATGAAAGTATACTGTATATGGAGACTGTTTACTGCCCAATGTATTGGGTTAAATACATGTAAATAGAACCCGCAGAGTTCCTCTGTCCAGTGTCTGTGTTCTTTTGCCCGTCTTAATCTCTTATTTTTAATGGCCAGTCTGAGATATGGCTTTTTCTTTGCAACTCTGCCTGTAAGGCCAGCATCCCGGAGTCGCCTCTTCACTGTTGATGTTGAGACTGGTGTTTTGCAGGTACTGTTTAATGAAGCTGCCAGTTGAGGACTTGTGAGGCGTCTGTTTCTCAAACTAGACACTCTAATGTACTTGTCCTCTTGCACAGTTGTGCACCGGGGCCTCCCACTCCTCTTTCTATTCTGGTTAGAGCCAGTTTGCGCTGTTCTGTGAAAGGAGTAGCACACAGCGTTGTACGAGATCTTCAGTTTCTTGGCAATTTCTCACATGGAATAGCCTTTATTTCTCAGAACAAGAATAGACTGGCGGGTTTCAGAAGAAAGGTATTTGTTTCTGGCCATTTTGAGCCTGTAATCGAACCCACAAATGCTGATGCTCCAGATACTCAACTAGTCTAAAGAAGGCCAGTTGTATTGCTTCTTAAATCAGAACAACAGTTTTCAGCTGTGCTAACATAATTGAATGATCAACTTGGATTAGCTAACAACGTGCCATTGGAACACAGGAGTGATGGTTGCTGATAATGGGCCTCTGTACGCCTAATGTAGATATTCCATTAAAAATCTGCCGTTTCCAGCTACAAATTGCTTTTCTTTAAAAAACAGGAACATTTCTAAGTGACACCAAACTTTTGAACTGTAGTGAATGTGTGTGTGTATTTCTTTGTGTGTGTGTGTGTGTGTGTGTATTTCATTGTGTGTGTGTATTTCATTGTGTGTGTGTTTTTGTGTGTCTGTGGATTTCTTTGTGTGTGTGTGTGTGTGGATTTCTTTGTGTGTGTGTGGATTTCTTTGTGTGTGTGTGTGTGTGGATTTCTTTGTGTGTGTGTGTGTGTGTATTTCTTTGTGTGTGTGTGTGTGTGTGTGTTTCGGGGGATTTGGGTACATTTCCATCTTGGATTAACATTGATTCCTCTTCTTCTTCCAGATGTTCTGGAGGGGTACAACGGGACAATATTTGCATATGGACAGACGTCATCCGGCAAAACACACACGATGGAGGGTAACCTTCATGACACAGATGGGATGGGGATCATCCCCAGGATAGTGCAGGACATCTTTAACTACATCTACTCTATGGACGAGAACCTGGAGTTCCACATCAAGGTAGCTAACTGGCTAGAGCTCTACTACATCAGAACATCGAGTTCTACATCAAGGTAGCTACTGGCTAGAGCTCTACTAGACAGAACATAGAGTTCTACATCAAGGTAGCTACTGTCTAGAGCTCTACTAGACAGAACATAGAGTTCTACATCAAGGTAGCTACTGGCTAGAGCTCTACTAGACAGAACATAGAGTTCTACATCAAGGTAGCTATTGGCTAGAGCTCTACTACATCAGAACATAGAGTTCTACATCAAGGTAGCTACTGGCTAGAGCTCTACTACATCAGAACATAGAGTTCTACATCAAGGTAGCTACTGGCTAGAGCTCTACTACATCAGAACATAGAGTTCTACATCAAGGTAGCTACTGGCTAGAGCTCTACTAGACAGAACATAGAGTTCTACATCAAGGTAGCTACTGGCTAGAGCTCTACTACATCAGAACATCGAGTTCTACATCAAGGTAGCTACTGGCTAGAGCTCTACTAGACAGAACATAGAGTTCTACATCAAGGTAGCTACTGGCTAGAGCTCTACTACATCAGAACATCGAGTTCTACATCAAGGTAGCTACTGGCTAGAGCTCTACTACATCAGAAAATAGAGTTCTACATCAAGGTAGCTACTGGCTAGAGCTCTACTACATCAGAACATAGAGTTCTACATCAAGGTAGCTACTGGCTAGAGCTCTACTACATCAGAAAATAGAGTTCTACATCAAGGTAGCTACTGGCTAGAGCTCTACTATATCAGAACATAGAGTTCTACATCAAGGTAGCTACTGGCTAGAGCTCTACTACATCAGAAAATAGAGTTCTACATCAAGGTAGCTACTGGCTAGAGCTCTACTATACCAGAACATAGAGTTCTACATCAAGGTAGCTACTGGCTACGGCTCTACTACTTCAGAGTTGAATTGCTTTACAGTAGCTAGTTGAAAGACATTCAGTAGAATCACTTTAGTTGACAGGGTTTTAAAACCTGTTGATTTGTCTCTCTGGATACTTTCTAATGAGACACTCCTCTTATTTTCCAGGTTTCATATTATGAAATTTACTTGGACAAGATTCGGGACCTCTTGGATAGTAAGTCTTAGGCAGAGTGAACACAGCATGTGTCCTAAATGGAAGGCCTATTACCTACGTAGTGCACTACTTTAGACCATAGCCCTATGGGCCCTGGTTAAAACTAGTGCACTACGTAGGGAATAAGGTGCCATTTAGGACACGTCATGTATAGCGTGCCTCTCCTCCTGGCTTGTGGCCATGCTGGTGTGTATAATTGGCTAGTTTACATCGCTGTCTGTTAAAAGGAGCTGATTAATGAAATGTTGCCTGTTGAAACAGGAAAGGGTGGATAGTGGTGTTCAGGACGTCAGCTGGAAATGTTTTTTACTGATATTAGAATGAATAGTCTGTTCCTGTTTGGACTGAAGAGAAAGAAGGTCTGCATTGTGCCTCTGTAGACATGGTGTATTTGTATCGGTTGTTAAGTACGTTTTCCTCACCCAGTTTGAGCATGAGGTTTCTTCACACACACGCAATGATACTTAAATGGCTAGTTCAATCTCCATTTAGACGGGCTTTCTGTTGTGGCTCCAGAACTATCCAGAATAGTCCACAGTAAGAGTGTCTAAGTCATTCCATTGAGGGCCTATTGCCTGCAGGTTTTTGTGTTTTTTCCCTTCAGTTAAGACCTAGACAACCATGTGAGGGGAGTTCCTTACTAATTAGTGACCTTAATTCATCAATCAAGTACAAGGGAGTAGCGAAAACCCGCAGACACTCGGCCCTCCGTGGAATGAGGTTGACATCCCTGGTCTAGAGTCTTGACTATGTTGCATGTTTCCTTCTCTCCAGTGTCAAAGACCAACCTGTCAGTGCATGAAGACAAAAACAGAGTTCCCTATGTCAAGGTGAGTCTTTAGTCCTCACTGAGTTACTCACCCAGTACACTGTCTGAGTTAAGACTGCAGCCACCTAATAACATAAAACATGGTGTCACCTGACATAGACAATGTAGCGATTCCCAATGAAAAGACAGGCTCTGAAGCTACTCAACTGTATGCATGCATCACTCTAACTGTCTTAGGATAAAAGTGACTGTTTAAAGCCATTTATATCACTCTCTCTTAGGATAAAAGTGACTGCATAAAGCCATTTATATCACTCTCTCTTAGGATAAAAGTGACTGTTTAAAGCCATTTATATCACTCTCTCTTAGGATAAAAGTGACTGCATAAAGCCAATTATATCACTCTAACTCTAAGGATAAAAGTGACTGTTTAAAGCCATTTATACCACTCTAACTGTCTTAGGATAAAAGTGACTGTTTAAAGCCATTTATACCACTCTAACACTCTAAGGATAAAAGTGACTGCATAAAGCCATTTATACCACTCTAACACTCTAAGGATAAAAGTGACTGTTTAAAGCCATTTATACCACTCTAACTCTCTTAGGATAAAAGTGACTGCATAAAGCCATTTATTTTTGTTATTACATTAAGAGTTGATAAGATGGTCCAGTGTCGTCACATCATAGGTTTTCTTTGTCCCCAGGGATGCACTGAGAGATTTGTCTGCAGCCCAGAGGAAGTCATGGACACCATTGATGAAGGCAAATCTAACAGACATGTAGCAGTTACAAGTAAGAGTCTGCCATAAGGTCCATCCCAAATGGCACCCTATTCCCTTTATAGTGCACTACTTTTGACCAGGGCCCCATTCCCTTTATAGTGCACTACTTTTGACCAGGGCCCCATTCCCTTTATAGTGCACAACTTTTGACCAGAGCCCCATTCCCTTTATAGTGCACTACTTTTGACCAGGGCCCCATTCCCTTTATAGTGCACTACTTTTGACCAGAGCCCTACTCCCTTTATAGTGCACTACTTTTGACCAGAGCCCTATTCCCTTTAAGGTGCACTACTTTTGACCAGAGCCCCATTCCCTTTATAGTGCACTACTTTTGACCAGAGCCCTATTCCCTTTATAGTGCACTACTTTTGACCAGAGCCCTATTCCCTTTAAGGTGCACTACTTTTGACCAGAGCCCCATTCCCTTTATAGTGCACTACTTTTGACCAGAGCCCCATTCCCTTTATAGTGCACTACTTTTGACCAGAGCCCCATTCCCTTTATAGTGCACTACTTTTGACCAGAGCCCCATTCCCTTTATAGTGCACTACTTTTGACCAGAGCCCTACTCCCTTTAAGGTGCACTACTTTTGACCAGGGCCCTATTCCCTTTATAGTGCACTACTTTTGACCAGGGCCCCATTCCCTTTATAGTGCACGATTTTTGACCAGGGCCCCAATCCCTTTATAGTGCACTACTTTTGACCAGAGCCCCATTCCCTTTATAGTGCACTACTTTTGACCAGAGCCCCATTCCCTTTATAGTGCACTACTTTTGACCAGAGCCCTACTCCCTTTAAGGTGCACTACTTTTGACCAGGGCCCTATTCCCTTTATAGTGCACTACTTTTGACCAGGGCCCCATTCCCTTTATAGTGCACTACTTTTGACCAGGGCCCCATTCCCTTTATAGTGCACTACTTTTGAGGGCTCTGGTCGATGAAGGGAATAGGGTGCTTTTTCAGACACAACCAGTCTCTATTTGTGTGTTATTATTCTACCTGCCTGATCAGCGCTGATCCCAGATATGTTGTCTTGTCTCAGACATGAATGAGCACAGCTCCAGAAGTCACAGTATCTTCCAGATCAACGTGAAGCAGGAGAACACTGCTACAGAGCAGAAACTGAGCGGAAAGCTCTACCTCGTCGACCTGGCTGGAAGTGAAAAGGTAGGAAAAGAATATCTGAGGTTAGCTTATTGCAGGTTCAGGAATAAAACAATGAAAAGAGAAGCCTGCACACTGGTCCTGTTCTGATTAAGGCAGACAACCGATTCCGATATGTCATTTTTGTAAAGGGATACTGGCAAGAGCAGTGTGCAGGCTTTCTTTTTTTAGAGAAAAGTTACAACAACATGTATGAGTCAAAACATCCTGATCTGGCCCCTCATGACTCTACTAACTGCCTGCTGTCTGAGGGAAACTGAGCTCCCTGACACAAATTCTCTCTCTCTGCTGCTCTCTCTTTTTTACCCTCCTTCTCACTCCCTCTCTCTGTTACTCTCTTTCTCTCCTGCTCTCTCTCTTATGCTCTCTCGTTCTCTCTCTATCCTGCTCTTTCTCTCGCTCTCTCCTGCTCTCTCTTTGCTGGTCTCTCTCTCCTGCTCTCTCTCTTTGCTGGTCTCTCTCTCATGCTCTCTCTCTGCTGGTCTCTCTCTCCTGCTCTCTCTTTTCTGGTCTCTCTCTCCTGCTCTCTCTTTTCTGGTCTCTCTCTCCTGCTCTCTCTCTTTGCTGGTCTCTCTCTCCTGCTCTCTCTCTCTCTCTTTGCTGGTCTCTCTCTCCTGCTCTCTCTCTCTCTCTCTCTTTGCTGGTCTCTCTCTCCTGCTCTCTCTCTCTCTCTCTCTCTC
Organism: Oncorhynchus nerka; assembly: GCF_034236695.1. Lineage (NCBI taxonomy): Eukaryota > Metazoa > Chordata > Actinopteri > Salmoniformes > Salmonidae > Oncorhynchus > Oncorhynchus nerka. Next base: position 40,903,852 of record NC_088424.1, read on the forward strand.
TCTCTCTCTTTGCTGGTCTCTCTCTCCTGCTCTCTCTCTTTTCTGGTCTCTCTCTCTCTGTCTCTCTCTGCTGCTCTCTCGCTCTCCTGCTCTCTATCCTGCTCTTTCTCTCGCTCTCCTGTTCTCTCTCTCTCTCTACTGCTCTCTGTCTCAATTCAATTTCAATTTAAGGTGCTTTATTAACATATGTTTACCATGCCAACATTGCCAAAGCAAGAGTGAATAGTTCCAAAAGAATTAACACATTTCAAATGTCATATCATGTTTATATACAGTGTTGTAATTTATTTATTTAACCTTTATTTAACCAGGCAAGTCAGTTAAGAACAAATTCTTATCTACAATGACGGCCTAGGAACGGTGGGTTAACTGCCATGTTCAGGGGAAGAACGACAGATTTTTACCTTGTCAGCTCGGGGATTTGAACTTGCAACCTTTCGGTTACTGGCCCAATGCTCTAACCACTAGGCTACCTGCCACACCAAATGTGATGTGCAGTAGTTAAAGTACAAAGGGGAAAATGAATAAACATAAATATAGGTTGTATTCATAATGGTGTTTGTTCTTCACTTTTCTTGTGGCAACAGATATGGTTTCCACACTATTTCCTTCCATCAATAGCATTTGTTAATATTATTCAGTTGCTTTGGCTTTGATGCCTCATGATTGAGCATAGCTCTGTTCAAGTAGAGTGTGATTTTGCTGTGGTCTGATAGGGGTGTCAGTGCGCTGACTGTGAACTCTGAGAGACTCTGGGTTGAGGTCAGTGATAAAGTAGTCGTCGGTACTACTGCCAAGAGATGAGCTATAGGTGTTCCTACCATAGGAGTCCTCTCGAAGCCTACCATTGACAATGTAAATACACAGCGTGCGACAGAGCTGCAGTAGTTGTGACCCATTTTTGTTGGTTATTTTGTCGTAATTGTGTCCAGGGGAGCATATGGGGGAGGGAATACTGTCACCTACAGGCAGGTGTTTGTCCCCCTGTGTGCTGAGGGTGTCAGGTTCTTGTCCGGTTCTGGCATTTAGGTCGCCACAGACTCTCTTTCTCTCTCTTCTGCTTTCTCTCTCTGTCGCTCTCTTTCTCTGCTGCTCTCTCCCTCTTCTCGCTCTCTATCTCTCTTTCACCCTCTCTCTCTCTCTCTCATTCTCTTCTGCTGCACTCTCCCTCTTCTCGCTCTCTATCTCTCTTTCACCCTCTCTCTCTCTCTCTATCTCTCTTTCACCCTCTCTCTCTCTCTCTATCTCTCTTTCACCCTCTCTCTCTCTCTCTCTCTCATTCTCTTCTGCTGCACTCTCTTTACCCCCCTCTAGATTTATCTCTGAGTAAATGTACATATCCCACAATGTCTCTTTTCCCAGTTGTCTAATCTGTTGATCAAGACTGATGAACATTGTTAGGTTATGTCACTCAGAACACACGTTTTACCTTTCCCAATAGATTATTAAGGCCTCTGGTGTACAGCAAGTGTTTGACTGTACATGTGATGTATCTTACCAGCCGGTCCCTGTCTGTCTCTGTCTTCCCAGGTCAGTAAGACTGGGGCGGAGGGAGCCGTGCTGGACGAGGCCAAGAACATCAATAAGTCTCTGTCTTCTCTGGGCAACGTCATCTCAGCCCTGGCAGAAGGCTCTGTGAGTATCCCTCCACTATCACAGATACTGTGGCTGTTGGTTTGGTTGGTGTAAAGATGAGTTGACCCACGAAAGCCCAATACCTCACATCAACAGTATCCCTCATTATTTTAGAGATTGAAATATATGTTCCTAAAGGCCAGGTTTTGGTTCTAACTGATTCACAGTTGTATAATTCCACTCCTTTTGTTTCAATCATAGATTGGTTTGTTTTGTTTCTTCTTTGCTCAGAATGTAACAACTTGACTGGGAATTCTATTGTTGTTTCTCTTAGTGAATGTTGTTTTGTTTCAGGGTTATATCCCGTACAGAGACAGTAAAATGACCAGAATCCTTCAGGACTCTCTGGGGGGGAACTGTAGGACCACCATTGTTATCTGTGCCTCTCCCTCTGCCTACAACGAGTCAGAGACCAAGTCCACCCTCATGTTTGGACAGAGGTGAGCTCACTCACTAGCTCCTAAAGGCATCGTTCACTCCAAAATATATTTGTAGTAGTCCGCTGTTAATACAATCTCACAAGTATCCATGGCAACAGTCACGTTTTCTAAAAAAAAACATCAACAATTCACAATGAGTCACTACAATCACTGTTTAGTGAGCTATTCAGGGCTGTTGATTTAAAATAGGGTGTAACGGTTTGGTCCTGTTGGTGGTGTTTCCAGAGCGAAGACCATTAAGAACACTGTGTGTGTGAACGTGGAGCTGACGGCAGAACAGTGGAAGAAGAAGTACGAGAGGGAGAAGGAGAAGGGCAAGGCCTTGAGGAACACCATCACCTGGCTGGAGAATGAGCTCAACCGCTGGAGGAACGGTGAGGAGGAGAGGCCCAAAGTTATCAGCTGGCTAGGTCCTCATCTTTACTGTACAGACGTAGGAGAACAGCAAGGTCGTGATCATTAAGGCACAACGGAGCAAAACATTTCAAATGGTTTGCAATAGAATATGAAAATAAGTGTTTCTTATTGAAGAAGTACAGATACTACTACCTCCCTGATTTGTGTTTGTGTCATTTTCTTGAGAGAGGGACATTTGAGTAATTATGTGATGAATGAATTTGTTGGGGGGGGGTTATGGCGATGAGAAGATAAATCAAATGGATTTATATAGCCCTTCGTACATCAGCTGATATCTCAAAGTGCTGTACAGAAACCCAGCCTAAAACCCCAAACAGCAAACAATGCAGGTGTAGAAGCACGGTGGCTAGGAAAAACTCCCTTGAAAGGCCAAAACCTAGGAAGAAACCTAGAGAGGAACCAGGCTATGTGGGGTGGCCAGTCCTCTTCTGGCTGTGCTGGGTGGAGATTATAACAGAACATGGCCAAGATGTTCAAATGTTCATAAATGACCAGCATGGTCAAATAATAATAATCACAGGCAGAACAGTTGAAACTGGAGCAGCAGCACGGCCAGCTGGACTGGGGACAGCAAGGAGTCATCATGCCAGGTAGTCCTGAGGCATGGTCCTAGGGCTCAGGTCCTCCGAGAGAGAGAAAGAAAGAGAGAAAGAGAGAATCAGAGAGAGCATACTTAAATTCACACAGGACACCGGATAGGACAGGAGAAGTACTCCAGATATAACAAACTGACCTTAGCCCCCCGACACAAACTACTGCAGCATAAATACTGGAGGCTGAGACAGGAGGGGTCAGGAGACACTGTGGCCCCATCCGCTGATACCCCCGGACAGGGCCAAACAGGAAGGATATAAACCCACCCACTTTGCCAAAGCACAGCCACCACACCACTAGAGGGATATCTTCAACCACCAACTTACCATCCTGAGACAAGGCCGAGTATAGCCCACAAAAATCTCCGCCACGGCACAACCCAAGGGGGGGCGCCAACTCAGACAGGAAGATCACATCAGTGACTCAACCCACTCAAGTGACGCACCCCTCCTAGGGACGGCATGAAAGAGCACCAGTAAGCCAGTGACTCAGCCCCTGTAATAGGGTTAGAGGCAGAGAATCCCAGTGGAAAGAGGGGAACCGGCCAGGCAGAGACAGCAAGGGCGGTTCGTTGCTCCAGAGCCTTTCCGTTCACCTTCCCACTCCTGGGCCAGACTACACTCAATCATATGATCCACTGAAGAGATGAGTCTTCAGTAAAGACTTAAAGGTTGAGACCGAGTTTGCGTCTCTCACATGGGTAGGCAGACCATTCCATAAAAATGGAGCTCTATAGGAGAAAGCCCTGCCTCCAGCTGTTTGCTTATAAATTCTAGGGACAATTAGGAGGCCTGCGTCTTGTGACCGTAGCGTATGTGTAGGTATGTACGGCAGGACCAAATCAGAGAGATCGGTAGGAGCAAGCCCATGTAATGCTTTGTAGATTAGCAATAAAACCTTGAAATCAGCCCTTGCCTTGACAGGAAGCCAGTGTAGGGAGGCTAGCACTGGAGTAATATGATCAAATTATTTGGTTCTAGTCAGGATTCTAGCAGCCGTATTTAGCACTAACTGAAGTTTATTTAGTGCTTTATCCGGGTAGCCGGAAAGTAGAGCATTGCAGTAGTCTAACCGAGAAGTAACAAAAGCATGGATACATTTTTCTGCATCATTTTTGGACAGAAAGTTTCTGAATTTTGCAATGTTACGTAGATGGAAAAAAGCTGTCCTTGAAACAGTCTTGATATGTTCGTCAAAAGAGCGATCAGGGTCCAGAGTAACGCCGAGGTCCTTCACAGTTTTATTTGAGACGACTGTACAACCATTAAGATTAATTGTCAGATTCAACAGAAGATCTCTTTGTTTCTTGGGACCTAGAACAATTATCTCTGTTTTGTCCGAGTTTAAAAGTAGAACGTTTGCAGCCATCCACTTCCTTATGTCTGACACACAGGCTGGGGAGGGCAATTTTGTAGCTTCACCATGTTTCATTGAAATGTACAGCTGTGTGTCGGATAGGCCTGCAGGGTGTGTCTGACCTCTCTGTGTGACCGTCACGCTGCCCCCTGCAGGTGAGAGTGTGCCTGTGGACGAGCAGTTTGACAAGGAAAAGGCCCAGGCTGAGGTGCTGGCCCTGGACAATGTGCCCAACGACAAGCCTGCCTCTACCCCCAACATGCCCCAGCTCCGTCTGACCGACGCAGAGAAGGACAAGTGTGAGGGGGAGCTGGCCAAGCTTTACAAGCAGCTGGATGATAAGGTGAGAGAGGCCGGCCACAGAGCGCATGTGTGTGTGTGTGTGTGTGTGTGCGTGCGTAGGTGTTTGTGCGTGTTGAGAAGGACAAGTGTGAGGGGGAGCTGGCCAAGTTTTACAAGCACCTGGACGATCAGGTGAGAGAGACCGGCCACAGAGCGTGTGTGTGTGTGTGTGTGTGTGTGTGTGTGTGTGTGTGTGTGTGTGCGTAGGTGTTTGTGCGTGTTGAGAAGGACAAGTGTGAGGGGAGCTGTTTTACAAGCACCTGGACGATCAGGTGAGAGAGACCGGCCACAGAGCGTGTGTGTGTGTGTGTGTGTGTGTGTGTGTGTGTGTGTGTGTGTGTGTGTGTGTGTGTGCGCGCGTGGGTGTTTGTGCGTGTTGAGAAGGACAAGTGTGAGGGGGAGCTGGCCAAGTTTTACAAGCAGCTGGATGATAAGGTGAGAGAGACCGGCCACAGAGCGCATGTGTGTGTGTTTGTGTGTGTGGGTGTTTGTGCGTGTTGAGAAGGACAAGTGTGAGGGGGAGCTGGCCAAGTTTTACAAGCACCTGGACGATCAGGTGAGAGAGGCCGGCCTCAGAGCATCCAGTAGGAAGTAGCAACAGCCAATGTCTACGTCATAAATTGCACCCTATTCCCTATATTGTGTACTACCTTTAAACAGGACCCAATAGGGAATAGGGTGCCATTTAGGACTCAACTAATGAGTTGAAGGGAAAGAGCTGAGTAAGACACTCACACAGGTCTCATACACATGTTTAGCAGATGTTATTGCGGGTGTAGTGAAATGCTTGTGTTCGTAGCTCCTACAGTGCAGTAATATCTAACAATTCACAACAATACACACAAACCTAAAAGTAAAATAATGGAATTAACAAAATATATAAATATTAGGACGAGCCAACTGGACATGATGCAGGTGTGTTGTTGAACAATAATCCATCAAAATACACTATTTATACTCCCCTTCAAATTGGTGGATTCATCCATTTCAGCCACACCCGTTGCTGACAGGTGTATAAAATCGAGCACACAGCCATGCAATCTCCACAGACAAACATTCGGTCAACTGTAAGTGGTAGTCCACACAAGCTCACAGAACGGGACCGCCGAGTGCTGTCCTCAGTTGCAACACTCACTACCGAGTTCCAAACTGCCTCTGGAAGCAACGTCGGCACAAGAACTGTTCGTTGGGGCTGAGCAGCCGCACACAAGCCTAAGGTAACCATGCGCAATGCCAAGCTTCGGCTGGAGGGGTGTAAAGCTCACTGCCATTGGACTCTGGAGCAGTGGAAACGTGTTCTCTGGAGTGATGAATCACGCTTCACCATCTGGCAGTCCAATGGGGGATATAGGACCTCCAACTTTGTGGCAACAGTTTGGGGAAGGCCCTTTCCTGTTTCAGCATGACAATGCCTCCGTGCACAAAGCGAGGTACATACAGAAATTGACTGTCCAGTTCGGTGTGGAAGAAATTGACTGGCATGCACAGAGCCCTGACCTCAACCCCATCGAACACCTTTGGGATTAATTGGAACGCCGAATGCGAGCAAGGCCTAAGCAAGTCCCAGAGCAGTGTTCCAACATCTAGTGGAAAGTCTTCCTAGAAGAGTGGAGGCTGTTATAGCAGAAAAGGGGGAACCAACTTCATATTAATGCCCAAGATTTTGGAATGAGATGTTCAACGAGCAGGTGTCCACATACTTTTGGTCATGTAGTGTAGTTTACTGTCCATGGGAGACGCCCCATGTTGGAGCGTGTGTTTGTCTGTGTGTTTGAATGATGATGATGCTAAGCCTGTCCTCTCTCTCTCCCTGCTGTCCTCTCTCCCTGCTGTCCTCTCTCCCTGCTGTCCTCTCTCTCCCTGCTGTCCTCTCTCCCTGCTGTCCTCTCTCTCTGCTGTCCTCTCTCTCTGGTGTCCTCTCTCTCTCTGCTGTCCTCTCCCCCTGCTGCCCTCTCTCTCCCTGCTGTCCCCTCTCTCCCCCTGCTGTCCTCTCTCTCCCCCTGCTGTCCTCTCTCTCTCCCTGCTGTTCTCTCTCTCCCTGCTGTCCCCTCTCTCTCTGCTGTCCTCTCTCTCTCTGCTGTCCTCTCTCTCTCTGCTGTCCTCTCTCTCTCTGCTGTCCTCTCTCTCTGTGTGTCCAGGATGATGAGATAAACCAGCAGAGCCAGCTGGCTGAGAAGCTCAAGCAGCAGATGTTGGACCAGGAGGAGGTGAGTGCTGATTGGGCTGTTGTCATCTTGTTGTTACTGTAATTCTGGTTAAAGACTGTTGAACCTCAATCAAAGTAATCAAACTGTATGTTAGCTAAATGACCTTTCTATCTATGTCATGGTCTGACTTTTCATTTGTGTGTGTGTGTGTGTGTGTGTGTGTGTGTGTGTGTGTGTGTGTGTGTGTGTGTGTGTGTGTGTAGCTGCTGGTGTCATCGCGACGCGACCATGACAACCTGCAGTCAGAGCTGAATCGCCTGCAGGCTGAGAACGAGGCTTCCAAGGATGAGGTGAAGGATAATAATATTGTTATTATTACTATAGTTATTTTTTTAAATAATAATTATTAAAGTTATTATTAATGTTGTTGTGGTGTAGGTGAAGGAGGTGCTGCAGGCCCTGGAGGAGCTGGCTGTTAACTACGACCAGAAGAGTCAGGAGGTGGAGCAGAAGACCACGGACTTTGAAATGCTCAGCGAAGAGCTCAACCAGAAATCAGTGAGATAATGTCTACTCCTCATGAAGAAAGCTGTCTATTCATATTGTAATACGTTTTAAGACCTGCATGTTGTTTTTTGTTATCTGTATAAGTCAGTCATACCTCTATTTTTGTCCATATTATATTAAAATATGAAAATGTTTTTCTCTGTCTGTTTCCAGAACGTCCTGACGTCCATTGACTCTGAGCTGCAGAAAGTGAAGGAGATGACCAACCACCAGAAGAAGAGGACCAGTGAGATGATGTCATCACTACTCAAAGACCTGGCAGAGATTGGCATCGCCGTGGGCAGCAACGACATCAAGGTAAACAGGAAATGACACGTCACCACATGACATTCCAAAAGATTGGTATTATTTTATAAGCATCTAAAGGAAATATGTAATATATGTTTCCCCTAAACCCGAATAAAATTATAACCTTGCTCTTCTTTCTACCTCTGTCTCTCTCTCTTTTCTCCCTCCCTCCCCTCCCACAGCAACACGAGGGCAGTGGTCTGATAGACGAGGAGTTCACGGTGGCTCGTCTGTACATCAGTAAGATGAAGTCGGAGGTGAAGACCATGGTGAAACGCTGTAGACAGCTGGAGAGCACCCAGTCAGAGAGCAACCAGAAGATGGACGAGAACGACCAGGAGCTGGCCGCCTGTCAGTTGAGGATACAACAGGTTAGCCTGCTACTTATCATACAGTAGTTAATGTCCAACACATTCTTAGGCTGGAGTAAAACGACGCAACTTTCACACCATTTTTTGTTACCGTTGTAAGTGACAGAATTTCAAGCAACTTTGCTGATACATGAAGCAACTCAAACGCAACTAAAATGACATGCAACAGCCAATCAAATTGAAGCTGCTTTTGTTTTGTCATATCATTCCACATGGTTTGGGAACTCTAAACCCACCAAATGTCATCTGCTGCATTAAATTGTGATTTTCACAAATGTAATTGTTTATCCAACCATTTAGTTATTGTATAAGGATCGATTTAGACAAAATTCTGGCTGTACAATTTTGCTAGCGAGCCAAAATGAAATTGACAGCACTTTTATCAAGCTAGCTAGCTAGCAACCATCTAACCAAGCTAGCAGCAAACTAAGCTAGCTAGCTAGCAACCAAGCTAGCAACAAATTAAGCTAGCTAGCTAGCAACCAAGCTAGCAACAAACTAAGCTAGCTAGCTAGTGGCGCAGTTCATGTTGAACAATTTCAGTTGACACTGTTTAGAGAGAGGCCTGAGTTCATTTCAGAAATGACATTTATTGGCTGCCAAACCATGTACATTAAACCTTTACTAGCTTTGATGACAATATTTATATATACAGCTCCCGTTTAGCAAATCTCTCTTCTGTCCACCTTCATCACGGTTCCCACAGCACTGGCAGTTGTATTGTTGACATGGCAACTGGGCAGGAGTTCTGACCCAAAGATATTTATAACTAACCCAAGATAGTTCATCTGTGTTGTTTTCAATGGAAGCACATGAAGCACAATGGGCAGCAAGGAGGAGGACAGAGCCAGGCACGAGTTCTAACATGTATTTGCATATTTCCAAACACCTCTGTGAAGTGTGACAGTGCAATAACTCAATTCGCCCTCTTATTAAAACAAATAAAAACCCGGAGACTTTGGCAAAGGGTCACGTCTACAAAACTTAGTGCACCCTGTTCATAACTGAATGATGGTGATTGTAGTTTTGGGAACAGAAAACTGCATTGAGATCGGGCTTTTCTTCAATGAGAAAGTCATCAGAATGTGGGTTTTTATCTCTCTCCCACTGCTGGCCTTGGGGCTTCCTCTCATCACCATATTTAATGGGTAGGGGAAATTCCAGCCAGATGTTTCAGATTATACATGCGGTAAAATAAACTCAGCATAAAAAGAAACGTCCTCACTGTCAACTGCGTTTATTTTCAGCAAACTTAACATGTGTAAATATTTGTATGAATATAACAAGATTCAACAACTGAGACATGAACTGAACAAGTTCCACAGACATGTGTCTAACATAAATTGAATAATGTGTCCCTGAACAAAGGGGGGTTCAGTAACAGTCAGTATCTGGTGTGGCCACCAGCTGCATTAAGTTCTGCAGTGCATCTCCCCCTCATGGACTGCACCAGATTTGCTAGTTCTTGCTGTGAGATGTTACCCCACTCTTCCACCAAGGCACCTGCAAGTTCCCAGACATTTCTGTGGGGAATGGCCCTAGCCCTCACCCTCCAATCCAACAGGTCCCAGACGTGCTCAATGGGATTGTGATCCGGGCTCTTCGCTGGCCATGGCAGAACACTGCTCTGACACACCGCCCCAGACCATGACGGACCCTCCACCTCCAAATCGATCCCGCTCCAGAGTACAGGCCTCGGTGTAATGCTCAGTCCTTCAACGATAAACACAAATCCGACCATCACCCCTGGTGAGAGAGACAAAACCACGACTCGTCAGTGAAGAGCACTTTTTGCCAGTCCTGTCTGGTCCAGCGACGGTGGGTTTGTGCCCATAGGTGACGATGTTGCCATTGATGTCTGGTGAGGACCTGCCTTACAACAGGCCTACAAGCCCTCAGTCCAGCCTCTCTCAGCCTATTGCGGACAGTCTGGTGGAGGGATTGTGCGTTCCTGGTGTAACTCGGGCAGTTGTTGTTGCCATTCTGTACCTGTCCCGCAGGTGTGATGTTCGGATATACCGATCCTGTGCAGGTGTTGTTACACGTGGTCTGCCACTGCGAGGATGATCAGCTGTCCGTCCTGTCTCCCTGTAGCGCTGCCTTAGGCGTCTCACAGTACGGACATTGCAATTTATTGCCCTGGCCACATCTGCAGTCCTCATGCCTCCTTGCAGCATGCCTAAGGCACATCCACGCACCATGCGATTATGTTAGGTCAGTACCTAGTCACAAAAAACACAGCCATTTTTCCAGGCAAAGAGAGGAGTCACAAAAAGCAGAAATAGAGATAAAATGAATCACTAACCTTTGATGATCTTCATCAGATGACACTCATAGGACTTCATGTTACACAATACATGTATGTTTTGTTCAATAAAGTTCATATTTATATCCAAAAATCTCAGTTTACATTGGCGCGTTGTTATGTTTTGCCTCCAAAACATCCGGTGAAAGTGCAGAGAGCCACGTCAATTTACAGAAATACTCATCATAAATGTTGATGAATATACAACTGTTATGCATGGAATTAAAGATACACTTGTCCTTAATGCAACCGCTGTGTCAGATTTCAAAAAAGCTTTACAGCGAAAGCACACCATGGAATAATCTGAGTACAGCGCTCAGAGACCAAAACAAGCCATACAGGTACCCGCCATGTTGTAGAGTCAACAAAAGTCAGAAATAGCATTATAAATATTCACTTACCTTTTGATCTTCATCAGAATGCACTCCCAGGAATCCCAGTTCCACAATAAATGTTAGTTTTGTTCGATAAAGTCCATCATTTATGTCCAAATACCTCCTTTTTGTTCGTGCGTTTAGTACAGTAATCCAAATGCGCAGGCACTAGGTCCAGACAAAGTCAAAAAAGTTATATTACAGTTCGTAGAAACATGTCAAACGATGTATATAATCAATCTTTAGGATGTTTTTATCATAAATCTTCAATAATGTTTCAACTGGAGAATTCCTTTGTCTTTAGAAATGAAAGGGAACGCAGCTAACTCTCACGGGCGCACGCCTGACTGAGCACATGGCCTTCTGGCAGATCCTTCTGGCAGACCTTACTCAATCAGCTCTTATTCTCTCCCCCTTCACAGTAGAAGCCTCAAACTAGGTTCTAAAGACTGTTGACATCTTATGGAAGCCGTAGGAAGTGCAGTCGGACCAAATTTCCACTGTATCTTGGATAGGCAAAGAGTTGAAAAACTACAAACCTCAGATTTCCCACTTCCTGGTTGGATTTTTTCTCAGGTTTTTGCCTTTCATATGAGTTTTGTTATACTCACAGACATCATTCAAACAGTTTTAGAAACTTCAGAGTGTTTTCTATCCATATCTACTAATAATATGCATATCCTAGCATCTGGGCCTGAGTAGCAGGCAGTCTACTCTGGGCACGCTTTTCATCGGACATGAAAATTACTGCCCCGTACCCGAAAGAAGTTAACTACCATTCCACAGGTGCACGTTCATTAATTGCTTATGGTTCATTGAACATGCATGGGAAACAGTGTTTAAACCCTTTACAATTATTTTGATTTTTACTAATTATCTTTGAAAGACAGGGTCCTGAAAAGGGGACGTTTCTTTTTTTGCTGAGTTTATCTGGCTCCCTGTTATATCTGTGTCCGAACCTTCGAATGGATCATGTGACAAAAGCATCCGCTTGCACCAAGTTCAAAAGATGAGTTGCTTATGGTTCACAGAGCAATCAAGAAGCAATTCTGTTGCAGGTTGCGTCGTGTAACAACTCTCAGGTACAACAGTGGCTACTCGCCATCATTATCCTGTTACCTCTCACCCACTGCCTCTTGAAATCCAACAATATTGTGCTAGTTTCACAAATTGACAGTTAGACCTCCAAAAGAATCCAACAGATTTATCTGCATCTGCTTGGACCCCTTCTCTATAAAGACCCTGTATAGTGGTAATATACTGTAATATAGTAAAGGGAAAGGGGGATACCTAGTCAGTTGTGCAACTGAATGCATCTGAATCTGCCTTAATCGACATCCATGTCTTCGGCGCCCGTGGAACAGTGGGTTAACTGCCTTTTTCAGGAGCAGAACGACAGAGTTTTACCTTGTCAGCTCGGTGATTCAATCCAGCAACCTTTCGGTTACTGGCCCAACGCTCTAACCACAAGGCTACCTGCCGTAGTCATGTAGTAATATAATGTAGTAATATCATATAATATAGTAATGCAGTAATATAATATACTAATCTAATGTAGTAATATAATATAGTCATGTAGTAATATAATATACTAATATAATGTAGTAATGTAATATAATATAGTTATGTAGTAATATAATAATGAAATGTAGTAATATAATTGTCAAATGTAGTAATATAATAATATAATGAAATGTAGTAATATAATATAGTAATGTAGTAATATAATAATATAATGTAGTAATATAATAGTAAAATGTAGTAATATAATAATATAATGCAGTAATATAATAATGAAATGTAGTAATATAGTAATATAATAATAAATGTAGTAATATAATAATGAAATGTAGTAATATAATAATAAATGTAGTAATATAATGAAATGTAGTAATATAATATAGTAATGTAGTAATATAATAATGTAGTAATATAATATAGTAATGTAGAAATATAATAATGTAGTAATATAATATTGTAATGTTGTAATATAATAATAAAATGTAGCAATATAATATAGTAATGTAGTAATATAATAATGAGTAATATAATATAGTAATATAATACAATAATGTAGTAATATAATACAATAATGTAGTAATATAATAATCTAGTAATATAATATAATAATGTAGTAATATAATGTATCAATATAATCTAGTAATGTAGTAATATAATAATGCAGTAATACAATACAATAATGTAGTAATATAATATAGTAATGTAGTAATAATATATTAATATAGTAATAATATATAGTAATGTAATATAGTAATGTAGTAACACAATTATGAAATGTAGTAATATAGTAATGTAGTAATAATATATTCATATAGTTCTAATATGTGGTAATATAGTAATGTAGTAACATAATAATGAAATGTAGTAATATAATATAGTAATGTAGTAATAATATATTAATATAGTAATAAAATATAGTAATGTAATAATATAGTAATGTAGTAATATAATATAGTAATGTAGTAATAATATATTCATATAGTTCTAATATGTGGTCAATTAGTAATGTAGTAACATAATAATGAAATGTAGTAATGTTGTAGTAATCTCCATCTCCCCCTGCAGCACGAGGCTAAGATCAAGTCTCTGACAGAGTACCTTCAGAACGTGGAGCAGAAGAAGAGACAGCTGGAGGAGAACGTTGACTCTCTGAACGAGGAACTGGTCAAGATCAGTGCCCAGGGTAACACACCCCCATCTGCTGTAACCCCCCCCTCCCTTCCCCATCTGCTGTAACACACCCCCAGCCGCTGTAACACCCCCAAGCTGCTGTAACACCCCACCCCCCCAGCTGCTTTAACACCCCACCCCCCAGCTGCTTTAACACCCCCCAGCTGCTGTAACACCCCCTCCCCCAACTGCTGTAACACCCTCCCCCAACTGCTGTAACACCCCCTCCCCCAGCTGCTGTAACACCCCCTCCCCCCAGCTGCTGTAACACCCCCTACCCCCAGCTGCTGTAACACCCCCAGCTGCTGTAACACACCCCCCAGCTGCTGTAACACCCCCAGCTGCTGTAACACCCCCCCAGGTGCTGTAACATCCCCCAGCTGCTGTAACACCCCCCTCCCCAGGTGCTGTAACATCCCCCAGCTGCTGTAACACCCCCCCAGCTGCTGTAACATCCCCCCCAGCTGCTGTAACACCCCCCCAGCTGCTCTAACACCCTCCCCCTCCCCCAGCTGCTCTAACAGACACACCCTGCCTCTGTAACAGACACACCCTGCCTCTGTAACAGACACACCCTGCCTCTGTAACAGACACACCCTGCCTCTGTAACAGACACACCCAGCTGCTGTAACACACCCAGCTGCTCTGTAACAGACACACCCTGCCTCTGTAACAGACACACCCTGCCTCTGTAACAGACACACCCAGCTGCTCTGTAACACACCCAGCTGCTCTGTAACAGACACACCCTGCCTCTGTAACAGACACACCCAGCTGCTCTGTAACACACCCAGCGGCTCTGTAACACACCCAGCTGCTCTGTAACACACCCAGCTGCTCTGTAACACACCCAGCTGCTCTGTAACAGACACCCAGCTGCTCTGTAACACACCCAGCTGCTCTGTAACACACCCAGCTGCTCTGTAACAGACACACCCTGCCTCTGTAACAGACACACCCAGCTGCTCTGTAACACACCCAGCTGCTCTGTAACACACCCAGCTGCTCTGTAACACACCCAGCTGCTCTGTATGCATCGATGACACATAATATAATAAATTCCTTATAAACGTCTCTAAAACGGATTTAGAACAAATAGTGCCATCTAGTGACAAAGGTCAAATGTTTTTGTTTTTGCAGAGAAAGTCACAGCCATGGAGAAGGAGAACGAGATCCAATCTGCTAATGAGGTCAAGGTATGTCACCCTGTTCATACTATAGAACTGCCCACTATGATCATATGTTATGGTTTATATATATATATATATATAGGGAGACGCGGGATGTCTAAGTATCATCAATTGTATGTCAATTACAGTGTGAAGCAGTCTGACTTTCCTTTCCACCTTTCGTGGCGTCAGGAGCTGGAGCTGTTGTTTCAGTTATTCAGATGATTGTTGACCTATTGACCTGTGTGTGGCATCCCCAGGAGGCTGTGGAGCAGCAGATCGCTGGTCACCGTGAGGCCCATCAGAAACAGATCAGCAGCCTGAGAGATGAACTGGACAGGAAGGAACACCTCATGACTGAACTGCAGGAGTAAGAGACACACACACACACAGACACACACACACAGACACACACACACACACAGACACACACACACACACACACAGACACACACACACACACACACTGTCTACTGTTAACTGTTATGGTCACGTACTAAATGCCACCGTATTGCCATTACAGTGTATTACATTTGACCACAGTGAGGGTAGTATAAAGGGAATAGGTTGCCATAAGGAGATAACGGTGTTGTCCTACGCTGGGCTCACCTCGTTGTTGTTCTCCTCCAGTCTGAACCAGAAGATCATGCTGGAACAGGAGCGCCTCAGGGTGGAACACGACAAACTCAAGTCCACTGACCAGGAGAAGAGCCGGAAGCTACACGAGCTCACGTACGTTACCTACACCTACAGACAGCATGTTAAAGTACTGTGACGTATGAACATTTGATTCTGTTTTATTTAACCTTTATTTTACTAGGCAAATCAGTTAAGAACAAATTCTTATTTTCAATGACGGCCTAGGAACGGTGGGTTAACTGCCTTGTTCAGGGGCAGAACGACAGATTTTTACCTTGTCAGCTCGGGATTCGATACAGCAACCTTTCAGTTACTGACCCAACGCTCTTAACACTAGCCTACCTGCCGCCCCTCTAACCACTAGGCTACCTGCCACACCATATACAATGATGTTGTTCACTAGGGCCCACCTAACATGCTTCTGGTTAGCTTTGTTTAGCACTATGACCTGTCCAATATCACTATAGTCAATCTGTGACTAATGGCTCTGTGTGCTGTGTTGTGCAGGGTGATGCAGGACAGGAGAGAGCAGGCCAGACAGGACCTGAAGGGACTGGAGGAGACTGTGGTGAGTAGATGTCTATAACTGCACCTGCTTTCTCCTTCCACTGCAGCCACACTCAGGCACATGAACACGGATGAAACCCTAAATGACCTACTGTACATTGTCCGTACAACTCAAATCAACTATTTTCAGACCAATTGCATACGTAAAAAAGATCAAACTGTTTGTGTGTTTTTTAATGGACAATCGCTTCCTTTGATATAACCAACAACGGATCTCTCCCATAGAAATAGCTTTAAACCTCTTCTCTCTCTTTGTCCCCCTTCCCAGGCCAAGGAGCTCCAGACCCTGCACAACCTGAGGAAGCTGTTTGTCCAGGACCTGGCTACCCGAGTGAAGAAGAGTGCTGAGATGGACTCTGATGACACAGGAGGCAGCGCAGCTCAGAAACAGAAGATCTCCTTTCTGGAGAACAACCTGGAGCAGCTTACCAAGGTTCACAAACAGGTATGTACCCTGCACTACTGTACAAACAGGTATGTACTCTGTACTACTGTACAAACAGGTATGTACTCTGTACTACTGTACAAACAGGTATGTACTCTGTACTACTGTACAAACAGGTATGTACTCTGTACTGTACTGTACAAACGGGTATGTACTCTGTACTGTACTGTACAAACGGGTATGTACTCTGTACTGTACTGTACAAACGGGTATGTACTCTGTACTACTGTACAAACGGGTATGTACTCTGTACTACTGTACAAACAGGTATGTACTCTGTACTGTACAAACAGGTATGTACTCTGTACTACTGTACAAACAGGTATGTACTCTGTACTGTACAAACGGGTATGTACTCTGTACTGTACTGTACAAACGGGTATGTACTCTGTACTGTACTGTACAAACGGGTATGTACTCTGTACTACTGTACAACAGGTATGTACTCTGTACTACTGTACAAACAGGTATGTACTCTGTACTACTGTACAAACAGGTATGTACTCTGTACTGTACAACAGGTATGTACTCTGTACTGTACAACAGGTAGGTACTCTGTACTGTACAAACGGGTAGGTACTCTGTACTGTAAAAACGGGTATGTACTCTGTACTACTGTACAACAGGTATGTACTCTGTACTACTGTACAAACAGGTATGTACTCTGTACTACTGTACAAACAGGTATGTACTCTGTACTGTACTGTACAAACAGGTATGTACACTGTACTGTACTGTACAACAGGTATGTACTCTGTACTGTACTGTACAACAGGTATGTACTCTGTACTGTACTGTAGAACAGGTATGTACTCTGTACTGTACAAACAGGTATGTGCACTGTACTGTACAAACAGGTATGTACTCTGTACTGTACAACAGGTATGTACTCTGTACTGTACAAACAGGTATGTACTCTGTACCCTACTGTACAAACAGGTATGCAATCAACTCGCCTATGAACCCAACAAACAGACCCAAATACACTGAAATCATACCTCTTCTTGTAACCTGGTCCCATATCACCCCCCCATAGCCTGGTCCCAGATCATCACCCCCCCCCCATAGCCTGGTCCCAGATCACCCCCCACCCCCCATAGCCTGGTCCCAGATCACCACCCCCACCCCCATAGGCTGGTCCCAGATCACCCCCCCCATAGCCTGGTCCCAGATCACCACTCCCCCCATAGCCTGGTCCCAGATCACCACTCCCACCCCCATAGGCTGGTCCCAGATCAATACCCCACCCTCCATAGCCTGGTCCCAGATCAATACCCCACCCTCCATAGCCTGGTCCTAGATCAATACCCCACCCTCCATAGCCTGGTCCCAGATCAATACCCCACCCTCCATAGCCTGGTCCCAGATCAATACCCCACATAGCCTGGTCCCAGATCAACACCCCACCCTCCATAGCCTGGTCCCAGATCAATACCCCACACAGCCTGGTCCCAGATCAATACCCCACCCTCCATAGCCTGGTCCCAGATCAATACCCCACCCTCCATAGCCTGGTCCCAGATCAACACCCCACCCTCCATAGCCTGGTCCCAGATCAACACCCCACATAGCCTGGTCCCAGATCAATACCCCACCCTCCATAGCCTGGTCCCAGATCAATACCCCACCCTCCATAGCCTGGTCCCAGATCAATACCCCACCCTCCATAGCCTGGTCCCAGATCAATACCCCACCCTCCATAGCCTGGTCCCAGATCAACACCCCACCCTCCATAGCCTGGTCCCAGATCAATACCCCACATAGCCTGGTCCCAGATCAATACCCCACCCTCCATAGCCTGGTCCCAGATCAATACCCCACCCTCCATAGCCTGGTCCCAGATCAACACCCCACCCTCCATAGCCTGGTCCCAGATCAATACCCCACCCTCCATAGCCTGGTCCCAGATCAATACCCCACCCTCCATAGCCTGGTCCCAGATCAATACCCCACCCTCCATAGCCTGGTCCCATATCAACACCCCACCCTCCATAGCCTGGTCCCATATCAATACCCCACCCTCCATAGCCTGGTCCCAGATCAACACCCCACCCCACCCTAAATAGCCTGGTCCCAGATCTGTTTGTGCTGTTGCCAACTCCATTGCTGTCCTTGTGAAGCCAAACATGACAGTGAGTGACGAGTAGTTGACATGCTAGCACAAACAGACTGGCAGTCAGGCTACGCTTCTAGTGCTTTTGGAGATCACTAACTTGTTGTGATCTCCCTCCCTCCTTTTCTCAGCTGGTGCGTGATAATGCAGACCTGCGCTGTGAGCTTCCTAAACTGGAGAAGCGTCTGCGTGCTACGGCTGAGCGGGTCAAGGCCCTGGAGTCGGCCCTGAAGGAGGCCAAAGAGAACGCCGCACGCGACCGCAAACGCTACCAGCAGGAGGTGGACCGCATCAAAGAGGCCGTCAGGGCCAAGAACATGGCCAGGAGGGGCCACTCCGCTCAGATCGGTGAGGAGAGACACACACACACCTCCCATAATGCAGTGCGTCTTTTAAAACAAATTGTTATTCAGTATCTGAATGGATGCCGTTCCTAAACTCTTGTGTTCCTCCCTCCACCCCCTCTACAGCCAAACCCATTCGTCCTGGCCAGCCCCCAGTGGCATCCCCCACCCACCCCAATGTGAACCGTAGCGGAGGGGGTTTCTATCAGAACAGCCAGACCGTGGCCATCAGGGGAGGAGGAGGCGTGAAGCCAGACCAGAAGTGAGTGACTGAGACCACTGCCTCAATGAGGATAATATACTGTAGAATATGAGGAACAGAGGGAGAGTCTCGTCTCAGACCGCTGAGGTCAGGTCAGAGGTCAGGGTCTAGAGTAGAGACAGGAACTGATACAAAGAGGAGACAGACAGGTCACTGCCGGCTTGGTAGCCATAACACATAACAAAAGCAAAGCATGGGTTTGCTGTCTTACCTTATCCACAGACTACTGAGGTCAGGTCAGAGGTCACCTTACCGGGTGAGGAAACATATGTCAGTTAGCAATTTGGGTGAACTACCCTTTTAATGGGCGATGCTTGTGTGAGTGACAGCTAACCTGCTACACAGAGCTTGGGAGTTTAGAAGGCTTTTGAAAGGATTTCCTACCATAAATGATCAGAAAACTGCTGTGTGGTTGAAAGGCCTGGACTTTTCTGGATGACATAGCAAGGATCCTGTAGCGATATGAGTCGTGCTTGTTTTTTACTAACCCGTGCTGATCACATTACCACATGTACATCACTCTAGGAAGATACCAGTAAGAATTTGTGTTAATAATCTCTTGGTAAAGTCCACTAATAGCCCTCTCTCCCTCTCCTCCCCATCTTCCCTCTTCCCACCTTATCTTCTCACCTCCCCCCTCTATCTCTCCCCCACCTCCCCCTCTATCTCTCCCCCACCTCCCCCTCTATCTCTCCCCCCACCTCCCCCTCTATCTCTCCCCACCTCTCCTCTCTTTCTCTCCCCACCTCTCTCTCTCTCTCCCCCTTCTCTCTCTATCCCCACCTCTCCCTCTCTATCTCTCCCCCACCCCCCTCATCTCTCCCCCACCTCCCCCTCTATCTCTCCCCCACCTCTCTTTCTCTCCCCCACCTCTCCTCTCTCCTCCCATCTCTCCCCCACCTCTCCTCTCTATCTCTCCCCCACCTCTCCTCTCTTTCTCTCCCCCACCTCTCCTCTCTATCTCTCCCCCACCTCCCCCTCTATCTCTCCCCCACCTCTCCTCTCTTTCTCTCCCCCTATCTCTCCCCTCCCTCTCTTTCTCTCCCCACCTCTCCCCTCTATCTCTCCCCTACCTCTCCTCTCTTTCTCTCCCCCACCTCTCCCCTCTATCTCTCCCCTACCTCTCCTCTCTTTCTCTCCCCCACCTCCCCCTCTATCTCTCCCCCACCTCCCCTCTATCTCTCCCCCACCTCTCCTCTCTTTCTCTTTTCCCCACGACATGTTCCTCTCCTCCTCTCGCCTCTGAAGCAGCTGAGGACAGGATGGGGCGTGACCACAGAAGAAGCAGAAGGATATCACCCTGACAACCTGTCATCCCATTACAGCCATTGGCTCCTTGCAGGGTATATATTAGAGTGAGGGAGGAGTTTTAATATAAATATATAAATATTCATTGCCTGTACAGATCCACCTACCCTCATGTTTCTTCTCTCTGAAACAAACATGAACTACAGAAATGAATTGAATATACAAAACAACACGACATCCACCAACCACAGAGTCTTGGTGTTATGAACGACATGTGACTTGAATGTGTAGCTTTGTTTCGTTGCACAGTTTGTTGTCATCTGTGTCTTAAGGTTTAGTCTGCACTGTGCCAAGTTGAATGTACTGTAACCAGGATTTCAGAAGAGGTGAGAGGAAAACATGAAAAGCGACTGGGGAAAAGAAAGAAAGAAAAAGATGATTGACAACACAGATGTTTTTTCACTAATCTCTTGTACAACACATTTCCTTATTGTCCTCCTGGTTGCACAACACTTCTTTCTCTGAATAGATTTTACAAGCTTGTTAAAAGGTCTGAACCGAATAGATGGCCATCGAGCACTACTGTCCTGTCGTACAGGTGTAACATGGCACTGCTTCCTTACGAGGTGTTTGGATTTGAAATGCCAAGAGGTGGGACTACAGTGTGGATCTATTTCATGACAGAAAACCTGTGGCGGCCATTGTTTTTTAGAGTGAGGAAAATAAAGCGACGTGCGGGTGAGGTGGCTACATGAAACATATGTGAGAAGGAAAGAGGAGTCCGATCAGGAGCGCGCTGTCATGTCTGCATCGCAAACGACACCCTTTCCCTTATATAGTGCACTTATTTTCAACAGGACCAATAGGGCTCTGGTCAAAAGTAGTGCACTATATGAGGAATATGGTTATATTTGGGACACTACCTATACCTTATCACAGCCTATTTAGTCCATTTTAATGTACTGTTTTTATCGGTTTTAAATGCTGGGTTGTTATTTATCTATCTGCACATAGGAGCACATAGACTACTGGTCCACTGAGATAGATGACCCACACATGCATAGACTACTGGTCCACTGAGATAGATGGCCCACACATGCATAGACTACTGGTCCACTGAGATAGATGGCCCACACATGCATAGACTACTGGTCCACTGAGATAGATGGCCCACACATGCATAGACTACTGGTCCACTGAGATAGATGGCCCACACATGCATAGACTACTGGTCCACTGAGATAGATGGCCCACACATGCATAGACTACTGGTCCACTGAGATAGATGGCCCACACATGCATAGACTACTGGTCCACTGAGATAGATGGCCCACACATGCATAGACTACTGGTCCACTGAGATAGATGTCCCACACATGCATAGACTACTGGTCCACTGAGATAGATGTCCCACACATGCATAGACTACACATGCTTGTCCTGTCCTAGCTAGGTCTTCTGATCCATTCATCACCTTTGCCCTGACCTCCTCTCTAAACAAACCAAGGATATTGGCTGGTTGCTGTTTTTCATTTTCTGTTTCTAGTATCTTATTGTTATCAAGGGGCTCCCATGTGGTGCCCTCCCTGTCATGTGAAGTGGATTAAACAAAGTTAATCAACTATGCTATTGGATACTGCTATATTTGATCCATCTATTTGGTTTGAATCAATACTTTTCCCAGAGCCTTATATTGAGAATGAGACTTTTCCAAAAATATATGTTTTTAAATTATCTGTATCTCTAAAGCTAACAGTTACTACCCATAGAGTCAGCTCTAAAGCTAACAGTTACTACCCATAGATTCAGCTCTAAAGCTAACAGTTACTACCCATAGAGTCAGCTCTAATGCTAACAGTTACTACCCATAGAGTCAGCTCTAATGCTAACAGTTACTACCCATAGAGTCAGCTCTAAAGCTAACAGTTACTACCCATAGAGTCAGCTCTAATGCTAACAGTTACTACCCATAGAGTCAGCTCTAATGCTAACAGTTACTACCCATAGAGTCAGCTCTAATGCTAACAGTTACTACCCATAGAGTCAGCTCTAATGCTAACAGTTACTACCCATAGAGTCAGCTCTAATGCTAACAGTTACTACCCATAGAGTCAGCTCTAAGGCTAACAGTTACTACCCATAGAGTCAGCTCTAATGCTAACAGTTACTACCCATAGAGTCAGCTCTAATGCTAACAGTTACTACCCATAGAGTCAGCTCTAATGCTTACAGTTACTACCCATAGAGTCAGCTCTAATGCTCAGTTACTACCCATAAGTCAGCTAATAACCAGTTACTACCCATAGAGTCAGCTCTAATGCTAACAGTTACTACCCATAGAGTCAGCTCTAATGCTAACAGTTACTACCCATAGAGTCAGCTCTAAAGCTAACAGTTACTACCCATTGAGTCAGCTCTAAGGCTAACAGTTACTACCCATAGAGTCAGCTCTAAAGCTAACAGTTACTACCCATAGAGTCAGCTAAAATGCTAACAGTTACTACCCATAGAGTCAGCTCTAATGCTAACAGTTACTACCCATAGAGTCAGCTCTAATGCTAACAGTTACTACCCATAGAGTCAGCTCTAATGCTAACAGTTACTACCCATAGAGTCAGCTCTAATGCTAACAGTTACTACCCATAGAGTCAGCTCTAAGGCTAACAGTTACTACCCATAGAGTCAGCTCTAATGCTAACAGTTACTACCCATAGAGTCAGCTCTAAGGCTAACAGTTACTACCCATAGAGTCAGCTCTAAAGCTAACAGTTACTACCCATAGAGTCAGCTCTACGGCTAACAGTTACTACTTATCGGTAGATTGCTGTGGATTGCTGTACTGTATCTGTCTGTAAATTGGATCTGGATTGGTTGGGATGGCAGTGTTTGATTGGCCCACCTTTGCCACTGATCAGCCAGTCAGATGAGTGGGGCCTTGGGTTAGGAAGGAGAATAGGGTATCCAGTTTTATATTTCCCCCACTGATGGTAAAGTTTAGGATTGGGGGAGGGGAAGCTGATCCTAGATCTGTACCTAGGGAAAACGTCACCCTGGAGCGGGTGGGGAACATAGTTTGGTTTAGTCTGCTGGTAAACTAGGGCTTCGTGTGAAATACCAGCCTATTCCCTATATAGTGTGCTTTCATACTCAGCCTATCCTAAAGAATATGGGTTATTCATCAAATATCTAGTCAGGAGCCAAGGACTATACAGATAGATTTGACACTTCTTCTCTTTCATTTTTTAAATGTCTTCCCGAATCGCCTGATATATGAGAGTCAAATGTTTTCTCTTGATTTTATGTCCTGGTGTAAATTCTGAAACATTTGCAAAAACATTGCTGTGATTGTAGCTCAGCATGAATCAAACCACCGACATCTTGTGAGCCCAATATGATTATACTGTATATCAACAATATATTGTTCGGTGTGACCCAGGGTTGAATCGTTTTAATAGTCTTTAGCCATGACAAGGTGATGGTGTTTATGAAATGAACTTTTGTTGTCTTGGGAGGATTATACACACAAATTGATAGCACTTCAGAACTCTTCTCCACATACACCTGCGCTTTAATGTAACCCTAACATTAGGTTCCCTTGTAAAACACTTAATACCTGTGGTAACTTATGAGGGGGAAGTGTAAAGCATTTTCAAAAGTCTGATAAATGTAAGTTAAATGTATGGAACTTTGTTTACGTGATTGGCATAGTGGTCCATTTGCTGTTATTAGAGGCTAGTTTGGGAGAGGTAGGTAGGCTATACCTATGACAGGACAATGCTTTCCGTCTATCACGTTTTCCTCTTTCTAACTTTTAGAACAGTAAACACTTTGCAACATGTTCTTCGAAGTGCTTAGTACCTTATCCTTACCTGCCCAGGGTTCTACTGATATGGATTTAATGGATATTAAATAGAAAAGTCTAGAACAAGAAGCACAGTAACAGCCATTTGTCCATGGCGTTTACCAACCAAATTAATTTGTTTGCATTGATTCTAAAGAAAAGCGTAGCCACTTTTATTACTGTGTAATAGTTACTCAACAATTTCTAATTTACATATAAGGACAAAGGTACTGGATCATTCCTAGGTTCTGTCCCAAATCGCATCCTATTTCCTATGTAGGGCACTACTTTGTACATAGGGAATAGGGTTCCATTTTGGACGGAACCATAGAGAACTGGGCCACAATCGCAGCGCTCTGATTGGAGGAGGAGGGGAGGTTAAAGGTTAATGATGATGTCACCTTTTTGGATTGACTGCATGTATGTGTGATTAAATCATTATGAGAAAAACATATCTGGTGTCATTCTCATTCTGTGCTCAACCCGTTCAGTCTCCTTCAAGCGTTCTTATTGTAGAGATATGTTTTGGGCTGTTTCTGAGCAAATATCCTGCATTTTTTACATTTTAATATGGCTCAAGCATAATCATTTGGGTGGGCAACATGAAAGTTTGTGAGGGCAATGCCCTACCCTGCACCCCCATAGATGTTGGAAGAGATCTATTGAGGCTGATATTGACTAGTGTTCAAAAGTGATACAAATTAACTTTATTAGCATAAAACCTTTTTCCAATGTTGCATTACACCATATTTGTTCTATTTCTCCTGCCACTGAGAACTCTTAGTGATGATTGAAATCACTTATTGATGTGTATACCATGTCCTACCAATCATTTTGGAAGCCTCCATACTGCCCTACAAAGGCAAAACGCAGCAACTACATTTTCTTTTTACTGCAAAATCTGACTTCAATCTAGACTCTAGACAGACCGCAATTCCTGATTACTCCATGATATATTCTGATCAACTGGCTTGTTCTTGTCAGGAAACTAAATACCACATTAATCAGATAAAAATACCTGGCCATTACAACAGACCAAAGACATTTGACCAAATTCGTAGTTACTGCGTTTTGCATTTGTAGGGCAGCATACATTTCAGTTGTAATGGGGTGTATGTAACCTTGGATTAGAAGCCGTTTCAAAATTCACCATTGCTCGCCGAATGTGTTTGGGAGCCCTTTTCCCTTGCGCCACAAGGTGGAGCCCGTTTACCAACAGTCCTCCCTCAAAAATAGTTGCGGACTGTGTTGAGCGGTAGGAGACTGACGAAACTGGCAGATAGGCAAAAGCGGGAGCGAGCGCAGACGGGAACGTCAGGGAAAAGTGGAACAAGGCGGAGAAAGTGTGTAGTTAGTGCGGATACCTTGCTAGAAGTGTCGTAACTGATGACGGTGTAGTGTCCACAGGGAAGTCGAGGCGAAAAGATAAGACGAAAAGTTTATGGAATTATACCCTCTCCACAATTGCTTACTTTGACAAAACAAGGATTATTACAGCCTGAAGACAAGGTATGTCGAGTCTGACTGGTTGTCTTTCCCAGGAGAATGAAACATGTATTATTTACTGTTCTAGTTTGCTAGGTAGTTAATCCTGCTAACTAACTAACTAACTAGCGCGTCTTCCCACAAATGGAGTTTTGCTTTCAGCGAGTAAAACGAGCCACTGGCCTTCTGAAATGAGAAGCAACCTGTTCCGACTCGCTGATCCACGGAACGATAGATTCAGGTGGTTGGATATTACTTGTACCTGGCGTTAGGAGGAAACACCAAACCAGGTAGACTTCCTTATTTCGTGCCCTTAGAATGTGAAATAGAGAAATATTGTACGTTGTTACCCCTAATAACACCACACTAGCTACCTAACCTAGGGGGGAGAGGAGGCATAAATATTCCAGGAAGCTGCTCAGTGGCTTCTTGGCTGGAACACCGACGTTGCATTCCATTGAATTCTACGTCGGGCACAAACTAGCTTTTAAATGGGGAAAGTTACCTCACACGACCTCTACAAGCCATAATGTTGAATAAAATTATATTTTTTTCATACATTACCGGTTGTCCGTGCGGTTGGTCCTTTTTGGCTGTAGGTCATGTGAGACAGTATACCCACAGGAAAGTATCATTAAGGCAACTTTTCAAACCACTGGTAGTGTTTTCAGATGTATATTACATGAAGCACGCACACAATATTAAAGTACATGCGGGAGATGCATGGTGCACTTGTTTACATGGTTCTGCGCGTGTTTCAGATGATAGAAATGTGAACTCACTTCCCCTTAGAAAAGTTTTATAATTCTACTTTTCTGTGGATCTATTGTCACATTCCAACCGAACAACAGCACAGACAACTGGTAAAGTACATTAAAATATGATTTTAATTACACATTCTGGCATGCAGAGGTGAGAGGAAACTTTCCTGATTCAAATGCTCATTTCTGCTCGATGTTGAATTAAATTGCAATTCAAAAGCAGGTGTCCAGGCAACTTCTTGGCATGTTCCTACATGAAGAAGTACCCATAACTAGCAAGACAACTGCAGCTTGCTAACAAAATAGTTTATTTGGTGTTATACACAATCGAATAGAGTTACATTACCTTCATAAAGAATTCACACCACTTGACTTATTCCACATTTTGTGTTACAGCCTGAATTCAAAATGGATTAAATCCCTTTTTTTTCTCACCCATCGACACAAAATACCCCATAATGACAAAGTGAAAAGGTGTATTTATTATTAAAAATTCAAAGCATCTAATTTACGTAAGTAATCATATCCCTGGCCCTGAGTCAATACATGTTAGAATCACCTTTGTCAGTGATTACAGCTGTGAGTCATTCTGGGTAAGTCTCTAAGAGCTTTGCACACCTGGATTGTACAATAATTGTCCATTTATTATTTTCAAAATTCTTCAAGCTCAATTTGGTTGTTGATCGTTGCTAGACAACCATTTTAAAAGTCTTGCCACAGATTTTCCAGCAGATTTAAGTCAAAACTGTAACTCGGCCACTCAGGAACATTCACTGTCTTCTTGTTATGCAAGTCCAGTGTAGATTTGGCCTTGTTCAGTCCTACTGAAAGGTGAATCCATCTCCCAGTGTCTGGTGGAAAGCAGACTGACCAGAGTTTTCCTCTAGGATTGCTTAGCGCTATTCTGTTTCTATTTTTGTCCTGAAAAACACCCCAGTCCGATTACAAGCATACCAATAAGTTCTTCCTAAATATTTCCAAAACTAAAAGCATTGTATTTGGGACAAATCATTCACTGAACGTTAAACCTCAACTATGTCTCGTAATGAATCATGTGGAAATTGAGCAAGTTGAGATGACTAACCTGCTTGGAGTAACCCTGGACAGTAAGCTGTCATGGTCAAAACATATTGATACAACAGTAGTTAAGATGGGGAGAAGTCTGTCCATTATAAAGTGCTGCTCTGCCTTCTTAACAACACTATCAACAAGGCAGGTCCTACAGGCCCTAGTTTCTACCTTCTTAACAACACTATCAACAAGGCAGGTCCTACAGGCCCTAGTTTCTACCTTCTTAACAACACTATCAACAAGGCAGGTCCTACAGGCCCTAGTTTCTACCTTCTTAACAGCACTATCAACAAGGCAGGTCCTACAGTCCCTGGTTTTGGTGCACCTGGACTACTGTTCAGTAGTGTGGTCAGGTACCACAAAGAAGGATTTGTGAAAATTGCAGTTGGCTCAGAACAGGGCAGCACAGCTGGCCCTTAAAAGTACACGGAGAGCTAACATTACTGACATGCATGTCAATCTCTCATGGCTCAAAGTGGAAGAGAGATTGACTTCATCATTACTTGTTTTTGTAAGATGTGTTGACAAGCTGAATGTACTGCGCTGTGTGCTAGTAGTTTAAACAGACCGCTCGGACACCCCACAAGACAGAGTGAGAGGGAGGCAGACTATGGGAGGGACACAGTACTACATAGAGCCATGACTACATGGAACTCTATTCCACATCAGGTAACGGATTCAAGCAGTAGAATCAGATTTAAAAAGCAGGTAAAAATACACCTTATGGAACAACAAGGTCTGTGAAGGGACACACAAAGCTACAGACACATGCATACGCACACATTGTGATATTGTTGTATGGTGGGATTGAGCATGTTGTGGATGTGTGGTGGTGTAGGGATGTTATATGATGTACTGTTTTATCTTTAGCTCATTCAGTACAAACATAGTTCTCTGTTTTATCTGTTGTTTTAAATGTAATGTGGATGGTTTGGTGTGTTTGGACCCCAGGAAGAGTAGCTACTGTCTTGGCAGGAACTAATGGGGATCCATAATAAACCCCAGGAAGAGTAGCTACTGTCTTGGCAGGAACTAATGGGGATCCATGATAAACCCCAGGAAGAGTAGCTACTGTCTTGGCAGGAACTAATGGGGATCCATGATAAACCCCAGGAAGAGTAGCTACTGTCTTGGCAGGAACTAATGGGGATCCATGATAAACCCCAGGAAGAGTAGCTACTGTCTTGGCAGGAACTAATGGGGATCCATGATAAACCCCAGGAAGAGTAGCTACTGTCTTGGCAGGAACTAATGGGGATCCATGATAAACCCCAGGAAGAGTAGCTACTGTCTTGGCAGGAACTAATGGGGATCCATGATAAACCCCAGGAAGAGTAGCTACTGTCTTGGCAGGAACTAATGGGGATCCATGATAAACCCCAGGAAGAGTAGCTACTGTCTTGGCAGGAACTAATGGGGATCCATGATAAACCCCAGGAAGAGTAGCTACTGTCTTGGCAGGAACTAATGGGGATCCATGATAAACCCCAGGAAGAGTAGCTACTGTCTTGGCAGGAACTAATGGGGATCCATGATAAACCCCAGGAAGAGTAGCTACTGTCTTGGCAGGAACTAATGGGGATCCATAATAAACCCCAGGAAGAGTAGCTACTGTCTTGGCAGGAACTAATGGGGATCCATGATAAACCCCAGGAAGAGTAGCTACTGTCTTGGCAGGAACTAATGGGGATCCATGATAAACCCCAGGAAGAGTAGCTGCTGTCTTGGCAGGAACTAATGGGGATCCATGATAAATACACATAACATGACGCAGCCGCTGCTGTTCTAGACAATATGAAGAGTGTTACTCAGTAATGTGTTTTATTGGATTTGCCCCAAATCTAACACTTTGTATTCCGGACAAAAAGTGCATTTCTTTGTCATATTTTGTTGTTGTTGTTGCAGTTTTACTTTAGTTCCTTGAGTTGAAAACAGGATGTTTTGGAATATCTCTTATTCTGTTCACAAACTAGCCACCAAATTAATCACTGTAACCAAAAAAACATTTGGAAAGTTTGAGGTGAGGGAGAAAGTGTGGTGGAACAAGTATTAGCATTGTTAAGTATCTTGCTAACTGTATCGACTTGTCCGTTAGCTAGCCAGAGAAATGTTGAGCAACATTAGCCAACTCACCTGATCAAATAATTGAGTTTATGGTGTGAGAATTAGCTTGCTAATAAAGTCAGACAGCTAACGTTACAACATCAGATGAGCTAACATTAGTAACCTAACCAATTCGCTATTGTATTAACTATACGACTCCTTGCCGTTCTTCAAGTTATAACGCGTTAGTTGCTCACTGGACCCCGGCAATCTGTGTGACACGTTAACTAGCTAACGAACTAACCGCTGTCTATTAACCAATCTTTTCCATCTACAGTATGTGGTTCATTTTCAGAATGAGAGAATTAGGTGAAAATGACATCTTAAGACATGTCATTTTGCAGTAAAGTCTTGGCAACAAATAACATTGGACTGCTTTCTTTACATGTTTTAGCTGTGAGTTAGGTTCACATGAACCACTTTTAATGTTACACACAGAGACTGATTATGTAGATCACATTCTTTGTTATTTGGGGAGGCAGGGTAGTGGTTAGAGCGTTGGGCTAGTAACCGGAAGGTTGCAAGTTCAAATCCCCGAGCTGACAAGGTACAAATCTGTCGTTCTGCCCCTGAACAAGGTAGTTTGTTCTTAACTGACTTGCCTAGTTAAATAAAGGTAAAATAAAAAAATTAAATGTAATTAGTTTAACCTGCATCTCCCCCTAGCAGGGATTTTTTTGTGCATGTTTCAGTGCAACACAAAACAAAGTATCACCTTTTTGGGCCTTCAGCACTCTGTCACTCTGTCACTGTCAATTAGGTTAGTATTGTGGATAGCCTACAGTGTTGTTGATGTGGGTGTATTGATACACCATCCTACAGTGTTGTTGATGTGGGTGTATTGATACACCATCCTACAGTGTTGTTGATGTGGGTGTATTGATACACCATCCTACAGTGTTGTTGATGTGGGTGTATTGATACACCATCCTACAGTGTTGTTGATGTGGGTGTATTGATACACCATCCTACAGTGTTGTTGATGTGGGTGTATTGATACACCATCCTACAGTGTTGTTGATGTGGGTGTATTGATACACCATCCTACAGTGTTGTTGATGTGGGTGTATTGATACACCATCCTACAGTGTTGTTGATGTGGGTGTATTGATACACCATCCAGTGTAATGAATAACTTCACCATGCTCAAAGGGAGACTCAATGTCTGCTTTTTTTAAAGCCCATCTACAAGGTCCCCTTTGTGAGGCAGTGGTAAAACTCCCTGGTGTGTGGTAGAATGTGTTTTTACATTTACTGAGGGACCTGACAGTTAATTGTATGTGTGGGGTACAGAGGTGAGGTAGTCATTCAAAAATCATGTTAAAGACTATTATTGCAACTTATTATGTGACTTGTTTAGCAAATTATTACTCCTGAATGTATTTAGGCCATATAACAAAGGGGTTGAATACTTAGACTCGACATTTCAGCTTTTCATTTTTGATGAATTTGTAAAAATGTCTAAAAACATAATTCTACATTGACATTATGGGGTATTGTGGGTAGGTCAGTGATGACAGAATCTAATTGTGATCCATTTTAAATTCAGGCCGTAACACAACAAAGTGTAGGGATACTTTCTGAGGCGCTGCATGTTGTCCTGCCTCCAAAGTGTTCCCACATAATAGAGAGATATGTGTTCATATACAAATGTAAGCAAGGTTTGACATGATTATTTTAGTCAAATATTATATCTGTTTGGGCTTCTTCCGGTCAATTTGCAATCTACAAATGATTTGAAATGATGTTTTGACCCCGTGACCATCCGCTCTACAGGCCACGCCTGTGTCTAGTTGATGATCCCTGGTTTATGGTTTGATCATTTCTCTGGGCTTCTACATTCCATATGATGTTGATTTATATGTAATGCTGGCAGCAGCAGTCAGGCCCAGGGAGGAAGGAACCTTCAGAAGAACCAGACTCAGCCCATCCTTCCCCGGCTAGAGAAGGATTTCGTTTATTTAGCTTGACCAGGTCATTTAGAGTCCATTGGATGTTGCAGCATAACCTCAGACATCCACAGGCTCAATTACTAGAGCGCCGTTTGGGGACGAGATGAGTTGGACTCACACCATGGCAATACCATCAAGTTGGCTGGATGTCCTTTGGGTGGTGGACCATTCTTGGTACACACGGGAAACTGTTGAGTGTGAAAAACTCAGCAGCGTTGCAGTTCTTGACACAAACTGGTGCACCTGGCACCTACCAGACCCCATTCAAAGGCACTTACATGTTTTGTCTTACCCATTCACCCTCTGAATTCCACACAGACACCATCCATGTCTCAAGGCTTAAGAAACCTTCTTTAACCCGTCTCCTCCCCTTCATCTACACTGATTGAAGTGGATTTAACTAGTGACATAAGGGATCATATCTTTCACCTGGATTCACCTGGTCAGTCTGTCTGTCATGGAAAGAGCAGGTGTTCTTAATGTTTTGTGTACGCAGCAGTGGTGTAAAGT
Source organism: Oncorhynchus nerka (assembly GCF_034236695.1). Taxonomy (NCBI): domain Eukaryota; kingdom Metazoa; phylum Chordata; class Actinopteri; order Salmoniformes; family Salmonidae; genus Oncorhynchus; species Oncorhynchus nerka. The sequence continues at coordinate 40,935,889 of NC_088424.1, forward strand.
ACTTCAGTAAAATACTTTAAAGTACTACTTAAGTAGTTTATTGAAGTATCTGTACTTTACCTGACTATTTATATTTTTACAACTTTTACTTTTACTCTACTACATTACTAAATAAAATAATATACTTTTTTATCCATTCATTTTCCCTGACACCCAAAAGTACCTGTTACATTTTCAATGCTTAGCAGGACAGGAAAAGAGTCCAATTCACACACTTATCAAGAGAACATCCCTGGTCATGCATACTGCCTCTGGTCTGGCAGTAGGGATGACCGGACCCCCCCCCCCAAAAAAAAAAAAACAATATGGTGCCGTTTGCTTTATATATAAACGATTTGAAACGATTATACTTTTTCTTTTCATACTTAAGTATATTTTAGCAATTACATGTACTTTTGATATTAAACCAAATACTTTTAGGCTTTTGCTCAAGTAGTATTTTACTGGGTGACTCACCTTAACAGAAAATGGCTCAAGTAAAAGTATCTTTACTTCTACTCAAGTATGACAATTGGATACTTTTTCCACCACTGATACTCAGTGTATATTTAAGCAATAATGTGGTATATGGGGGTGTGGTATATGGGGGTGTGGTATATGGCCAATATAGCACATGTTTAGGGCTGTTCTTTGGCACAAAGCATACTGCCATCAGGTCTGTACCCTTTCATTCAGTAGAATTCTGTAAAGTGTTCTGTATTTTTCCCCCAATTAACAATAAACTTTGCTGATTGATGTATTGTTTTTTTCTTACAGTATTTAACAAACTTGAAAGTACTTTTTTAGGAGAGAGTGGTCTGTGCGCAGGCAAGCAGGTTGCGCACAGCAGCTTGAGATGATTTGATTGACAGTTCTGGTTGCCTAGTGATGGAAGTCAGAAGCAGCATTCCTGTTACAGACAAGTAAAATGTCCGTTCATATCACCGGAGAAGGTTTGGCATTTTAAAAACCCGTAATGTAGCCTACCCTAACAGACAGACAGACAGACATGCTGTAGCCGAGGTGCGTTTAACGGGCCACATTCCATTATGTCTGGAAAGCGTAAGCAATACATGCTACCGATAGCCTACTGTAATGAGGTAAAATGAAGAGAAGGATTATCTGTGCTTGCAGGACTGTCCCTAAGACATTGGTACCATGAATACGCTAGGATACACACAGACCTCCATTATTAGCCGGAGAGAGGGAGGCAGACGAAAGATGCTCATATGTTTTGGTAATCTGCATTTCGCAATGTCTTTTCGTTCATGCCTTAAATTCACCAAGTATCCTAAAGTTCACCTCCTCTCTGGTTTTATTTCAATTACAGTCTTCCCCCAGGCCTTTATAACCGATCGTTTAAAACATGGAAAATAATGTTTTATGATAACTGAAGTGTGATTTCAATGAAGTGAGGGGGGACATAGAAACATGTGGTAATGCAGACACCAGCCGTGCATCAGTCATTACCACGGTGTCTGGCATTGATTATTAGATGAAGAGACAGGGTCCTGGTCAAACGTAGTGCACTACATAGGGAATAGGGTGCTATGGGTCCTGGTCAAAAGTAGTGCACTACATAGGGAATAGGGTGCTATGGGTCCTGGTCAAATGTAGTGCACTACACAGGGAAGGGTGCTATGGGTCCTGGTCAAAAGTAGTGCACTACATAGGGAATAGGGTGCTATGGGTTCTGGTCAAAAGTAGTGCACTACATAGGAAATAGGGTGCTATGGGTTCTGGTCAAAAGTAGTGCACTACATAGGGAATAGGGTGCTATGGGCTCTGGTCATAAGTAGTGCACTATATAGGGTGCTATTTGGGATGCTACCACAGAGTCCCAGCATTCCTAACTTGGCCTGATTTATGTCCTCTAGCTATTCTCTCTGTGACCCTTGTTTGTGTTCAGTACCATTGAAACTGCCCCTCCCTCCAAGTCCCACCCCATACCTCATTATACGTAATCCTCTTTGTTCCTGGAGGAACATAGGGCCCGCCCGCCCTAAAGCACCTCCATTGTAAATCCCATCCCCTTATTGTCACGGAATACAAGTGGCTTTTAAAAGTCAATGCTGTGTCTTTTGGCTCTCTGCAGGCAGACTGATGCGGATCAAAGCCGTGTTAAAGTGTGGTAGTTGTTCCTGTAGACAATGGCTCCAGAAACTGCCTTCGTCTTCCTTCAAACTGCACGCAGAGACATACAAATTATATCCATAAATTAATCTGACTGGGTTTGTAGAAAATGGGTTTAATTGCCCAAATGTCACACTGTCCTTTTAAAGGGATGCTGCTAGGGACATACTCTGTTCCCGCCACTTTGATAAGAAGTGATCTTCATAGCAGGTTAGGAAAGCATTTTTGCTCACCCTAACCCTTTTCTTAACCTTAACCTGAGTCTCCTAACCTTAACCTGAGTCTCCTAACCTTAACCTGAGTCTCCTAACCTTAACCTGAGTCTCCTAACCCTAATCCTTTTCTTAACCTTAATCTGAGTCTCCTAACCTTAACCTGAGTCTCCTAACCCTAATCCTTTTCTTAACCTTAATCTGAGTCTTCTAACCTTAATCTGAGTCTTCTAACCTTAACCTGAGTCTCCTAACCCTAATCCTTTTCTTAACCTTAATCTGAGTCTTCTAACCTTAATCTGAGTCTTCTAACCTTAACCTGAGTCTCCTAACCCTAACCCTTTTCTTAACCTTAACCTGAGTCTTCTAACCTTAATCTGAGTCTCCTAACCCTTTTCTTAACCTTAATCTGAGTCTTCTAACCTTAACCTGAGTCCCCTAACCTGCTACTTTAATTATCCTAATCTGAGTCTTCTAACCTTAACCTGAGTCCCCTAACCTGCTACTTTAATTATCCTAATCTGAGTCTTCTAACCTTAACCTGAGTCCCCTAACCTGCTACTTTAATTATCCTAATCTGAGTCTTCTAACCTTAACCTGAGTCCCCTAACCTGCTACTTTAATTATCCTAATCTGCTGTAATAAATTCTCCAAACCAGCTATGAAAAAGTCACTTTGGTATGGAAGGGGTGTGAAACGAGTGCTTCACTACATTTCTAGGGGTGTTTATCTGGGACAGTGCCGTCTAGATATAGGTCTAATCAACTAGTAGCAAACTGGTTCTCTGTCCAGTCCACACGGTGCTAGCCAGGCTCAGTCAGGTTGTCAGTCGACAGCAGTGCATGGACTTGGTACGAGAGGCCTAGGCATACAGTGGCAACACAAAGTACCTGAACCCTTTGGAAATACCCAGATTTCTGCATAAAATTTGATCTGGTCTTCATCTAGGTCACGACAATAGACGGACGCAGTCTGCTTAAACTAATAACACACAAACAACTATACGTTATCATGTCTTTATTGAACACACCGTGTACACATTTTAACAGTGCAGGGTGGGAAAAGTATGTGAACCCTTGGATTTAATAACTAGTTGAGCCTCGTTTGGCAGCAATAAACTCAACCAAGCGTTTTCTGTAGTTGCGGATCAGACCTTGCACAACGGTCAGGAGGAATTTTGGACTCTTTCTCTTCACAAAACTGTTTCAGTTCAGCAAAGTTCTTGGGATGTCTGGTATGAACCGCCGCCTTGAGGTCATGCACAGCATCTCCATCGGGTTGAGGTCAGGACAATGACTGGGCCACTCCAGAAGGCCAGGACTCTGACTGGGCCACTCCAGAAGGCCAGGACTCTGACTGGGCCACTCCAGAAGGCCAGGACTCTGACTGGGCCACTCCAGAAGGTCAGGACTCTGACTGGGCCACTCCAGAAGGCCAGGACTCTGACTGGGCCACTCCAGAAGGCCAGGACTCTGACTGGGCCACTCCAGAAGGCCAGGACTCTGACTGGGCCACTCCAGAAGGCCAGGACTCTGACTGGGCCACTCCAGAAGGCCAGGACTCTGACCAGCCACTCCAGAAGGTCAGGACTCTGTCTGGGCCACTCCAGAAGGCCAGGACTCTGTCTGGGCCACTCCTCCAGGACTCTGACTGGGCCACTCCAGAAGGCCAGGACTCTGACTGGGCCACTCCAGAAGGCCAGGACTCTGACTGGGCCACTCCAGAAGGCCAGGACTCTGACTGGGCCACTCCAGAAGGTCAGGACTCTGACTGGGCCACTCCAGAAGGTCAGGACTCTGACTGGGCCACAGGTGTATTGTCTTCTGTTGTCTAGTGTTGTGTTCCTTCCAAACAACTCAACTTTAGTTGAATCTGTCCACAGAATATTTTTCCAGAAGCGCTGTGGAACATCCACATGCTCTTCTGTGAACTTCAGACGTGCAGCAGTGTTTTTTTGGACAGCAGAGGCTTCTTCCGTGGTGTCCTCCCATGAACACCAGTCTTGTTTAGTGTTTTATGTATCGTAGACTCGTCAACAGAGATGTAAGTCTTTAGCTGACAGCAGAGGCTTCTTCCCTGGTGTCCTCCCATGAACACCAGCCTTGTTTAGTGTTTTATGTATCGTAGACTCGTCAACAGAGATGTAAGTCTTTAGCTGACAGCAGAGGCTTCTTCCGTGGTGTCCTCCCATGAACACCAGTCTTGTTTAGTGTTTTATGTATCGTAGACTCGTCAACAGAGATGTAAGTCTTTAGCTGACAGCAGAGGCTTCTTCCGTGGTGTCCTCCCATGAACACCAGTCTTGTTTAGTGTTTTATGTATCGTAGACTCGTCAACAGAGATGTAAGTCTTTAGCTGACAGCAGTGGCTTCTTCCCTGGTGTCCTCCCATGAACACCAGTCTTGTTTAGTGTTTTATGTATCGTAGACTCGTCAACAGAGATGTAAGTCTTTAGCTGACAGTCTAGGATTCTTCTTAGCCTCATTGAGCATTCTGCGCTGTGCTCTGGCAGTCATCTTTCCAGGATGGCCACTCCTAGAGAGAGTAGCAACAGTGCTGATCTTTCTCCATTTACAGACATTTTCTCTTACTGTGGACTGATGAACATCAAGGCTTTTAGAGATACTTTTGTAACCCTTTCCAGCTTTATTGCAAGTCAACAATTCTTAATCTTGGGTCTTCTGAGCTCTCTTTTTGTTTGAGGCATGGTTCACATCAGGCAATGCTTCTTGTGAATAGCAAACTCACATTTTGTGAGTGTTTTTATAGGGCAAGGCAGCTCTAACCAACATCTCCAATCTTGTCTCAATGATTGTACTCCAGGTTAGCTGACTCCTGATTCCAATTAGCTTTTGGAGAAGTCATTAGCCTTGGGGTTCACATACTTTTACCAACCTACACTGTGAATGTTTAAATGATGTGTTCAATATAGACAAGAAAAATACAATAATTAGTGTTATTTAGTTTAAGCACAATTCTATGTAGAAATCCAGGTCATTTCAAAGGGTTCACATACTTTTTCTTGCCACGAGCTAGTTCTGAGATTTTTACATTATAATATGCCATTTGTAGCTGACACATTTATCCAAAGCGACTTAGCCATGCGTGCATACATTTTCAGTATGGGTAGCCCCCCGGTGGAAATCAATCCCACAATCCTTGGCGTTTCAAGCGTCATGCTCTACCAACTGAGCCACACAGGACCTAACCTCACACCTTGCAAAGCAGTACCCAATACCTTAGTCAGTCTGCAACTACCGCAGGCGAGGAGGCACACATCCTGTCAGTGCTGCTCTCTTCATGTGCCAGAGACGCCTGAAAAGCCTCTGGGAAGCAAGGTCGCTAGAAGAGACTGGCGTCTTGTCTTGGCCACCCTCCATATCTCCTCAAAATAAGGTTTAGTCTGGACAGACCGAGAACGGCTGCATCTTCCTGTCATTCTCGCCTGCAGAAACTGTCCGTCTGTCTGTCAGGAAATGCAGCTAGGAAATCAATCAGACCAAGTCTCTGTCCTAAATGTCACCCATACCCTATATAGTGCACTACTTTTGCACCCATACCCTATATAGTGCACTACTTTTGCACCCTATTCCCTATATAGTGCACTGCTTTTGACCAGAGACCACACAGCTCTGGTCAAAAGTAGAACACTGATAGGGAATAGGTTTCCATTTTAGGATGCACCCACAGTCGTCACATCTGGCCCCTATTCAGTGTCCAATACTATAGAATGAATATGCTGGCCAGTGGCTCTGCTCAGCTCAGCTGTGATTTATCATTCGGTAAACCATGGATGTTTGGTGGGATTAGTAGCCGTGGAGAGTGTGGTTGTGGTAATATTGGTGTTCTGGCTGAGGTATTCCTATTAGGGGAGTTAGTTAATCACACAGTCTCACGGTGTGTGTTTTAAGGTAATGATCTAAAGATAACATCTACTGTGAGTGACTGCAGACAAATGGCATCCCATTTTGTAAAGGTTCTGGTCAAAAGTAGTTTGTTAGAAAGGGTAAGGGGTGCCATTTGGGACAAACTAGGAATTGCTGGAGAGATACTGCTATAATAGCCTATTGCAGACTGTGTAGACAGATGTTGATTGAGAACACATTTTATCTGTGTCTGAAATGGCAACTAGTTTCCGATATAGTGCACTACGAAGTAGGGTGCTGTTTGAGATGCAACCTAGGCCTGACGAATTGTGATTCATAAAACCACCATCTGTTTGTTTACCACAGTGGGTTATTGGGTTTGAATTTAAATTACCCATGAGACACTGTGTTGTTTATTTGGATCCTCTCTCTGGCTTCTTGTTCTTCTGTAGCGTGTGATGTGTGATCCACCTGAGTCTTCAGTGCTAATACATTCTGAGGGTTTTATCTTCACACTGCTCTGCTTTAGAAAAACAAACATGTATTGAGCCTTTATTTAACTAGGCAAGCTAAAGAAAGGATGAGAATAAATCCAAAGTTGTCAGCACAGTGCACACTGAGCCACCTCAAGGCTGGACGTGCCTATCCCACAATCACCCCTATGAAGAAAGCAGGCGGTGGACTTGGTTGGTTTGTTAATGAGCGTTCTGCTTTAGGACCCTTTTCAGTACGGCTTGTCTGAGCCTGTTTCTGTAGCGTACGGCAGCTTGATGAACAAGTACATCCCCCTGGACGGCTTTGGTATGGGTTGTCCTAGTGAAAATCAAACCCACAATCCTTGGCGTTGCCAGCGCCATACTCTTTGGTACCGGGGATCAAAACCCCCCAACCTTCCAATCTCAGGGCGGGACACTAACCACAAGGCCACATAACTCGTACCCCTTTCTGGGTCGTTTTTAGACCAGTCTCGGGGCCTCTAGCTGGGTGTTGGCTGGCTCAGTAGAGACAGGGTATAAATACTCAAAGCAGTTTGGCTCGCTGTGGTTTTCTTTCTTAAGTCCCCAATAACTAGGCTACTCAAAACCAATGTTTTTGAAAAGGATGGTTTGGTGGATGGATGGTTTGGTGGTCTGGGGGACATTTGAGAGCACTGACACCGTGTTTGTGTGATGATGACTGTCTTAACTAGCCTGTGTAAAGTTGGACGGCGGGATTTATCCAAGTACTGTACATGAAACATGGCCTAACTTTGAGGCTCGGCAAATCAGCAAGGGCCTCGGGCTCGGCAAATCAGCAAGTGCCTCGGGCTCGGCAAATCAGCAAGGGCCTCGGGCTCGGCAAACCACCAACTTCCCCTTCTGGAGCACAGTTTAGCCTGTCGGCATAACATCAGGACATTAAACATTATCACTGAGCTGGCACAGGGTTTTGGGTTGGATTGTGACAAGCTCAAATACTTGTACTGACTGTCAACTTCGTCTCTAGACCAATTGTGGGAATGTCAAAAGTGAAATTGAGCAATTCATTTTGGATTCCAGGCTAGTGAATGTCTCTCTTAGGTGGAGCTGCTCATCAAAGGTCAGATTGTGCAACAAGCTGCACATGACTGAGCTCATTTTTTGTCCCTAGCCTCAGGTATGTGTGGCTTCATGAGGGAAGTATGTGTGAGTTGAGTAATCAGAACAACGAATGGCACTGTGCTGCAGGTCTGGGGCCAGTCAGTCAGAGCTGCAGGTCTGGGGCCAGTCAGTCAGAGCTGCAGGTCTGGGGCCAGTCAGTCAGAGCTGCAGGTCTGGGGCCAGTCAGTCAGAGCTGCAGGTCTGGGGCCAGTCCAGGTCAGTCAGAGCTGCAGGTCTGGGGCCAGTCAGTCAGGCTGCAGGGTCAGTCAGAGCTGCAGGTCTGGGGCCGGTCAGCTCAGGTCTGGGGCCGGTCAGCTGCAGGTCTGGGGGGGTGGGGCCAGTCGGCTGCAGTCAGTCAGAGCTGCAGGTCTGGGGCCAGTCAGTCAGAGCTGCAGGTCTGGGGCCAGTCAGTCAGAGCTGCAGGTCTGGGGCCGGTCAGTCAGAGCTGCAGGTCTGGGGCCGGTCAGTCAGAGCTGCAGGTCTGGGGCCGGTCAGTCAGAGCTGCAGGTCTGGGGTCAGAGCTGCAGGTCTGGGGCCGGTCAGTCAGAGCTGCAGGTCTGGGGCCGGTCAGTCAGAGCTGCAGGTCTGGGGCCGGTCAGTCAGAGCTGCAGGTCTGGGGCCGGTCAGTCAGAGCTGCAGGTCTGGGGCCGGTCAGTCAGAGCTGCAGGTCAGTCAGAGCTGCAGGTCGGTCAGTCAGAGCTGCAGGTTTACGGCCGGTCAGTCAGAGCTGCAGGTCTGGGGCCGGTCAGTCAGAGCTGCTCAGAGGTTTACGGCCGGTCAGTCAGAGTCAGGTCTGGGGCCGGTCAGTCAGAATGGGAGAAAGAGGAACACGTGAGTCGTACTAGTCACTCTCACTCCCTTTAATGTTATCTAAACCCAGTCAGCCTCGTGGATGGGTTTACCCAGTCAGCCTCGTGGATGGGTTTACCCAGTCAGCCTCGTGGATGGGTTTACCCAGTCAGCCTCGTGGATGGGTTTACCCAGTCAGCCTCGTGGATGGGTTTACCCAGTCAGCCTTGTCTTCAGTCTTTTCTCTTGACTGTGTGTGTTCCTGTAATCTTATCTACCTGTTCCAGGCTGCTTCCTAGGCTGGGAGTACAACTCTTACTGTTTACAGTGTACATAGATGTGGGGAGTGGGATTGCCAGTCAGTCTATGCTCTCTTGTCCCATCCCTCCATTCTATATTGTGTGTTTAAACTACACAAGCACAGAAATCTTGGAGTTGAAGGATTCTAGATTTCTTGCTAATTCTCTCCTGATTCCAGGAATCTTTTACGGGACTTTTGCAACCCTAGTGTGTATATAAACTAATGTTATGATAAACTAGGCCTTTTCTCTCTTCTCCCCAGTAGTACGGTGGGCCATGCAGAGCCAGCCTGTGTCCCTGCAGAGGTGAGCTCCAGCACCAGCCAACGTTTTCACCGTGATGGCAGCAGAGCGGGATGGGCGGGGGTGTGAGCTGCCCATCGCCCCGGGCCAGGTGTACATCGAGGTGGAGTATGACTACAATTACAAGTCCAAGGAGCGTCTGGTCTCCATCCACCAGGGAGAGTGTTACATGTTGGTGAAAAAGACCAACGGGGACTGGTGGCAGGTCAAGAAGGAGGAGGGGGCCAAGGCGTTCTATGTCCCAGCGCAGTACGTCAGGGAGGTCCGCAAGGCCCTCATGCCGCCTCCCAAGCCCCTGCACCTGGGGCATCACCGTGGGGGGAGCGGGGGAAACCCTGTGCGGGTCAAACCCATCGTCCTGGAGATGGACAGATCTAACGAGAGCCTGAATGTGACCAGTTTCAGTCGGCCCTCTCCCTCCTCACCTTCTCCCTCCTCCTCGTCGGGGGCAGCCCTCACCCCTCCGAGGCAGCACAGGGACGCCAACCAGAACCCTGGTAGAGACCCTGGTAGCCCCACTGACTACGACAGGGCCTTGGTAGATGTCCTCCAAAACACTCACGCTCCTGGACGGGGATGTAACACGCTGCCCCGTGCCCGTGCAACCTCCCCTGAGCTCCGCAGGGCGCCCCTGGATGTGGACATGCCTCCGGGGCACTGTGACTCGGAGGGGTCGGAGAGACGCAACGACTCAGAGTCTGGAGATGAGCTGAGCAGCGGTTCTAGTGAACACTTGCAGGTAAGATCTCTCCATCTCTCTCTGTTAAGGTCTCTCCATCTCTCTCTCAGTTAAGATCTCTCCATCTCTCTCTCTGTTAAGATCTCTCCATCTCTCTCTCTGTTAAGATCTCTCCATCTCTCTCTCTGTTAAGGTCTCTCCATCTCTCTCTCTGTTAAGGTCTCTCCATCTCTCTCTCTGTTAAGATCTCTCCATCTCTCTCTGTTAAGGTCTCTCCATCTCTCTCTCTGTTAAGGTCTCTCCATCTCTCTCTCTGTTAAGGTCTCTCCATCTCTCTCTGTTAAGGTCTCTCCATCTCTCTCTCTGTTAAGGTCTCTCCATCTCTCTCTCTGTTAAGGTCTCTCCATCTCTCTCTGTTAAGGTCTCTCCATCTCTCTCTCTGTTAAGATCTCTCCATCTCTCTCTCTGTTAAGGTCTCTCCATCTCTCTCTGTTAAGATCTCTCCATCTCTCTCTCTGTTAAGGTCTCTCCATCTCTCTCTCTGTTAAGGTCTCTCCATCTCTCTCTCTCTGTTAAGATCTCTCCATCTCTCTCTGTTAAGGTCTCTCCATCTCTCTCTCTGTTAAGGTCTCTCCATCTCTCTCTGTTAAGGTCTCTCCATCTCTCTCTCTGTTAAGGTCTCTCCATCTCTCTCTGTTAAGGTCTCTCCATCTCTCTCTCTGTTAAGGTCTCTCCATCTCTCTCTCTGTTAAGGTCTCTCCATCTCTCTCTGTTAAGGTCTCTCCATCTCTCTCTCTGTTAAGATCTCTCCATCTCTCTCTCTGTTAAGGTCTCTCCATCTCTCTCTCTGTTAAGATCTCTCCATCTCTCTCTCTGTTAAGGTCTCTCCATCTCTCTCTGTTAAGGTCTCTCCATCTCTCTCTCTGTTAAGGTCTCTCCATCTCTCTCTGTTAAGGTCTCTCCATCTCTCTCTCTGTTAAGATCTCTCCATCTCTCTCTCTGTTAAGGTCTCTCCATCTCTCTCTGTTAAGATCTCTCCATCTCTCTCTCTGTTAAGATCTCTCCATCTCTCTCTCTGTTAAGATCTCTCCATCTCTCTCTCTGTTAAGATCTCTCTCTCTGTTAAGATCTCTCTCTCTGTTAAGATCTCTCTCTCTGTTAAGATCTCTCCATCTCTCTCTCTGTTAAGATCTCTCCATCTCTCTCTCTGTTAAGATCTCTCCATCTCTCTCTCTGTTAAGATCTCTCTCTCTGTTAAGATCTCTCTCTCTGTTAAGATCTCTCTCTGTTAAGATCTCTCTCTCTGTTAAGGTCTCTCCATCTCTCTCTCTGTTAAGATCTCTCTCTCTGTTAAGATCTCTCTCTGTTAAGATCTCTCTCTCTGTTAAGGTCTCTCCATCTCTCTCTCTGTTAAGATCTCTCTCTCTGTTAAGATCTCTCTCTCTGTTAAGATCTCTCTCTGTTAAGATCTCTCTCTCTGTTAAGATCTCTCTCTCTGTTAAGGTCTCTCCATCTCTCTCTCTGTTAAGGTCTCTCCATCTCTCTCTCTGTTAAGATCTCTCTCTCTGTTAAGGTCTCTCCATCTCTCTCTCTGTTAAGGTCTCTCCATCTCTCTCTCTGTTAAGATCTCTCCATCTCTCTCTCTGTTAAGATCTCTCCATATCTCTCTCTGTTAAGATCTCTCCATCTCTCTCTCTCTGTTAAGATCTCTCCATCTCTCTCTCTCTGTTAAGATCTCTCCATCTCTCTCTCTCTGTTAAGATCTCTCTCTCTGTTAAGATCTCTCTCTCTGTTAAGATCTCTCTCTCTGTTAAGATCTCTCTCTCTGTTAAGATCTCTCTCTCTGTTAAGATCTCTCTCTCTGTTAAGATCTCTCTGTTAAGATCTCTCTCTCTGTTAAGGTCTCTCCATCTCTCTCTCTGTTAAGATCTCTCCATCGCTCTCTCTGTTAAGGTCTCTCCATCTCTCTCTGTTAAGGTCTCTCCATCTCTCTCTCTGTTAAGATCTCTCCATCTCTCTCTCTGTTAAGATCTCTCCATCTCTCTCTCTGTTAAGATCTCTCCATCTCTCTCTCTGTTAAGATCTCTCTCTCTGTTAAGATCTCTCTCTCTGTTAAGATCTCTCCATCTCTCTCTCTGTTAAGATCTCTCCATCTCTCTCTCTGTTAAGATCTCTCCATCTCTCTCTGTTAAGATCTCTCCATCTCTCTCTGTTAAGATCTCTCCATCTCTCTCTCTGTTAAGATCTCTCCATCTCTCTCTGTTAAGATCTCTCCATCTCTCTCTGTTAAGATCTCTCCATCTCTCTCTCTGTTAAGGTCTCTCCATCTCTCTCTCTCTGTTAAGATCTCTCCATCTCTCTCTCTGTTAAGATCTCTCCATCTCTCTCTGTTAAGATCTCTCCATCTCTCTCTCTGTTAAGATCTCTCCATCTCTCTCTCTGTTAAGGTCTCTCCATCTCTCTCTCTGTTAAGGTCTCTCCATCTCTCTCTCTGTTAAGATCTCTCCATCTCTCTCTCTGTTAAGATCTCTCCATCTCTCTCTGTTAAGATCTCTCCATCTCTCTCTGTTAAGATCTCTCCATCTCTCTCTCTGTTAAGATCTCTCCATCTCTCTCTCTGTTAAGATATCTCCATCTCTCTCTCTGTTAAGATCTCTCCATCTCTCTCTGTTAAGATCTCTCCATCTCTCTCTCTGTTAAGGTCTCTCCATCTCTCTCTGTTAAGGTCTCTCCATCTCTCTCTCTGTTAAGGTCTCTCCATCTCTCTCTCTGTTAAGGTCTCTCCATCTCTCTCTCTGTTAAGATCTCTCCATCTCTCTCTGTTAAGGTCTCTCCATCTCTCTCTCTGTTAAGATCTCTCCATCTCTCTCTGTTAAGGTCTCTCCATCTCTCTCTCTGTTAAGGTCTCTCCATCTCTCTCTCTGTTAAGATCTCTCCATCTCTCTCTGTTAAGATCTCTCCATCTCTCTCTCTGTTAAGATCTCTCCATCTCTCTCTCTGTTAAGATCTCTCCATCTCTCTCTCTGTTAAGATCTCTCCATCTCTCTCTGTTAAGATCTCTCCATCTCTCTCTGTTAAGATCTCTCCATCTCTCTCTCTGTTAAGATCTCTCCATCTCTCTCTGTTAAGATCTCTCCATCTCTCTGTTAAGATCTCCATCTCTCTCTCTGTTAAGATCTCTCCATCTCTCTCTCTGTTAAGATCTCTCCATCTCTCTCTGTTAAGATCTCTCCATCTCTCTCTCTGTTAAGGTCTCTCCATCTCTCTCTCTCTGTTAAGGTCTCTCCATCTCTCTCTCTGTTAAGATCTCTCCATCTCTCTCTGTTAAGATCTCTCTGTTAAGATCATCCATCTCTCTCTGTTAAGATCTCTCCATCTCTCTCTCTGTTAAGATCTCTCCATCTCTCTCTCTGTTAAGATCTCTCCATCTCTCTCTCTGTTAAGATCTCTCCATCTCTCTCTCTGTTAAGGTCTCTCCATCTCTCTCTGTTAAGATCTCTCCATCTCTCTCTGTTAAGGTTTCTCCATCTCTCTCTCTGTTAAGGTCTCTCCATCTCTCTCTCTGTTAAGGTCTCTCCATCTCTCTCTCTGTTAAGGTCTCTCCATCTCTCTCTCTGTTAAGATCTCTCCATCTCTCTCTCTGTTAAGATCTCTCCATCTCTCTCTCTGTTAAGATCTCTCCATCTCTCTCTCTGTTAAGATCTCTCCATCTCTCTCTGTTAAGATCTCTCCATCTCTCTCTGTTAAGATCTCTCCATCTCTCTCTCTGTTAAGATCTCTCCATCTCTCTCTGTTAAGATCTCTCCATCTCTCTCTGTTAAGATCTCTCCATCTCTCTCTCTGTTAAGATCTCTCCATCTCTCTCTCTGTTAAGATCTCTCCATCTCTCTCTGTTAAGATCTCTCCATCTCTCTCTGTTAAGATCTCTCCATCTCTCTCTGTTAAGATCTCTCCATCTCTCTCTCTGTTAAGATCTCTCCATCTCTCTCTCTGTTAAGATCTCTCCATCTCTCTCTCTGTTAAGATCTCTCCATCTCTCTCTCTGTTAAGATCTCTCCATCTCTCTCTCTGTTAAGATCTCTCCATCTCTCTCTCTGTTAAGATCTCTCCATCTCTCTCTCTGTTAAGATCTCTCCATCTCTCTCTGTTAAGATCTCTCCATCTCTCTCTGTTAAGATCTCTCCATCTCTCTCTCTGTTAAGATCTCTCCATCTCTCTCTGTTAAGATCTCTCCATCTCTCTCTGTTAAGATCTCTCCATCTCTCTCTGTTAAGATCTCTCCATCTCTCTCTCTCTGTTAAGATCTCTCCATCTCTCTCTCTGTTAAGATCTCTCCATCTCTCTCTCTGTTAAGATCTCTCCATCTCTCTCTGTTAAGATCTCTCCATCTCTCTCTGTTAAGATCTCTCCATCTCTCTCTCTGTTAAGATCTCTCCATCTCTCTCTCTGTTAAGATCTCTCCATCTCTCTCTCTGTTAAGATCTCTCCATCTCTCTCTGTTAAGATCTCTCCATCTCTCTCTGTTAAGATCTCTCCATCTCTCTCTCTGTTAAGATCTCTCCATCTCTCTCTCTGTTAAGATCTCTCCATCTCTCTCTCTGTTAAGATCTCTCCATCTCTCTCTCTGTTAAGATCTCTCCATCTCTCTCTCTCTGTTAAGATCTCTCCATCTCTCTCTGTTAAGATCTCTCCATCTCTCTCTCTCTGTTAAGATCTCTCCATCTCTCTCTCTCTGTTAAGATCTCTCCATCTCTCTCTCTCTGTTAAGATCTCTCCATCTCTCTCTCTGTTAAGATCTCTCCATCTCTCTCTCTCTGTTAAGATCTCTCCATCTCTCTCTCTCTGTTAAGATCTCTCCATCTCTCTCTCTCAGGTAAATATTGTTGAATGACAAAAATCTGGTGATGTTTTGGTCTTTCGCTCCTGTCTGTGAATCTTTTGAAATTCTCCCTGCTGTTAATGTGCAGTGGTGATGATGTGAAAGTAATCTGAGCCTACTGCAAGTGTTCTTTCTTTTAGGTAGCACAGTATGAGGTACTACTTGAACTGAATTATTTTACTATGGTACTAATGAATACACCCTGTTGTTCTCTGTAGTAGCTGGCTGATTAGGGTCTGGGTGTAGTGGCTGGCTGATTAGGGTCTGGGTGTAGTGGCTGGCTGATTAGGGTCTGGGTGTAGTGGCTGGCTGATTAGGGCCTGGGTGTAGTGGCTGGCTGATTAGGGGCTGGGTGTAGTGGCTGATTAGGGCCTCTCTGTGTAGTGGCTGGCTGATTAGGGCCTGGGTGTAGTGGCTGGCTGATTAGGGCCTGGGTGTAGTGGCTGGCTGATTAGGGCCTGGGTGTAGTGGCTGGCTGATTAGGGTCTGGGTGTAGTGGCTGGCTGATTAGGGTCTGGGTGTAGTGGCTGGCTGATTAGGGTCTGGGTGTAGTGGCTGGCTGATTAGGGTCTGGGTGTAGTGGCTGGCTGATTAGGGTCTGGGTGTAGTGGCTGGCAGATTAGGGTCTGGGTGTAGTGGCTGGCTGATTAGGGTCTGGGTGTAGTGGCTGGCTGATTAGGGTCTGGGTGTAGTGGCTGGCTGATTAGGGTCTGGGTGTAGTGGCTGGCTGATTAGGGTCTGGGTGTAGTGGCTGGCTGATTAGGGTCTGGGTGTAGTGGCTGGCTGATTAGGGTCTGGGTGTAGTGGCTGGCTGATTAGGGCCTGGGTGTAGTGGCTGGCTGATTAGGGCCTGGGTGTAGTGGCTGGCTGATTAGGGCCTGGGTGTAGTGGCTGGCTGATTAGGGCCTGGGTGTAGTGGCTGGCTGATTAGGGCCTGGGTGTAGTGGCTGGCTGATTAGGGCCTGGGTGTAGTGGCTGGCTGATTAGGGTCTGGGTGTAGTGGCTGGCTGATTAGGGTCTGGGTGTAGTGGCTGGCTGATTAGGGTCTGGGTGTAGTGGCTGGCTGATTAGGGTCTGGGTGTAGTGGCTGGCTGATTAGGGTCTGGGTGTAGTGGCTGGCTGATTAGGGTCTGGGTGTAGTGGCTGGCTGATTAGGGTCTGGGTGTAGTGGCTGGCTGATTAGGGTCTGGGTGTAGTGGCTGGCTGATTAGGGCCTGGGTGTAGTGGCTGGCTGATTAGGGTCTGGGTGTAGTGGCTGGCTGATTAGGGTCTGGGTGTAGTGGCTGGCTGATTAGGGTCTGGGTGTAGTGGCTGGCTGATTAGGGTCTGGGTGTAGTGGCTGGCTGATTGGCTGATTAGGGTCTGGGTGTAGTGGCTGGCTGATTAGGGTCTGGGTGATTGATTAGGGTCTGGGTGTAGTGGCTGGCTGATTAGGGTCTGGGTGTAGTGGCTGGCTGATTAGGGTCTGGGTGTAGTGGCTGGCTGATTAGGGTCTGGGTGTAGTGGCTGGCTGATTAGGGTCTGGGTGTAGTGGCTGGCTGATTAGGGTCTGGGGTGTAGTGGCTGGCTGATTAGGGTCTGGGTGTAGTGGCTGGCTGATTAGGGTCTAGTGGCTGGCTGAGTGGCTGGCTGATTAGGGTCTGGGTGTAGTGGCTGGCTGATTAGGGTCTGGGTGTAGTGGCTGGCTGATTAGGGTCTGGGTGTAGTGGCTGGCTGATTAGGGTCTGGGTGTAGTGGCTGGCTGATTAGGGTCTGGGTGTAGTGGCTGGCTGATTAGGGTCTGGGTGTAGTGGTGGCTGGCTGATTAGGGTCTGGGTGATTCTGGGTGTAGTGGCTGGCTGATTAGGGTCTGGGTGATTAGTGGCTGATTGGCTGATTAGGGCCTGGGTGTAGTGGCTGGCTGATTAGGGTCTGGGTGTAGTGGCTGGCTGATTAGTGGCTGGCTGTCTGGGTGTAGTGGCTGGCTGATTAGGGTCTGGGTGTAGTGGCTGGCTGATTAGGGTCTGGGTGTAGTGGCTGGCTGATTAGGGTCTGGGTGTAGTGGCTGGCTGATTAGGGTCTGGGTGTAGTGGCTGGCTGATTAGGGTCTGGGTGTAGTGGCTGGCTGATTAGGGTCTGGGTGTAGTGGCTGGCTGATTAGGGTCTGGGTGTAGTGGCTGGCTGATTAGGGTCTGGGTGTAGTGGCTGGCTGATTAGGGTCTGGGTGTAGTGGCTGGCTGATTAGGGTCTGGGTGTAGTGGCTGGCTGATTAGGGTCTGGGTGTAGTGGCTGGCTGATTAGGGTCTGGGTGTAGTGGCTGGCTGATTAGGGTCTGGGTGTGGCTGATTAGGGTGGCTGGCTGATTAGGGTCTGGGTGTAGTGGCTGGCTGATTAGGGCCTGGGTGTAGTGGCTGGCTGATTAGGGCCTGGGTGTAGTGGCTGGCTGATTAGGGCCTGGGTGTAGTGGCTGGCTGATTAGGGTCTGGGTGTAGTGGCTGGCTGATTGAGGGTCTGGGTGTAGTGGCTGGCTGATTAGGGTCTGGGTGTAGTGGCTGGCTGATTAGGGTCTGGGTGTAGTGGCTGGCTGATTAGGGTCTGGGTGTAGTGGCTGGCTGATTAGGGTCTGGGTGTAGTGGCTGGCTGATTAGGGTCTGGGTGTAGTGGCTGGCTGATTAGGGTCTGGGTGGTGGCTGGCTGATTAGGGCCTGGGTGTAGTGGCTGGCTGATTAGGGTCTGGGTGTAGTGGCTGGCTGATTAGGGTCTGGGTGTAGTGGCTGGCTGATTAGGGTCTGGGTGTAGTGGCTGGCTGATTAGGGTCTGGGTGTAGTGGCTGGCTGATTAGGGTCTGGGTGTAGTGGCTGGCTGATTAGGGTCTGGGTGTAGTGGCTGGCTGATTAGGGTCTGGGTGTAGTGGCTGGCTGATTAGGGTCTGGGTGTAGTGGCTGGCTGATTAGGGTCTGGGTGTAGTGGCTGGCTGATTAGGGTCTGGGTGTAGTGGCTGGCTGATTAGGGTCTGGGTGTAGTGGCTGGCTGATTAGGGTCTGGGTGTAGTGGCTGGCTGATTAGGGTCTGGGTGTAGTGGCTGGCTGATTAGGGTCTGGGTGTAGTGGCTGGCTGATTAGGGTCTGGGGTAGTGGCTGGCTGATTAGGGTCTGGGTGTAGTGGCTGGCTGATTAGGGTCTGGGCTGCTGATTAGGGGTCTGGGTGTAGTGGCTGGCTGATTAGGGTCTGTGTAGTGGCTGGCTGATTAGGGTCTGGGTGTAGTGGCTGGCTGATTAGGGTCTGGGTGTAGTGGCTGGCTGATTAGGGTCTGGGTGATTAGGGTCTGGGTGTAGTGGCTGGCTGATTAGGGTCTGGGGTCTGGGTGTAGTGGCTGATTGGCTGATTAGGGTCTGGGTGTAGTGGCTGGCTGATTAGGGTCTGGGTGTAGTGGCTGGCTGATTGATTAGGGTCTAGGGTCTGGGTGTAGTGGCTGGCTGATTAGGGTCTGGGTGTAGTGGCTGGCTGATTAGGGTCTGGGTGTAGTGGCTGGCTGATTAGGGTCTGGGTGTAGTGGCTGGCTGATTAGGGTCTGGGTGTAGTGGCTGGTCTGATTAGGGTCTGCCTGGTGATTAGGGCCTGGGTGTAGGCTGGCTGATTAGGGCCTGGGTGTAGTGGCTGGCTGATTAGGGTCTGGGTGTAGTGGCTGGCTGATTAGGGTCTGGGTGTAGTGGCTGGCTGATTAGGACCTGGGTGTAGTGGCTGGCTGATTAGGGTCTGGGTGTAGTAGCTGGCTGATTAGGGTCTGGGTGTAGTGGCTGGCTGATTAGGGTCTGGGTGTAGTGGCTGGCTGATTAGGGTCTGGGTGTAGTGGCTGGCTGATTAGGGTCTGGGTGTAGTGGCTGGCTGATTAGGGTCTGGGTGTAGTGGCTGGCTGATTAGGGTCTGGGTGTAGTGGCTGGCTGATTAGGGCCTGGGTGTAGTAGCTGGCTGATTAGGGTCTGGGTGTAGTGGCTGGCTGATTAGGGTCTGGGTGTAGTGGCTGACTGATTAGGGTCTGGGTGTAATGGCTGGCTGATTAGGGTCTGGGTGTAGTGGCTGGCTGATTAGGGTCTGGGTGTAGTGGCTGGCTGATTAGGGTCTGGGTGATTAGGGTCTGGGTGTAGTGGCTGGCTGATTAGGGTCTGGGTGATTAGGGCCTGGGTGTAGTGGCTGGCTGATTAGGGTCTGGGTGTAGTGGCTGGCTGATTAGGGTCTGGGTGATTAGGGCCTGGGTGTAGTGGCTGGCTGATTAGGGTCTGGGTGTAGTGGCTGGCTGATTAGGGCCTGGGTGTAGTAGCTGGCTGATTAGGGCCTGGGTGTAGTGGCTGGCTGATTAGTGGCTGGCTGATTAGGGCCTGGGTGTAGTAGCTGGCTGATTAGGGCCTGGGTGTAGTGGCTGGGTGATTAGTGGCTGGCTGATTAGGGCCTGGGTGTAGTAGCTGGCTGATTAGGGCCTGGGTGTAGTGGCTGGCTGATTTGGGCTTAATAGGAGCATACTGGACTTAATAGGAGCATACTGGACTTAATAGGAGCATACTGGACTTAATAGGAGCATACTGGACTTAATAGGAGCATACTGGGGCTTCGTAGGAACTTACTTAACTGACTTGCCTAGTTAAATAAAGGTTAAGAACAAATTCTCATTTACAATGACGGCCTGCCCCGGCCAAACCCGGCTGGGCCAATTGTGCCCCGCCCTATAGGACTCCCAATCAAGGCCAGATGTGACACAGCCTCGATTCGATCCAGGGACTGTAGTGATGCCTCTTGCACTGAGATGCAGTGCCTTAGACCGCTGCGCCATGCGGGAGCCCTAACAATGGTGATTTATGGTGAAAAAGACGGAATAGAAAACTCTACTCATAAAATATTTAGAAACAAATGGTTTTGGGGTATAAATATACCATGTAGAATACAATATTCTGCAAAGTTAGTATTGATCATATTGAGTAATATCTATTTATTGTCATGTACATTCTGTGTAGCGGGAGCGTGCTACTGTACCCCTTTCCAGCTGCCGTATTGACCCTTGCGTGACCTGACCAAATTCACATAGAAATATGAGTTATGGATCTGTTATTTCCATTGAAAGCCAGTCTAAGAAGCAGTATATCTGTTCTAAGGGTGCTATTACTATGTTTCCCGTTCTTAAGTTTTGTTTTTTGTGTCGTCTTTCGGTTCTGTACACCAGCTTCAAACACCAGAATAATTTTTTATTAAATGTAGTTACTGAACAGATATTTCACAGCAGTTTAGATGGTACACTGATTCTCTACACTATACAGTACATTGCTTGTTTTTGTCAACTGAAATTAGGAGAACTATTACAGTTTTATCAACCAGAAAATGGATGCTTGATTAAAAAATTAAAAAACATGTTTTTGCATAATGCACCTTTAAGCCCAGCTGAGATAAATGTCAATTTTTCAAAATGACATCTATGTATAACAATGCAAGGCTCATTTAACAGTAAAATAAGACAAAATGCATTTAAAAAATGTAAGCTACAAATGCCTGAAATGTTGTATCTTGTTGTAGTTCACCAGGTTATGTTACTACTGTGTGACTGAGTCATGCAGCCCCAACTGCTAGCATGAAAAGCCAGATGTTTTTAATGGTAATGAAGGCCATTGAAATATGCTATCACTGGCATTCATCAGCACATCAATCTCTTCATTTTACATGAAGTATCATCGCCTATTTTAGCAGGTATGAAACATATTTTAAATGTGTTTATCTGAGGGTCGCCTCAACACCCAATGTTTTTTTTTTTGCAGCTTTGAAATTGACCACTAGTAGGAACTTACACACAACTGTCAATCATTTAATAATAAAACATTTGATTGGCTTAGAATAAAAACTGTTATGGATATAACAACTACATGAATTGGTTGAAACATTAAACAGCACAACATTTGTATTTATTTGTATTTTTACTTGAATCCAATAATGGAAATGGGGTTAATGGGAACGCTTACCCTAGTGGCTGGTATGGCCTTTGTTCCCATGCCACCCGGCTCTATTAGATGTGTTGTGTCCCAAATAGAACCCTGTGTCCTACAAAGTGCACTACTATGCGCCCTGGTCAAAAGTAGTGCACTATAAAGGGATCAGGGTGCCACTAGGGCAGGCCTGGCTGCTGGGGCTTGTGTTGCCATGCCACCCGGCTCTATTAGATGTGCGGTGTCCCAAATAGAACCCTGTGTCCTACAAAGTGCACTACTATGGGCCCTGGTCAAAAGTAGTGCACTATAAAGGGATCAGGGCCTGGCTGCTGGGGCTTGTGTTGCCATGCCACCCGGCTGGCTCTATTGGATCTTTATTGGAGTGTTTACATCGGAACAAAGGGGCCAGTGAGTGAATAGAAACTGGGTCACATTGGTGCAGTACTGGGACACTGTGTGAATGGGCAACAGGGGCTGTGTGGGTGGGGGATACAGGTCTGCTCAGTTCATAGATGGATCTCCTAAACAAAACCACTATCTGGGTGCATAGGCTGCTATTCAGTTGGGGTCTTCAAAAATTAATAAGAAAGAAACATGCATAATAAAAAGAAGAAAAAAATACATAAATGAAATTTTAAAAACATTTTAAAATAAAACAAAATTACACCCAAATAAAATAATTTTAAAAATACAATAATTTCAAAGTTTTTTTTTTTTCCAGAGACGAGCAAAACACACACAGACTTAGTGCTGGAACTTTTTTGGTGACAACCAAATAAACATAGAAATGTTATATCTAGATCTGTCATTCTCATTTAAGCATGTCTAAGAAGCGGTCGATCAGTTCTATGTGCTCTATTTCTCATTAAGGTTTGTTTCTGTAGTACACCAGATTCAAACAGCTGAAAATACAATATTTTTGCTTATGGAAATTCTTCTTCACAGCGGTTTAGATGGTACAATGATTCTCTACTCAATGACTGCTTGATTTGTCACACAAACTGAAATTAGGCGAACAATTTAGAATTTTAGCAACAGGAAATGGAGGTATGATTTTTGCATATTGAACCTTTTTTTTAATAAGGACTTAATAAGGTCAGTAGGTGACTTTTTAACAGGAAGAAAGAAAACGACATGTTTGTCAGCTCCAGAGTAGAGTTCCTAAAGCCTTTAAGTGGCCATTGAAATACTGCCCAAGATAAAGGTCAACGAAGTCCAGCCAGTTCTGGATGTGTAGGCAGCAAGCCAAGAGCAAGACAGCAAGCCAAGAGCCCAGCTCTAATCTATCCTCAGTCAATCACTCACTTTGTTTCTCTCTCTCTCTCTGTCTCTCTCTCTGTCTCTCTGTCTCTCTCTCTCTGCTAAAAGTGTCTGGACTTGTCTTAGTCAGGTGAACTGTAAAACACTTAGTGACAACTGCTCATGTCAAAAAAGATTTTAAAAATCTAGTTGATTCTAATGTTGGCGCTAGGAACTCCAGCATTTTGCTACACCCACAATAACATCTGCTAAATGTGTGTGTGAGTGAGACCGATAAAATTTGATTTGATTCTTATGTACAGGGTGTTCAACTTAAAAATATATATATATTTCACCTTTATTTAACCAGGTAGGCTAGTTGAGAACAAGTTCTCATTTACAACTGCGACCTGGCCAAGATAAAGCATAGCAATTTGACACAAACAGTTACACATGGATTAAACAAAACATAGTCAATAATAGAGTAGAACAAAAGACAACAAATAAATAGGCCATGGTGGCGAAGTAATGACAATATAGCAATTAAACACTGGAATGGTAGATGTGCAGAAGATGAATGTGCAAGTAGAGATACTCATAATCACTATTTATAACTACACATGGTTGATGATATTACTAGTTTATCTAGCGTGTCCTGCGTTGCATATAATCGATGCAACGCTGGGGGATGATTTAACAAAAGCACAATCGTTGGACGAATGTACCTAACCGTAAACACCAATGCCTTTCTTAAAATCAATACACAGAAGTATATATTCGTTAGATAAAAGTATACACCCGCTCGATAAAATACCGAACGGTTCCATATTTCACTGAAAAGGCAGCAGCAGGCTCGTGAGCATTCATTCAAACAGCACTTTCATGCGTTTTGCCAGCAGCTCTTCGCAAGCACAGCTCTGTTTATGACTTCAAGCCTATCAGCCTAATGGCTGGTGTAACCGATGTGAAACGGCTAGCTAGTTAGCGGGGTGCACGCTGTTTATGACTTCAAGCCTATCCGCCTAATGGCTGGTGTAACCGATGTGAAATGGCTAGCTAGTTAGCGGGGTGCACGCTGTTTATGACTTCAAGCCTATCCGCCTAATGGCTGGTGTAACCGATGTGAAATGGCTAGCTAGTTAGCGGGGTGCACGCTGTTTATGACTTCAAGCCTATCCGCCTAATGGCTGGTGTAACCGATGTGAAATGGCTAGCTAGTTAGCGGGGTGCACGCTGTTTATGACTTCAAGCCTATCCGCCTAATGGCTGGTGTAACCGATGTGAAATGGCTAGCTAGTTAGCGGGGTGCACGCTAATAGTGTTTCAAACGTCACTCGCTCTGAGGCTTGGAGTAGTTGTTCCCCCTACTCTGCAAGGGCCGCGGCTTTTGTGGAGTGATGGGTAACGATGCTTCGAGGGTGGCTGTTGTCGATGTGTTCCTGGTTCGAGCCCAGGTAGGGGCGAGGAGAAGGACTGAAGCTATACTGTTACACTGGCAATACTATAGTGACTTTAAGAACATCCAATAGTCAAAGGTATATGAAATACAAATGGTATAGAGAGAAATAGTCCTATAAATACTATATTAACTACAACCTAAAACCTCTTACCTTGGAATATTGAGGTCTCATGTTAAAAGGAACCACCAGCTTTCATATGTTCTCATGTTCTGAGCAAGGAACTGAAACGTTAGCTTTCTTACATATTGCACTTTTACTTTCTTCTCCAACACTTTGTTTTTGCATTATTTAAACTAAATTGAACATGTTTCATTATTTATTTGAGGCTAAATTGATTTTATTGATGTATTATATTATGTTAAAATAAGTGTTCATTCTGTATTGTTGTAATTGTCATTATTACAACTAAATAAATAAAAAAATCAGCTGATTAATCGGTATCGGCTTTTTTGGCCCTCCAATAATCGGTATCGGCTTTTTTGGTCCTCCAATAATCGGTATCGGCTTTTTTGGTCCTCCAATAATCGGTATCGGCTTTTTTG
Source organism: Oncorhynchus nerka (assembly GCF_034236695.1). Taxonomy (NCBI): domain Eukaryota; kingdom Metazoa; phylum Chordata; class Actinopteri; order Salmoniformes; family Salmonidae; genus Oncorhynchus; species Oncorhynchus nerka. The sequence goes on from NC_088424.1 coordinate 40,959,833, forward strand.
GCCCTCCAATAATCGGTATCGGCTTTTTTGGTCCTCCAATAATCGGTATCGGCTTTTTTGGTCCTCCAATAATCGGTATCGGCTTTTTTGGCCCTCCAATAATCGGTATCGGCTTTTTTGGCCCTCCAATAATCGGTATCGGCTTTTTTGGCCCTCCAATAATCGGTATCGGCTTTTTTGGCCCTCCAATAATCGGTATCGGCTTTTTTGGCCCTCCAATAATCGGTATCGGCTTTTTTGGCCCTCCAATAATCGGTATCGGCTTTTTTGGCCCTCCAATAATCGGTATCGGCTTTTTTGGCCCTCCAATAATCGGTATCGGCTTTTTTGGCCCTCCAATAATCGGTATCGGCTTTTTTGGCCCTCCAATAATCGGTATCGGCTTTTTTGGCCCTCCAATAATCGGTATCGGCTTTTTTGGCCCTCCAATAATCGGTATCGGCATTGAAAAATCATAATCGGTCGACCTCTAGTCCAGAGAAGTGATGCTGGACGGGCGGGCAGGTGCGGGCAGTGATCGATTTAATAGCATGCATTTAGTTTTACTTGCATTTAAGAGCAGTTGGAGGCCACGGAAGGAGAGTTGTATGGCATTGAAACTCGTCTGGAGGTTAGTTAACAGTGTCCAAAGAGGGGCCAGAAGTATACAGAATGGTGTCGTCTGCGTAGAGGTGGATCAGAGAATCACCAGCAACAAGAGCGACATCATTGATGAGAATTGAACCCTGTGGCACCCCCATAGAGACTGCCAGAGGTCCGGACACCAGGCCCTTCGATTTGACACACTGAACTCTATCAGAGAAGTAGTTGGTAAACCAGGCGAGGCAATCATTTGAGAAACCAAGGCTGTCGAGTCTGCCAATAAGAATGTGGTGATTGACAGAGTCGAAAGCCTTGGCCAGGTCGATGAATACGGCTGCACAGTAATGTCTTTTATCGATGGCGGTTATGATGTCGTTTAGGACCTTGAGCGTGGCTGAGGTGCACCCATGACCAGCTCTGAAACCAGATTGCATAGCGGAGAAGGTACGGTGTGATTCGAAATGGTCGGTAATCTGTTTGTTAACTTGGCTTTTGAAGACCTTAGAAAGACAGGGTAGGATAGATATAGGTCTGTAGCCGTTTGTGTCTAGAGTGTCACCTTCTCTGAAGAGGGGGATGACTGAGGCAGCTTCCCAATCTTTGGGAATCTCAGACTAGTGATAGGGGTTGCAACAATTTCGGCAGATAATTTTATAAAGAGAGTCCAGCCCGGCTGATTTGTAGGGGTCCAGATTTTGCAGCTCTTTCAGAACATCAGCTATCTGGATTTGGGGGAAGGAGAAATGGTGGGGGCTTTGGCGGGTTGCTGTGGAGGGTGCCGGGCAGTTGACCGGGGTAGGGGTAGCCAGGTGGAAAGCATGGCCATCCGTAGAGAAATGCTTATTGAAATTCTCACTTATAGTGGAATTATCGGTAGTAACAGTGTTTCCTAGCCTCAGAGCAGTGGGCAGCTGGGAGGAGATGCTCTTATTCTCCATGGACTTTACAGTGTCCCAGAACTTTTTTGAGATTGTACTACAGGATGCAACTTTCTGTTTGAAAAAGCTGGCCTTGGCTTTCCTAACTGCCTGTGTATATTTGTACATAACTTCCCTGAAAAGTTGCATATCACGGGGGCTATTCGATGGTAATGCAGAATGCCACAGGATGTTTTTGTGCTGGTTAAGGGCAGACTGGTCTGGAATGAACCAAGGACTATATCTATTCCTAGTTCTACATTTTTTGAATGGGGCTTGCTTTTAAAAGTGTTTTTAAGCATGTCCCAGTTTAGGTCACCTCGTAGCACTAACTCAGAAGATAGATGGGGGCAATCAATTCACATATGGTGTGGAGGGCACAGCTGGGGGAAGAGGGTGATATGCCTTAATATTGAGCAGGGCTAGAGGCTCTACAGTGAAATAAGATAGTAATCACTAACCAGGACAGTAATGGACAAGGCATATTGATATTAGAGAGAGGCATGTGTAGCAAAGTTAACATATGGGTCCAGTGAGTGGTTTGGCTGACTGGGGACACGGCGATTCAGACAGTTAACAGGCCGATGGTAACAATCTAGCAGTTAGTAGTCTGGGGCTAAACAAGCTAGCAGTTAGTAGTCTGGGGCTAAACAAGCTAGCAGTTAGTAGTCTGAGGCTAAACAAGCTAGCAGTTAGTAGTCTGGGGCTAAACAAGCTAGCAGTTAGTAGTCTGGGGCTAAACAAGCTAGCAGTTAGTAGTCTGGGGCTAAACAAGCTAGCAGTTAGTAGTCTGGGGCTAAACAAGCTAGCAGTTAGTAGTCTGGGGCTAAACAAGCTAGCAGTTAGTAGTCTGGGGCTAAACAAGCTAGCAGTTAGTAGTCTGGGGCTAAACAAGCTAGCAGTTAGTAGTCTGGGGCTAAACAAGCTAGCAGTTAGTAGTCTGGGGCTAAACAAGCTAGCAGTTAGTAGGCCGGGGCTAAACAAGCTAGCAGTTAGTAGGCCGGGGCTAAACAATCTTGTTAGCATCGCCATGTCCCCAGCCAGCCCAACCACTCACTGGACCCATCAGTTAGCAGACCGGGGCAAGCAATTTAGCAGTTAGCAGACCGGGTTAGCAAGCAAGCTGTTAGCAGACCGGGGCTAGCAATTTATCAGTTAGCAGACTGGGTTAGCAAGCAAGCTGTTAGCAGACCGGGGCTAGCAAGTTAGCAGAAGGGCCTTTGGGGGACGTCGCGATGGAGGTAAGTCTGTTTTTGCCTCTTCGTGCGGCGACGTCGATAGACCAGTCATGGATTAGTAGGGTTCCAAGTTGCTCTAGGTAGCTAGCAGGCCGCGGAGTGGGCTTCGGTGGTAGCACACGAGCCCTACCCGGGCTAGCATCAGGCTAATTGGTGCTTGCTCCGGGATGGAAATGCTAGCCAGGAGTAGTCTCCCGGGATTGCGTTTAGCTAGTTGTGAAGATCCAGATTAAAAGGTTTAGTTTGCGGTAGGAATCCGGGGATATGGAGAAAGAAAAAAAAAAGTATTAAAAAAGTACACCGAGGCAAATCATGCATTTTATAAACAATCATGTTGTTTGTGATTTAAACTCTTGAACCACTTGTTGTTAATGCTGTAGATCAGCTCTGTGTTGGCGCTGCACTCCGACCGTCTCAGGGGTGTGTGTGTGTGAGGCTGTAGTTGTTTGACATTGAGTGACTGCCTGACGGTCCTAGTTTCACTGCAGTACTGTTTGTTTCCCCCTAGCCTGGTCTGTGTACATCTGTCTGACCTCCCAACATTGGTATACTTCTCTTATCAGCTGTATTTGAGGAGAAACTGTGACCTAGTTTGCCAGCACTTTCCAAAATGGCACCCTATCCTCTATCTAGTGCACTACTTTAACCGGGGCCTATAGAGATCTGGTCTAAAGTAGTGTACTTTATAAGGAATAGGTTTGAGATGTACTGTGTCTCTTTCTTTCTCCTATCTCTCTCTTTCTCCTCTCTTTCTTTCTCCTATCTCTCTCTTTCTCCTCTCTTTCTTTCTCCTATCTCTCTCTTTCTCCTCTCTTTCTTTCTCCTATCTCTCTCTTTCTCCTCTTTCTTTCTCCTCTCTCTCTTTCTCCTCTCTTTCTTTCTCCTCTCTCTCTTTCTCCTCTCTTTCTTTCTTTCTCCTATCTCTCTTTCTCCTCTCTTTCTTTCTCCTATCTCTCTCTTTCTCCTCTCTTTCTTTCTCCTATCTCTCTTTCTCCTCTCTTTCTTTCTCCTATCTCTCTCTTTCTCCTCTCTTTCTTTCTCCTATCTCTCTCTTTCTCCTCTCTTTCTTTCTCCTCTTTCTTTCTCCTATCTCTCTCTTTCTCCTCTCTTTCTTTCTCCTATCTCTCTCTCTTTCTCCTCTCTTTCTTTCTCTCTTTCTCCTCTCTTTCTTTCTCCTATCTCTCTCTCTTTCTCCTCTCTTTCTTTCTCTCTTTCTCCTCTCTTTCTTTCTCCTATCTCTCTCTCTTTCTCCTCTCTTTCTTTCTCCTATCTCTCCCTCTTTCTCCTCTCTTTCTTTCTCCTATCTCTCCCTCTTTCTCCTCTCTTTCTTTCTCCTATCTCTCTTTCTCCTATCTCTCTCTTTCTCCTCTCTTTCTTTCTCCTATCTCTCTCTTTCTCCTCTCTTTCTTTCTCCTATCTCTTTCTCCTCTCTTTCTTTCTCCTATCTCTCTCTTTCTCCTCTCTTTCTTTCTCCTATCTCTCCCTCTTTCTCCTCTCTTTCTTTCTCCTATCTCTCCCTCTTTCTCTCTCTTTCTTTCTCCTATCTCTCTTTCTCCTATCTCTCTTTCTCCTCTCTTTCTTTCTCCTCTCTCTCTTTCTCCTCTCTTTCTTTCTTTCTCCTATCTCTCTTTCTCCTCTCTTTCTTTCTCCTATCTCTCTCTTTCTCTCTCTTTCTTTCTCCTATCTCTCTTTCTCCTCTCTTTCTTTCTCCTATCTCTCTCTTTCTCCTCTCTTTCTTTCTTTCTCTCTTTCTCCTCTCTTTCTTTCTCCTCTTTCTTTCTCCTATCTATCTCTTTCTCCTCTCTTTCTTTCTCTATCTCTCTCTCTTTCTCCTCTCTTTCTTTCTCTCTTTCCTCTCTTTCTTTCTCCTCTCTTTCTTTCTCCTCTCTTTCTTTCTCTCTTTCTCCTCTCTTTCTTTCTCCTATCTCTCTCTCTTTCTCCTCTCTTTCTTTCTCCTATCTCTCCCTCTTTCTCCTCTCTTTCTTTCTCCTATCTCTCCCTCTTTCTCCTCTCTTTCTTTCTCCTATCTCTCTTTCTCTTCTTTCTCTCTCTCTCTCTCTTTCTCTATCTCTCTCTTTCTCCTCTCTTTCTTTCTTTCTCTCTCTTTCTCCTCTCTTTCTTTCTCCTATCTCTCTCTCTTTCTCCTCTCTTTCTTTCTCCTATCTCTCCCTCTTTCTCCTCTCTTTCTTTCTCCTATCTCTCCCTCTTTCTCCTCTCTTTCTTTCTCTATCTCTCTCTTTCTCCTCTCTTTCTTTCTCTCTCTCTCTTTCTCCTCTCTTTCTTTCTCTCTCTCTCTTTCTCCTCTCTTTCTTTCTCCTTCTCTCTCTCTTTTCTCTCCTTTCTTTCTTCTTTCTCTCTTTCTCTCTCTTTCTTTCTCCTCTCTCTCTTTCTCCTCTCTTTCTTTCTCCTATCTCTCTTTCTCTCTCTCTTCTCTTTCTTTCTCCTTTCTCTCTCTCTTTCTCCTCTCTTTCTTTCTCCTATCTCTCTTTTCTCTCTCTTTCTTTCTCCTATCTCTTTCTTTCTCCTATCTCTTTCTCTCTCTTTCTTTCTCCTATCTCTCTCTCTCTTCTCTCTCTTTCTCTCTCTTTCTCCTATCTCTTTCTTTCTCCTATCTCTCTCTTCTCTCTATCTCTCTTTCTCCTATCTCTTTCTTTCTTTCTCTCTCTTTCTCTCTCTTTCTTTCTCCTATCTCTCCCTCTTTCTCCTCTCCCTCTTTCTCCTCTTTCTTTCTCCTATCTCTTTCTTTCTCCTATCTCTCTCTTTCTCTCTCTTTCTTTCTCCTATCTTTCTTCTCTCCTCTCTTTCTTTCTCCTCTCTTTCTCTCTCTCTCTCTCTCTCTTTCTTTTCTCTCTCTCTCTTTCTCCTCTCTTTCTTTCTTTCTCCTATCTCTCTCTTTCTCCTCTCTCTTTCTTTCTCCTATCTCTCTTTCTCCTCTCTTTCTTTCTCCTATCTCTCTCTTTCTCCTCTCTTTCTTTCTCCTATCTCTCTCTTTCTCCTCTCTTTCTTTCTCCTATCTCTTCTCTTTCTCTATCTCTCTCTCTATCTCTCTCTTTCTCCTATCTCTCTCTCTTTCTCCTATCTCTCTCTTTCTCCTATCTCTCTCTTTCTCCTATCTCTCTCTCTTTCTCCTATCTCTCTCTTTCTCCTATCTCTCTCTTTCTCCTCTCTCTCTTTCTCCTATCTCTCTTTCTTCTATCTCTCTTTCTTTCTCCTCTCTCTCTTTCTTTCTCCTATCTCTCTTTCTTTCTCCTATCTCTCTTTCTTTCTCCTATCTCTCTTTCTTTCTCCTATCTCTCTTTCTTTCTCCTCTCTTTCTTCTCCTCTCTTTCTCCTATCTCTTTCTTTCTCCTATCTCTTTCTTTCTCCTCTCTTTCTTTCTCCTATCTCTCTCTTTCTCCTCTCTCTCTCTCTTTCTCCTCTCTCTCTCTCTTTCTCCTCTCTCTCTCTCTTTCTCCTCTCTCTCTCTCTTTCTCCTATCTCTCTCTCTTTCCTATCTCTTTCTTCTCTTTCTTTCTATCTCTCTTTCTTTCTCCTCTCTTTCTTTCTCCTCTCTTTCTTTCTCCTCTCTCTCTCTTTCTCCCTCTCTTTCTCTTTCTCTCTCTCTTTCTCCTCTCTCTCTCTTTCTCTCTCTTTCTTTCTTTCTATCTCTCTCTTTCTCCTCTCTCTCTCTCTTTCTCCTCTCTCTCTCTCTTTCTCCTCTCTCTTCTTTCTCCTATCTCTCTCTCTTTCTCCATCTCTTTCTTTCTCCTATCTCTCTCTTTCTCCTATCTCTTCTCTTTCTCCTCTCTTTCTTTCTCTCTCTTTCTCCTATCTCTCTCTTTCTCCTCTCTTTCTTTCTCCTATCTCTCTCTTCTCTCTCTTTCTTTCTCCTATCTCTCTTTCTTTCTCCTATCTCTCTCTCTTTCTCCTCTCTTTCTCCTATCTCTCTCTCTTTCTCCTCTTTCTTTCTCCTATCTCTCTCTTTCTCCTCTCTTTCTTTCTTTCTCCTCTCTCTCTCTTTCTCCTCTCTTTCTTTCTCCTCTCTTTCTCCTATATCTCTTTCTCCTCTCTTTCTCTCTCTTTCTCCTATCTCTCTCTTTCTCTCTCTTTCTTTCTCCTATCTCTCTCTTTCTCTCTCTTTCTTTCTCCTATCTCTCTCTCTTTCTCCTCTCTTTCTTTCTCCTATCTCTCTCTTTCTCCTCTCTTTCTTTCTCCTATCTCTCTCTTTCTCCTCTCTTTCTTTCTCCTTTCTCTCTCTCTCTTTCTCCTCTCTTTCTTTCTCCTATCTCTCTCTCTTTCTCCTCTCTTTCTTTCTCCTATCTCTCTCTCTTTCTCCTCTCTTTCTTTCTCCTATCTCTCTCTCTTCTCCTCTCTTTCTTTCTCCTCTCTCTCTCTTTCTCCTCTCTTTCTTTCTCCTTTCTCTCTCTCTCTTTCTCCTCTCTTTCTTTCTCCTCTCTTTCTTTCTCTCTCTCTTTCTCCTATCTCTCTCTTTCTCCTCTCTTTCTTTCTCCTATCTCTCTCTTTCTCCTCTCTTTCTTTCTCCTCTCTCTCTTTCTCCTCTCTTTCTTTCTCCTATCTCTCTCTCTTTCTCCTCTCTTTCTTTCTCCTATATCTCTCTCTTTCTCCTCTCTTTCTTTCTCCTATCTCTCTCTTTCTCCTCTCTTTCTTTCTCCTCTCTTTCTTTCTCCTCTCTTTCCCTATCTCTCTCTTTCTCCTCTCTTTCTTTCTCCTCTTTCTCTTTCTCCTCTTTCTCCTATCTTCTCTCTTTCTCCTCTCTTTCTTTCTCCTATCTCTCTCTCTTTCTCCTCTCTTTCTTTCTCCTATCTCTCTCTTTCTCCTCTCTTTCTTTCTCCTATCTCTCTTTCTCCTCTCTTTCTTTCTCCTATCTCTCTCTTTCTCCTCTCTTTCTTTCTCCTATCTCTCCCTCTTTCTCCTCTCTTTCTTTCTCCTATCTCTCTTTCTCCTATCTCTCTCTCTTTCTCTCTCTTCTTTCTCCCATCTCTCTCTTTCTCCTCTCTTTCTTTCTCCTATCTCTCTCTTTCTCCTCTCTTTCTTTCTCCTATCTCTCTTTCTCCTATCTCTCTCTTTCTCCTCTCTATCTTTCTCCTATCTCTCTCTTTCTCCTATCTCTCTCTTTCTCCTATCTCTCTCTCTTTCTCCTATCTCTCTCTCTTTCTCCTATCTCTCTCTCTTTCTCCTATCTCTCTTTCTTTCTCCTATCTCTCTTTCTTTCTCCTATCTCTCTTTCTTTCTCCTATCTCTCTTTCTTTCTCCTATCTCTCTTTCTTTCTCCTCTCTTTCTTTCTCCTATCTCTCTCTTTCTCCTATCTCTCTCTCTTTCTCTCTCTTTCTTTCTCCTATCTCTCTTTCTTTCTCCTATCTCTCTCTTTCTCCTCTCTCTCTCTATCTCTCTCTCTTTCTCCTCTTTCTTTCTCCTATCTCTCTCTCTTTCTCCTATCTCTCTCTTTCTCCTCTCTCTTTCTCCTCTCTCTTTCTCCTCTTTCTTTCTCCTCTCTTTCTTTCTCCTCTCTTTCTTTCTCCTCTCTTTCTCCTATCTCTCTCTTTCTCCTCTCTTTCTTTCTCCTATCTCTCTCTCTTTCTCCTCTCTTTCTTTCTCCTATCTCTCTCTTTCTCCTCTCTTTCTTTCTCCTATCTCTCTCTCTTTCTCCTCTCTTTCTTTCTCCTCTCTCTCTCTTTCTTTCTCTCTCTCTTTCTCCTCTCTTTCTTTCTCCTATCTCTCTCTCTTTCTCCTCTCTTTCTTTCTCCTATCTCTTTCTTTCTCCTCTCTTTCTCCTCTCTTTCTCCTCTCTTTCTCCTCTCTTTCTTTCTCCTATCTCTCTCTTTCTCCTCTCTTTCTTTCTCCTATCTCTCTCTCTTTCTCCTCTCTTTCTTTCTCCTATCTCTCTCTTTCTCCTCTCTTTCTTTCTCCTATCTCTCTCTCTTTCTCCTCTCTTTCTTTCTCCTCTCTTTCTCCTATCTCTCTCTTTCTCCTCTCTTTCTTTCTCCTATCTCTCCCTCTTTCTCCTCTCTTTCTTTCTCCTATCTCTCTTTCTCCTATCTCTCTCTTTCTCCTCTCTTTCTTTCTCCTATCTCTCTCTTTCTCCTCTCTTTCTTTCTCCTATCTCTCTCTTTCTCCTCTCTTTCTTTCTCCTATCTCTCTCTTTCTCCTATCTCTCTCTTTCTCCTCTCTTTCTTTCTCCTATCTCTCTCTTTCTCCTCTCTTTCTTTCTCCTATCTCTCTCTTTCTCCTCTTTCTTTCTCCTCTCTCTCTTTCTCCTCTCTTTCTTTCTCCTCTCTCTCTTTCTCTCTCTCATGTATCCCACTTCAGTGGTTAGCTCTAAACACTATATTTGAGGAGCTGTCCCGGCTCCAACTTTTCTTAGATTTCCTCACTGTTGTATTCAGGAATTCTCTCCAGATTCATCATCAAATAGCGACCTGGACTCAAGATTCTGACAAACCTGTGTTGAGCTCATCACTGGGAGACCCTGCTGTCCTCAATCCATATTGCCGACACGGACTCAGACTTTAGTGTACGTTTGTTGATATCTAAAAGGTCATTATAATATATTGTATATTTTATCCTTGCAGAATGCTATTTTCCCACCAGCCAGCTCCTCTAAAGAGGTTCTCAAGGTCTCCTTGCCTCTGTTCATTTGCTGCATCAGTGCCCATTATCGATTGCATTTTGTTGTAGTTTTTTTGAAGGCTATTGTTTTTCTGTAACAGTTGGAAAGGACTTTGAGAATGCAGTATAATAATCTATCAAGATTTATATGAGTTGAATATGGTTGTGAAATTCAGGTATATTTCCCATAATTCCCGGGTTTTTCAAAAAATCCTGGTTGGAGGATTCACATATTTTGCCCTAAAACCTGGGCATTCTGGGAATGTTAGTGGAGTATTGCAACCTTAGTAAGCATGCTGCAGAACTGTAGCTCATACCATATTTCTGTTTCCTGTAGCATCTGTTTCCTGTAGCAAACAAAGCATTTTATCAACATTAGCTGATTTTGAATGAAACTGATTCAACATGACTTGCAGATCATTCTAGATAATGAAATTAGCTTGCTTAGGGTAATGTATAGAGTGCAATCTCCTCGGGCAGATTATGTCTTTATTCAAGTCGTAGAGGATCGGCGGGTTTCCGTGCCCCGTACCGGCAGTAGAAGGGGTCCGGATATTGTAGCCCAGGAGTGGGCTTCGGTGGTAGCACACGAGCCCTACCCGGGCTAGCTTCAGGCTAATTGGTGCTTACTCCGGGATGCATTGTTCTAATGTTCTTAGAGAAATGTGCTTACGGTATTGTATCTTATCGTGGAAACACAGGCAGTCCCCTAGATGCTTGTTAGGCATATTGTTCAAGTTAACACCCTCCCTCCATCCCTCTGTTCTCTATCCTCTTTCAACCTGCTCAGCCCTTCCATGTGTTATTCTAACCAAGGCAGTGAGTCAGCAGAAAGACAACCTCTCTTCCTCTCCCTCACTCTCTTCCTCCTCTTTCTCCTCTCCCTCTATCTTCCTCCCCTCCATTTCTCTTTCTTCCTCTTCCTCTCTCTCTTCCTCCTCTCCCTCTTTCTCCTCTCCCTCTTCCTCCTCTCTTTCTCCTCTCCCTCTATCTTCCTCCTCTTCCTCCCTCTCTCTTTCTCCTCTCTCTCTTCCTCCTCTCTCTTTCTCTTCTCCCTCTTCCTCTTCCTCCTCTCTCTTTCTCCTCTCCCTCTTCCTCCTCTCTCTTTCTCCTCTCCCTCTATCTTCCTCCCCTCCATCTCTCTTCCTCCTTCTCTCTTCCTCCTCTCCCTCTTCCTCCCTCTCTCTTTCTCCTCTCCCTCACTTTTTTCCTCTCCCTCACTTTTTTCCTCTCAAAGAAGCACTAAGGACAGTATTTGTAGTCTAATCAGAACAATCAACGAGCCCTAGTTAATCTCCCATCTCTCCTTCCTCCTCTTCCTCAACCGCTCTAGTTTATCTCCCATCTCTCTCCTCTATCTCTCCCTCACTCTTCCTCCTCTCCTCTCCTCTTCCTCACTCCCCTCCATCTCTCCTGGCAGGCAGCTGTAATAAACATTTAAATAAACTCTCTTTGCCTGTGTAGCAGAGAGGGACACACACACACACACACACAGACACTCTGAACCCCTCTGAGGGAGCCAGAGATGTGTGCTAGAGATTGGCCAGCTGCAGTCATGTTGCTCATTCTCTTTTTAATAGGCTTATTATGTGCCATGAGGGCAGGGGGACGTATAGGCTTTCTAAAGGGGACACACAGTGGGAACTGGGACTGGGTTCTGTTTTGGCCTGGGATGTAGCCTAATGCTGGAATGACTCTGCAGTCTTGGTTGCCAGGTGTGCTTTCCCTCTGTGATAGGGCGATTAGTTCCCCCCTGTCCATGTAATCTTATTCAGTATGATCTAAAAAGGAGAACTGATCCTAGATCAGCAGTCTTACTCTGAGATGCTTGATAAATACAGTACAACCCCTGCACTGTTTTGTACTCCAGTGTACTACTGTAGTAGTGAGTCATGTTGAATGTCAGTCTGTAGGAACTTTCTGTTCTCCTCTGCTGTCCTTTCTTCTCCTCTGCTGTCATCTCCTCTGCTGTCCTTTCCTTTCCTCTGCTGTCCTTTCCTCTCCTGTCCTGTCTTTTTCTCTGCTGTCCTCTCCTCTGCTGTCATCTCCTGTCCTGTCTTTTCCTCTGCTGTCCTTTCTTCTCCTCTGCTGTCCTTTCTTCTCCTCTGCTGTCCTTTCCTCTCCTCTGCTGTCCTTTCCTCTCCTCTGCTGTCCTTTCCTCTCCTCTGCTGTCCTTTCCTCTCCTCTGCTGTCCTCTCCTCTGCTGTCCCTCTCCTGTCCTGTCTTCTCCTGTCCTGTCTTTTCCCCTGCTGTCCTTTCTTCTCCTCTGCTGTCCTTTCTTCTCCTCTGCTGTCCTTTCTTCTCCTCTGCTGTCCTTTCCTCTCCTCTGCTGTCCTTTCCTCTCCTCTGCTGTCCTTTCCTCTCCTCTGCTGTCCTTTCCTCTCCTCTGCTGTCCTTTCCTTTCCTCTGCTGTCCTTTCCTCTCCTCTGCTGTCCTTTCCTCTCCTCTGCTGTCCTTTCCTTTCCTCTGCTGTCCTGTCCTCTCCTCTGCTGTCCTCTCCTCTGCTGTCCTCTCCTCTGCTGGCCTCTCCTCTGCTGGCCTCTCCTCTGCTGGCCTCTCCTCTCCTCTGCTGGCCTCTCCTCTCCTCTGCTGGCCTCTCCTCTCCTCTGCTGGCCTCTCCTCTGCTGGCCTCTCCTCTGCGGTCCTCTCCTCTGCTGGCCTCTCCTCTCCTCTGCGGTCCTCTCCTCTCCTCTGCTGTCCTCTCCTCTCCTCTGCTGTCCTGTCCTTTCCTCTGCTGTCCTGTCCTTTCCTCTTCTGTCCTGTCCTGTCATTTCCTCTGCTTTCCTTTCCTCTGCTGTCCTTTCCTCTGCTTTCCTTTCCTCTGCTGTCCTTTCATTTCCTCTCCTCTGTGTTCCTTTCCTCTGCTGTCCTTTCTTCTCGTCTGCTGTCCTCTTGTCTGCTGTCCTTTCCTCTCGTCTGCCGTCCTCTCCTCTGCCGTCCTCTCTCCTCTGCTGTCCTTTCCTCTCGTCTGCTGTCCTCTATGCTGTCCTCTCCTTTCGTCTGTTGTCCTCTCCTCTGCTGTCCTCTCCTCTCCCCTGCTGTCCTTTCCTCTCCCCTGCTGTCCTTTCCCCTGCTGTCCTTTCCTCTGCTGTCCTCTCCTCTGCTGTCCTCTCCTCTGCTGTCCTTTCTTCTCGTCTGCTGTCCTCTCGTCTGCTGTCCTTTCCTCATCTGCTGTCCTCTCCTCTGCCGTCCTCTCCTCTGCTGTCCTTTCCTCTCGTCTGCTGTCCTCTCCTCTGCCGTCCTCTCCTCTGCTGTCCTTTCCTCTCGTCTGCTGTCCTCTCCTCTGCCGTCCTCTCCTCTGCTGTCCTTTCCTCTTGTCTGCTGTCCTCTCCTCTCGTCTGCTGTCCTTTCCTTTCCTCTGCCGTCCTCTCCTTTCATCTGCCGTCCTCTCCTCTGCTGTCCTCTCCTCTGCCGTCCTCTCCTCTCCTCTGCCGTCCTCTCCTCTCCTCTGCCGTCCTCTCCTCTGCTGTCCTTTCCTCTTGTCTGCTGTCCTCTCCTCTGCTGTCCTCTCCTCTCGTCTGCTGTCCTTTCCTCTCCTCTGCCGTCCTCTCCTCTGCCGTCCTCTCCTCTGCCGTCCTCTCCTCTGCCGTCCTTTCCTCTCCTCTGCCGTCCTTTCCTCTCCTCTGCCGTCCTTTCCTCCCCACTGCCGTCCTTTCCTCCCCACTGCCGTCCTTTCCTCTCGTCTGCCGTCCTCTCCTCTGCCGTCCGCTCCTCTGCGGCTGACTGATTTGTAAAGGCTGAGGGGTATGTTCTGTTTTCTTGGGAGAGACTCTGGCACTCTGCCCACTCCTGTGTTGTGCTCTCTCTATCTCGGTCTCTCACTCACGCACATATATGTAAGAGACCAAAGGCTGGGCTTAGCATAGTGGAGAAGGCTGGGCTCAGGGGCTTAGCATAGCGGAGAAGGCTGGGCTCAGGGGCTTAGCATAGCGGAGAAGGCTGGGCTCAGGGGCTTAGCATAGCGGAGAAGGCTGGGCTCAGGGGCTTAGCATAGCGGAGAAGGCTGGGCTCAGGGGCTTAGCATAGCGGAGAAGGCTGGGCTCAGGGGCTTAGCATAGCGGAGAAGGCTGGGCTCAGGGGCTTAGCATAGCGGAGAAGGCTGGGCTCAGGGGCTTAGCATAGCGGAGAAGGCTGGGCTCAGGGGCTTAGCATAGCGGAGAAGGCTGGGCTCAGGGGCTTAGCATAGCGGAGAAGGCTGGGCTCAGGGGCTTAGCATAGCGGAGAAGGCTGGGCTCAGGGGCTTAGCATAGCGGAGAAGGCTGGGCTCAGGGGCTTAGCATAGCGGAGAAGGCTGGGCTCAGGGGCTTAGCATAGCGGAGAAGGCTGGGCTCAGGGGCTTAGCATAGCGGAGAAGGCTGGGCTCAGGGGCTTAGCATAGCGGAGAAGGCTGGGCTCAGGGGCTTAGCATAGCGGAGAAGGCTGGCCTCAGGGGCTTAGCATAGCGGAGAAGGCTGGCCTCAGGGGCTTAGCATAGCGGAGAAGGCTGGCCTCAGGGGCTTAGCATAGCGGAGAAGGCTGGCCTCAGGGGCTTAGCATAGTGGAGAAGGCTGGGCTTAGCATAGTGGAGAAGGCTGGCCTCAGGGGCTTAGCATAGTGGAGAAGGCTGGCCCTCAGGGGCTTAGCATAGTGGAGAAGGCTGGGCTCAGGGGCTTAGCATAGTGGAGAAGGCTGGGCTCAGGGGCTTAGCATAGTGGAGAAGGCTTGACTCGGGCTTAGCATAGTGGAGAAGGCTGTCCTCCGGGGCTTAGCATAGTGGAGAAGGCTGTCCTCCGGGGCTTAGCATAGTGGAGAAGGCTGGGCTCAGGGGCTTAGCATAGTGGAGAAGGCTGGGCTTAGCATAGTGGAGAAGGCTGGCCTCAGGGGCTTAGCATAGTGGAGAAGGCTGGGCTCAGGGGCTTAGCATAGTGGAGAAGGCTGGGCTCAGGGGCTTAGCATAGTGCAGAAGGCTGGGCTCAGGGGCTTAGCATAGTGCAGAAGGCTGGGCTCAGGGGCTTAGCATAGTGCAGAAGGCTGGGCTCAGGGGCTTAGCATAGTGCAGAAGGCTGGGCTCAGGGGCTTAGCATAGTGCAGAAGGCTGGGCTCAGGGGCTTAGCATAGTGGAGAAGGCTGGGCTCAGGGGCTTAGCATAGTGGAGAAGGCTGGGCTCAGGGGCTTAGCATAGTGCAGAAGGCTGGGCTCAGGGGCTTAGCATAGTGCAGAAGGCTGGGCTCAGGGGCTTAGCATAGTGGAGAAGGCTGGGCTCAGGGGCTTAGCATAGTGGAGAAGGCTGGGCTCAGGGGCTTAGCATAGTGGAGAAGGCTGGGCTCAGCATAGTGGAGAAGGCTGGGCTCAGGGGCTTAGCATAGTGGAGAAGGCTGGGCTCAGGGGCTTAGCATAGTGGAGAAGGCTGGGCTCAGGGGCTTAGCATAGTGGAGAAGGCTGGGCTCAGGGGCTTAGCATAGTGCAGAAGGCTGGGCTCAGGGGCTTAGCATAGTGCAGAAGGCTGGGCTCAGGGGCTTAGCATAGTGCAGAAGGCTGGGCTCAGGGGCTTAGCATAGTGGAGAAGGCTGGGCTCAGGGGCTTAGCATAGTGGAGAAGGCTGGGCTCAGGGGCTTAGCATAGTGCAGAAGGCTGGGCTCAGGGGCTTAGCATAGTGCAGAAGGCTGGGCTCAGGGGCTTAGCATAGTGGAGAAGGCTGGGCTCAGGGGCTTAGCATAGTGGAGAAGGCTGGGCTCAGGGGCTTAGCATAGTGGAGAAGGCTGGGCTCAGCATAGTGGAGAAGGCTGGGCTCAGGGGCTTAGCATAGTGGAGAAGGCTGGGCTCAGGGGCTTAGCATAGTGGAGAAGGCTGGGCTCAGGGGCTTAGCATAGTGCAGAAGGCTGGCCTCAGGGGCTTAGCATAGTGGAGAAGGCTGGGCTCAGTGGAGTGACAGGTGTCAGAGAGAGGAGAGACTGTTGTGCCAGACAGAGAGAGGAGAGACAGTGAGACTGTTGTGCCAGACGGAGAGACATTGAGCTCAGATGGCATGCTCTTTTTTTCTATGAAAGTGTATTGGTCTGTGTGTGTTTGTGTAGCTGGCTGTCCTTCCCTATTGCAGCAGTACCTATGTAGCGTTCCTCAGAGTTAGTCGGTGAGAGGGAAAGGGGGCTGCAGTGGGGTTTTGGCTCTCCTCTGCAACAGCACTACAGGATAGATCACTGCATCACTCTAATAGGGACGCCATGTACCCAACCGACGAAACAGTTACGGTAAGAATGCTGGCTTCATCTCACACACACACGCGCACACACACACACGGCTATCAATAGCATGAACAATAGCAAACAGGACCCACAGAGTAAAGTCGACAACACGGAGGGCCGTCGACCGCACGGAGGGCCGTCGACCGCACGGAGGGCCGTCGACCGCACGGAGGGCCGTCGACCGCACGGAGGGCCGTCGACCGCACGGAGGGCCGTCGACCGCACGGTTGACCGTCGACCGCACGGTTGACCGTCGACCGCACGGTTGACCGTCGACCGCACGGAGGGCCGTCGACCGCACGGAGGACCATCGACAACAAATGAAACTAATGCACAACAAGCCAGCTGGCACTTTCAAATGAAGGTGTACTCTCTCTCTCTCTGCACTCTGAGAACTAGACCATTTATCATAATTGGGCTGCTACGGTATTTTATAATACTTAATGTATGACATAAGATACCACATTATTATACACAAGCTCTGAAAACATGTATATACTGAGTGTACAAAACATTAAGGACACCTTCCTAATATTGAGTCCCCCTCAGAACAGCCTCAGTTCCTCAGGGTTATGGACTCCACAAGGTGCCAAGCGTTCCACAGGCATGCTGGTCCATGTTGACTCCAATGCTTCCCACAGGGATGCTGGTCCATGTTGACTCCAATGCTTCCCACAGGGATGCTGGTCCATGTTGACTCCAATGCTTCCCACAGGGATGCTGGTCCATGTTGACTCCAATGCTTCCCACAGGGATGCTGGTCCATGTTGACTCCAATGCTTCCCACAGGGATGCTGGTCCATGTTGACTCCAATGCTTCCCACAGGGATGCTGGTCCATGTTGACTCCAATGCTTCCCACAGGGATGCTGGTCCATGTTGACTCAATGCTTCCCACAGGGATGCTGGTCCATGTTGACTCCAATGCTTCCCACAGGGATGCTGGTCCATGTTGACTCCAATGCTTCCCACAGGGATGCTGGTCCATGTTGACTCCAATGCTTCCCACAGGGATGCTGGTCCATGTTGACTCCAATGCTTCCCACAGGGATGCTGGTCCATGTTGACTCCAATGCTTCCCACAGGGATGCTGGTCCATGTTGACTCCAATGCTTCCCACAGGGATGCTGGTCCATGTTGACTCCAATGCTTCCCACAGGGATGCTGGTCCATGTTGACTCCAATGCTTCCCACAGGGATGCTGGTCCATGTTGACTCCAATGCTTTCCACAGGGATGCTGGTCCATGTTGACTCCAATGCTTTCCACAGGGATGCTGGTCCATGTTGACTCCAATGCTTTCCACAGGGATGCTGGTCCATGTTGACTCCAATGCTTTCCACAGGGATGCTGGTCCATGTTGACTCCAATGCTTTCCACAGGGATGCTGGTCCATGTTGACTCCAATGCTTTCCACAGGGATGCTGGTCCATGTTGACTCCAATGCTTTCCACAGGGATGCTGGTCCATGTTGACTCCAATGCTTCCCACAGGGATGCTGGTCCATGTTGACTCCAATGCTTTCCACAGGGATGCTGGTCCATGTTGACTCCAATGCTTTCCACAGGGATGCTGGTCCATGTTGACTCCAATGCTTTCCACAGGGATGCTGGTCCATGTTGACTCCAATGCTTCCCACAGGGATGCTGGTCCATGTTGAATGGTAGAACATTCTTAATACACACGGGAAACTGTTGAGCGTGAAAAACCCTACCATTCACCCTCTGAATGATTCACCCTCTTGTCCCTAACATTCACCCTCTGAATGATTCACACTCTTGACCCTACCATTCACCCTCTGAATGATTCACCCTCTGAATGATTCACACTCTTGACCCTACCATTCACCCTCTGAATGATTCACCCTCTGAATGATTCACCCTCTTGTCCCTACCATTCACCCTCTGAATTCCACACAGACACCATCCATGTCTCAAGACTTAACAATCCTTCTTTAACCCGTCTCCTCCCCTTCATCTACACTGATTGAAATGGATTTAACATCTGACATCCAATAAGGGATCATATCTTTCACCTGGATTCACCTGGTCAGTCTGTCATGGAGAGAGCAGGTGTTCCTAATGTTTTGTACACTCAGTGTACATGTAACTGTAAGCTTAGTGGTGCTCTATAGTCATGCATTACACACACACACACACACCACATATATATATATATATATACACACACAATATATATACACACACACAATATATATACACACACAATATATATACACACACACAATATACACACACACACATATATATATATATACACACACACACAATATACACCCAGTTTGTTGAGCTGCCTGCTTGGTGTGTAGGGATTACACCATCCTGTGCAGACTTCCTGGTCCTATTGATCACTTGTTACATGTCATGATCACATTTCTTGAGGATTCCTTGAAGCTATAATGGTGTTCTTATACGATGTGATGCTCATCAATGAACAGTGGCTGACTGGGAGCTCGAGATTCATTGTTTGAATTTGACTTGAGTGGCCTGATCGTGTGTCTGTGTGTGTGTGTGTAGAGGATGTGCTGCTAAGCTCTTGTCATGCCATATTACATAAGCAGCCTGGGCTGAGTGGAGGCTATATAGCATTTGTTTGGACAGCTGGCTGGTGAGAATATGAAGGGGGGGGGGGGGGGTGTAATAAGGTATTCTGGACAGAATATTCTGTAATATCGTTTTCTGGATTTGGGATTTTACTGTTTGTTCCACAGAAGAGGGGAGAAGGAATCACAGATCCTGCCGGAACTGAAAAATGCCTTGTTGATACGATGAAGTTTGAGTTTTAGTGTCTGTCAGTCCTTTGTTGTGTATTTGTTCTGAAGTTATAGGTGGTGTAATTATTAACTGGTGGCAACAAAATGGCCCCTTCGGGGCGGCAGGTAGCCTCGTGGTTAGAGTGTTGGGCCGTACCTGAAAGGTTGCTGGATTGAATCCCCGAGCTGACAAGGTACCAAACAATCTGTCGTTCTGCCCCTGAACAAGGCAGTTAACCCACTGTTCTCCGGTAGGCCGTCATTGTAAATAAGAATAAAGGTTCTTATTGTAAAGGTTCAATAAAACAATACAATGAATAAAGTGTTGTCTAATCCTGTCTAGATGCAACCAAGTTGGGATGATTTCATGAATGGTTGACTGGTTCCATATAAAGTCCATAAATGTTGCCAGCTCAAGCTGAAATAACGCTTTTAAAAAAGCCCTTTATATAGGGGGCTTGTCTCTGGGATGGCTCTATGGTTCTCTTGATTATAGGTAGGGAACCATTTTGTGAGTCTGGTGAAGGAAAGGGAGCAGGAGCCCCCAAACCACCATGGCTAGCCCAAGGCTATCTCACCACCCACCAGCCTAAATGACAGAGCACACTTACCACAGTATCATTTCCCATTCCTAAATACATGGAGACTCCCTGCCCATATGTACTGAACAGCTGTCTGAGACATCCTCATTCTCTGACTTCAGAAGTGAAGCCTTCCTCTGGGTATATCCCAAATAACACCCTATTTCCTATGGGCCCTGATCAAAAATAGTGTACTATATAGGACATAGGGTGCCATTTGGGATGCTTCCGAGGAGTGCCTTTGTTTGCACTTAACCCTCAGTTTGAATGACTGCTTGGTCATTGAATTTCTAGGCGGGGAAGTGCTGCACAACAGGGCTTGATTTTAGTTTGTTCCATAGTAACAGGGATTGATTTAGTTTGTTCCATAGTAACAGGGATCGATTTAGTTTGTTCCATAGCAACAGGGATTGATTTAGTTTGTTCCATAGCAACAGGGATTGATTTAGTTTGTTCCATAGTAACAGGGAGTGATTTAGTTTGTTCCATAGCAACAGGGATTGATTTAGTTTGTTCCATAGTAACAGGGAGTGATTTAGTTTGTTCCATAGTAACAGGGAGTGATTTAGTTTGTTCCATAGTAACAGGGAGTGATTTAGTTTGTTCCATAGCAACAGGGAGTGATTTAGTTTGTTCCATAGCAACAGGGAGGGATTTAGTTTGTTCCATAGCAACAGGGGTTGATTTAGTTTGTTCCATAGCAACATGGGGGGATTTAGTTTGTTCCATAGCAACATGGGGGGATTTAGTTTGTTCCATAGTAACAGGGGGGATTTAGTTTGTTCCATAGTAACAGGGAGTGATTTAGTTTGTTCCATAGCAACAGGGCGTGATTTAGTTTGTTCCATAGCAACAGGGAGGGATTTAGTTTTGTTCCATAGCAACAGGGGTTGATTTAGTTTCTTCCATAGCAACATGGGGGGATTTAGTTTGTTCCATAGCAACAGGGATTGATTTAGTTTGTTCCAAAGCAACAGGGAGTGATTTAGTTTGTTCCATAGCAACACGGATTGATTTAGTTTCTTCCATAGCAACAGGAGATGTGTGATTGCGGACAACTAATCACACTCACAAATAGACAATTTGGAGTTTATTTTGCACAAGAACAGAATCAGCTAAATATGTGTATTCAACCCAACACCATAGCCTTATTCAGTTTCTGATCCATCATGATGTATTTAACTCTGTGGAAGAGCTGATTGTTATCCAACACTTGAGCAGAATGACTTGATGTAGAAAAAACTGTTTATTTTAAAAGTGCAGTTGCAGAACAAGTAATTAACACGTGTAGAACTGGCAGTTAAAAACAGATGTGGCACCAGGCTTGTACACATCTATTTCTGCCTTCCTTATTCCTTCCTCCCTGCCCTAACTCACGTCCTCTGAGCTCGCTACGTTCTCTGATTGTGGGACTGTTTCTGGCTGCAGCTTGATTGAAGAGCGTCAGTCCTCAGTATTTTGACTGGGTTTTATCTTTCAATCATAAAGGTCTAGTAGATGGGGAGATTCTGACAGTCTTATTGACGTCATTACCACTTGACCCCCCCCCAACTGCTACTTTCACAGAGTCACTGTCACAGATTACTATATCGGAGGGGGAGTCGATGAATGCCAGGCGTCCAGCCTGAGCAATATTATGACCACACAAGGTCAAGGGTCGTGGGATGAGAGGAGCCCAGTGTATTCATCGTACTGAGGTGACATAAGGGATGATCCTTTACTCCGTCTCAGCACATATTGGGTGATAAGGTAAAGACACACTGATCTGGGAATCTTCTATCCAGGATTTCTGGATATATTTGGAAAGTGCAACCCTAAGGCAGGTATGAACAGAGAGACGTGTGAAATCCCATTGAGGAAAGTGACTGGTCCGTGTCTGCTGTCTGATTGGTTTACAGTCAGGAAGTGACTGGTCTGCTGTCTGATTGGTTCATTGCAAGGTCCCTCCTGGTCAAATCACCTGACTCAATCTTAGATCAGATTAGTAGATTATTCTATTAGGCTTGCCTTCTTCCTCCTGATCCTCGTGGGCCATTTATGGGACCATTTTACAACACACTGTTCATTCTTTGCCCAGTTCATCTCTGGGTCTTTTGGGATCAGTCCCATTCCTTTGGGACACTAGTCTATCTGTGTTCAGAGGCACTGCAGTATGAGAGTAGGTGGGCCTCTCCTGTCACCAACAACGCAGTGCTGGCTGGCGGGGGGAAGAGAGACTTCCTCAGTCTACAGTACATCTCGATCTCTCTCGGAGTTACTCTTCCATGACCCATTTTTTTTCCACTCTTCTGCCCATCCTAAACAGCTTCATGCATCAACTTGTCCCCCTCTTCTGAAAGAATGAAGAAGAGAAAAGGTGAGGGAACATCCCCTCCAGCAACAGAGAAAGATGTGTCCCTCCCTCCCTCCCTCCCTCGCTCCCTCCCTCGCCCCCTCCCTCCCTCCCTATCCACTGGCACATGTTATAACGGCACACCCCTACCTTTAGTACAGGAGGAGAGAGGGATGGTATGAGGACGGGAAAACGATTATATCCGTGTCCCAAATGGCACCCTGTTCCCTATATAGTGCACTACTTTAGACTACAGCTCTGTGGGCCCTGCTCAAAAGTAGTGCACTATATAGTGCACTACTTTAGACTACAGCTCTATGGGCCCTGCTCAAAAGTAGTGCACTATATAGGGGAAAGGGTTCCATTTGGGACGTAACCTGGGCCAAGTTAGACCTTGTCTTCTAAAACATTTGAGGAGGCATAACAGAGGAATTTAGGGGGGAAACATGGCAAGCCTGTTGGACTAAGAGTTAAATACGTAGTGATTCCCAGCCTCTAGGGGCCCCACCTCGGCCAGGTGGGGTACAACAGTCCCATGTCCTTAGCGAAGGCCTTTAGAGCAGTGGTGAGTAGTGCAGGGGTAAGCAGGGGTATGCAGGGGTATGGATCTAGTATTACCACAGGTATTTTAACACCATGTACCAATTTTAGCGACAGGAACAAGCTGCAACAAACACTCAAACTGGACAGTTTTATCTCATTCGAAGACTCAATCATGGACACTTACTGACTGTTATGGCTGCTTTGCGTGATGTATTGTTGTCTCTACCTTCTTGCCCTTTGTGTTGTCTGTGCACAATAATGCTTGTACCCTGTTTTGTGTTACTACCATGTTGTGCTGCTACCATGTTGTGTTACTACCATGTTGTGTTACTACCATGTTGTGCTGCTACCATTCTGCTGCCATGTTGTGTTGCTGCCATGTTGTGTTGCTGCCATGTTGTGTTGCTGCCATGTTGTGCTGCTGCCATGTTGTGTTGCTGCCATGTTGTGTTGCTGCCATGTTGTGTTGCTGCCATGTTGTGTTGCTGCCATGTTGTGTTGCTGCCATGTTGTGCTGCTGCCATGTTGTGTTGCTGCCATGTTGTGTTGCTGCCATGTTGTGTTGCTGCCATGTTGTGTTGCTGCCATGTTGTGTTGCTGCCATGTTGTGCTGCTGCCATGTTGTGCTGCTGCCATGTTGTGTTGCTGCTATGTTGTGTTGCTGCCATGTTGTGTTGCTGCCATGTTGTGTTGCTGCCATGTTGTGTTGCTGCCATGTTGTGCTGCTGCCATGTTGTGCTGCTGCCATGTTGTGTTGCTACCATGTTGTCATGTTGTGCTGCTACCATGTTGTGTTGCTTCCATGTTGTCATGTTGTGTTGCCACCATGCTGTGTTGTCATGTGTTGCTGCCTTGCTATGTTGTTGTCTTAGGTCTCTCTTTATGTAGTGTTGTGTTGTCTCTCTTGTTGTTGGTGTGATTTGTCCTATATTTATATTGTATTTATTTTATTTCTTTAATCCCAGGCCACCGTCCCCGCAGGAGGCCTTTTGCCTTTTGGTAGTCCGTCATTGAAGATACGAATTTGTTCTTAACTGACTTGCCTAGTTAAATAAAGGTTAAATAATGAATACAAAATGAAAGAGCTCAGCAGAAAAGTTTAATTGGAAAAGGAGAAATAAAGTAATTGAATGAAGGCTACAGGCAGGGAGGCTGTTGGCTGGTCCAGCTGGCTGCTCCTCCAGATGAGGACTGGTGTTGGCTGATTCTCAGGGGGGTTGTTGGCTGCTCCTCCAGATGAGGACTGGTGATGGTTGATTCTCAGGGGGGTTGTTGGCTGCTCCTCCAGATGAGGACTGGTGTTGGCTGATTCTCAGGGGGGTTGTTGGCTGCTCCTCCAGATGAGGACTGGTGTTGGCTGATTCTCAGGGGGGTTGTTGGCTGCTCCTCCAGATGAGGACTGGTGATGGTTGATTCTCAGGGGGGTTGTTGGCTGCTCCTCCAGATGAGGACTGGTGATGGTTGATTCTCAGGGGGGCTGTTGGCTGCTCCTCCAGATGAGGACTGGTGTTGGCTGATTCTCAGGGGGGCTGTTGGCTGCTCCTCCAGATGAGGACTGGTTGATTCTCAGGGGGGCTGTTGGCTGCTCCTCCAGATGAGGACTGGTGATGGTTGATTCTCAGGGGGGCTGTTGGCTGCTCCTCCAGATGAGGACTGGTGTTGGCTGATTCTCAGGGGGTTGTTGGCTTCTCCTCCAGATGAGGACTGGTGATGGTTGATTCTCAGGGGTTGTTGGCTGCTCCTCCAGATGAGGACTGGTGATGGTTGATTCTCAGGGGGCTGTTGGCTGCTCCTCCAGATGAGGACTGGTGTTGGCTGATTCTCAGGGGGGCTGTTGGCTGCTCCTCCAGATGAGGACTGGTTGATTCTCAGGGGGGCTGTTGGCTGCTCCTCCAGATGAGGACTGGTTGATTCTCAGGGGGGCTGTTGGCTGCTCCTCCAGATGAGGACTGGTTGATTCTCAGGGGGGCTGTTGGCTGCTCCTCCAGATGAGGACTGGTTGATTCTCAGGGGGGCTGTTGGCTGCTCCTCCAGATGAGGACTGGTGATGGCTGATTCTCAGGGAGGCTGTTGGCTGCTTCTCCAGATGAGGACTGGTTGATTCTCAGGGGGGCTGTTGGCTGCTCCTCCAGATGAGGACTGGTTGATTCTCAGGGGGGCTGTTGGCTGCTCCTCCAGATGAGGACTGGTGATGGTTGATTCTCAGGGGGGCTGTTGGCTGCTCCTCCAGATGAGGACTGGTGTTGGCTGATTCTCAGGGGGTTGTTGGCTTCTCCTCCAGATGAGGACTGGTGATGGTTGATTCTCAGGGGGTTGTTGGCTGCTCCTCCAGATGAGGACTGGTGATGGTTGATTCTCAGGGGGCTGTTGGCTGCTCCTCCAGATGAGGACTGGTGTTGGCTGATTCTCAGGGGGCTGTTGGCTGCTCCTCCAGATGAGGACTGGTTGATTCTCAGGGGGGCTGTTGGCTGCTCCTCCAGATGAGGACTGGTTGATTCTCAGGGGGGCTGTTGGCTGCTCCTCCAGATGAGGACTGGTGATGGTTGATTCTCAGGGGGGCTGTTGGCTGCTCCTCCAGATGAGGACTGGTGTTGGCTGATTCTCAGGGGGGTTGTTGGCTGCTCCTCCAGATGAGGACTGGTGATGGTTGATTCTCAGGGGGGTTGTTGGCTGCTCCTCCAGATGAGGACTGGTGTTGGCTGATTCTCAGGGGGGCTGTTGGCTGCTCCTCCAGATGAGGACTGGTTGATTCTCAGGGGGGCTGTTGGCTGCTCCTCCAGATGAGGACTGGTTGATTCTCAGGGGGGCTGTTGGCTGCTCCTCCAGATGAGGACTGGTTGATTCTCAGGGGGGCTGTTGGCTGCTCCTCCAGATGAGGACTGGTTGATTCTCAGGGGGGCTGTTGGCTGCTCCTCCAGATGAGGACTGGTGATGGTTGATTCTCAGGGGGCTGTTGGCTGCTCCTCCAGATGAGGACTGGTGATGGTTGATTCTCAGGGGGGCTGTTGGCTGCTCCTCCAGATGAGGACTGGTGATGGTTGATTCTCAGGGGGGCTGTTGGCTGCTCCTCCAGATGAGGACTGGTGATGGTTGATTCTCAGGGGGGCTGTTGGCTGCTCCTCCAGATGAGGACTGGTTGATTCTCAGGGGGGCTGTTGGCTGCTCCTCCAGATGAGGACTGGTTGATTCTCAGGGGGGCTGTTGGCTGCTCCTCCAGATGAGGACTGGTTGATTCTCAGGGGGGCTGTTGGCTGCTCCTCCAGATGAGGACTGGTTGATTCTCAGGGGGGCTGTTGGCTGCTCCTCCAGATGAGGACTGGTTGATTCTCAGGGGGGCTGTTGGCTGCTCCTCCAGATGAGGACTGGTGATGGCTGATTCTCAGGGGGGCTGTTGGCTGCTTCTCCAGATGAGGACTGGTTGATTCTCAGGGGGGCTGTTGGCTGCTCCTCCAGATGAGGACTGGTTGATTCTCAGGGGGGCTGTTGGCTGCTCCTCCAGATGAGGACTGGTGATGGTTGATTCTCAGGGGGGCTGTTGGCTGCTCCTCCAGATGAGGACTGGTGTTGGCTGATTCTCAGGGGGGTTGTTGGCTTCTCCTCCAGATGAGGACTGGTGATGGTTGATTCTCAGGGGGGTTGTTGGCTGCTCCTCCAGATGAGGACTGGTGATGGTTGATTCTCAGGGGGGCTGTTGGCTGCTCCTCCAGATGAGGACTGGTGTTGGCTGATTCTCAGGGGGGCTGTTGGCTGCTCCTCCAGATGAGGACTGGTTGATTCTCAGGGGGGCTGTTGGCTGCTCCTCCAGATGAGGACTGGTTGATTCTCAGGGGGGCTGTTGGCTGCTCCTCCAGATGAGGACTGGTTGATTCTCAGGGGGGCTGTTGGCTGCTCCTCCAGATGAGGACTGGTTGATTCTCAGGGGGGCTGTTGGCTGCTCCTCCAGATGAGGACTGGTTGATTCTCAGGGGGGCTGTTGGCTGCTCCTCCAGATGAGGACTGGTGATGGCTGATTCTCAGGGGGGCTGTTGGCTGCTTCTCCAGATGAGGACTGGTTGATTCTCAGGGGGGCTGTTGGCTGCTCCTCCAGATGAGGACTGGTTGATTCTCAGGGGGGCTGTTGGCTGCTCCTCCAGATGAGGACTGGTGATGGTTGATTCTCAGGGGGGCTGTTGGCTGCTCCTCCAGATGAGGACTGGTGTTGGCTGATTCTCAGGGGGGTTGTTGGCTGCTCCTCCAGATGAGGACTGGTGTTGGCTGATTCTCAGGGGGGCTGTTGGCTGCTCCTCCAGATGAGGACTGGTGTTGGCTGATTCTCAGGGGGTTGTTGGCTGCTCCTCCAGATGAGGACTGGTGTTGGCTGATTCTCAGGGGGGTTGTTGGCTGCTCCTCCAGATGAGGACTGGTGATGGTTGATTCTCAGGGGGCTGTTGGCTGCTCCTCCAGATGAGGACTGGTGATGGTTGATTCTCAGGGGCTGTTGGCTGCTCCTCCAGATGAGGACTGGTGATGGTTGATTCTCAGGGGGCTGTTGGCTGCTCCTCCAGATGAGGACTGGTTGATTCTCAGGGGGCTGTTGGCTGCTCCTCCAGATGAGGACTGGTTGATTCTCAGGGGGCTGTTGGCTGCTCCTCCAGATGAGGACTGGTTGATTCTCAGGGGGGCTGTTGGCTGCTCCTCCAGATGAGGACTGGTGATGGCTGATTCTCAGGGGGCTGTTGGCTGCTTCTCCAGATGAGGACTGGTTGATTCTCAGGGGGCTGTTGGCTGCTCCTCCAGATGAGGACTGGTTGATTCTCAGGGGGCTGTTGGCTGCTCCTCCAGATGAGGACTGGTGATGGTTGATTCTCAGGGGGCTGTTGGCTGCTCCTCCAGATGAGGACTGGTGTTGGCTGATTCTCAGGGGGTTGTTGGCTGCTCCTCCAGATGAGGACTGGTGATGGTTGATTCTCAGGGGGTTGTTGGCTGCTCCTCCAGATGAGGACTGGTGTTGGCTGATTCTCAGGGGGCTGTTGGCTGCTCCTCCAGATGAGGACTGGTTGATTCTCAGGGGCTGTTGGCTGCTCCTCCAGATGAGGACTGGTTGATTCTCAGGGGGCTGTTGGCTGCTCCTCCAGATGAGGACTGGTTGATTCTCAGGGGGGCTGTTGGCTGCTCCTCCAGATGAGGACTGGTTGATTCTCAGGGGGGCTGTTGGCTGCTCCTCCAGATGAGGACTGGTTGATTCTCAGGGGGGCTGTTGGCTGCTCCTCCAGATGAGGACTGGTTGATTCTCAGGGGGGTTGTTGGCTGCTCCTCCAGATGAGGACTGGTTGATTCTCAGGGGGGCTGTTGGCTGCTCCTCCAGATGAGGACTGGTTGATTCTCAGGGCAGACAGGCTGAGTCTGGAATGGGACCCTATTCCCTATATAGTGCACTACTTTTGACCATGGGACTATGGACCCTGGTGAAAACATGATCATTCCTCCCTAATTCCTGCCCTGTTTTCATGTTTCATTTATGGAAGTATAATTTCCCTATAGCCTGAAGGACATTGAGTATGTACTGCATATCACCACGTCAACATATTTCTACAAGTATCATCATGTGGGGCGGCAGGGTAGCCTAGTGGTTAGAGCGTTGGACTAGTAACCGGAAGGTTGCAAGTTCAAATCCCCGAGCCGACAAGGTACAAATCTGTCGTTCTGCCCCAGTTAACCCACTGTTCCTAGGCCGTCATTGAAAATAAGAATTTGTTCTTAACTGACTTGCCTAGTTAAATAAAGGTAAAATAAAAATAAAATGTCTTGATCTTTGGTGTTGGCAAGAAAATCTGGGTTTGCGGTCTTAAGACCTAAGGTAAAGGGAGTACAAGCCCTGTATATTCCAAGAACAAATCATTATTCATCTCATTTCATGTAAGTTTCTTTATCTATAGTATATATGATTTGGTTAGAGAAAAGTACATGTGTGTTTGTGTGTGTAATAATCATACTAAAAGTAGAAAAGGGTACTCAGCGTACCAACAGGTGTTGTGCTGTGTGTGTGTGTGTGTGTGTGTGTAATAATCATACTAAAAGTAGAAAAGGGTACTCAGCGTACCAACAGGTGTGTGTGTGTGTGTGTGTGTGTAATAATCATACTAAAAGTAGAAAAGGGTACTCAGCGTACCAACAGGTGTTGTGCTGTGTGTGTGTTTCAACTAAGACCCTTCTTCAGTAGCAGGAAAGAAACATGATGTAAATACACATCAAGAAAATTATAACAAGTGTTGACTATGTCTCCGTGTCATTTCAGAATGTGAAACTCTCTTCTCTTTTATCTTATAGAATGAATGTTTTCTGGTAAGGCCCAATATATTGGCGTATGCCTCTTCTAGGGGTTTGCACATCAGCTTCAGCAGTTAACCCACCTCTCCGATGGCTGAAGGGTTTTATGTCTCTTACTGGAGGTTGCCTCTGCATATGTGAGCTGGTAGTGAGGCTGAGGTGTGATTTTCCAGCTGGGCTTGATGGTGCTGTCGTAGTGCATTGGCAGTATTGAGACACCGGCATTTAGCCGTCTGGAGGATAGTCTGCTATCTTCCACATACTTCCCATTAGAGTCTATCAGAAATACAGTTTTGGGAGGTCTCCTGGGTTGAACTGGATCCTGTTCCCTGTCCTCTGCAGGTGTGTTCTGCTGAACATGGTCAGACTGCTGGGAGGTTGGCGAGGCAGGGTAGGCTGTGGCAGGCTGGGAGGTTGGCGAGGCAGGGTAGTCTGTGGCAGGCTGGGAGGTTGGCGAGGCAGGGTAGGCTGTGGCAGGCTGGGAGGTTGGCAGCACGACTCTCCACCTGGAAAAGCCTCAACTCTTCCATCAGTGTCAGTCACGTTCTTGTCGTTTGCTCTCCCTCAATTCTGTAATCTCGTACCTCATGTAGGTAGAGGCCGTTCTGGATTTGTTTCACTGATAATGTTTTTGCTGTGCACACAGCTGCTACAGGTGGGGGAGGGAGTGATGTACCGCGGCCCTCCTGTTATGAAGCACAGCTTTTCACAGTTGCAGGTGTTAGTGGAGACCTGTCAGATTTGAGTTCTTCATCCACTAGATGTTTTAATCATGTTGAACTCTTCTTCAAACAGCTCTAGACTGGCCTCAGAGCCCTGGGTCATTACCTTTCCATTATGATGTTAATATCATATGTTGGGGTTGTCCTCGTACAATATGGGCTTGTTTCCTCAGGTGTTGAAGATGTTTGTTTTTCTGGCGCAGGGCGATTTATGCATCACATTTGAACCGTCAGTGGAAAAGACAAGATCCACCTTGATTTATTTGGTCATTTTCTTGCATGAAGTCTGGTCTTATGGTCTGTGGGTTCTCTTTGTTAAATACTGGCTGAATATGTAAGGCTGCTCAGCATGTAAATGTATCCACCTTAGTTGATTACAGCTGGATGTGGTAGATGTTACAGCTGGATGTGGTAGATGTTACAGCTGGATGTGGTAGATGTTACAGCTGGATGTGGTAGATGTTACAGATGCAGTAGATGTTACAGCTGGATGTGGTAGATGTTACAGCTGGATGTGGTAGATGTTACAGCTGGATGTGGTAGATGTTACAGATGTAGTAGATGTTAAAGCTGGATGTAGTAGATGTTACAGCTGGATGTGGTAGATGTTGTAGATGTTACAGATGTAGTAGATGTTAAAGCTGGATGTAGTAGATGTTACAGCTGGATGTGGTAGATGTTACAGCTGGATGTGGTAGATGTTACAGATGGATGTAGTAGATGTTACAGCTGGATGTGGTAGATGTTACAGCTGGATGTGGTAGATGTTACAGATGGATGTGGTAGATGTTACAGCTGGATGTGGTAGATGTTACAGCTGGATGTGGTAGATGTTACAAATGGATGTGGTAGATATTACAGCTGGATGTGGTAGATGTTACAGCTGGATGTGGTAGATGTTACAGATGTAGTAGATGTTACAGCTGGATCTAGTAGATGTTACAGCTGGCTCTAGTAGATGTTACAGCTGGATCTAGTAGATGTTACAACTGGATGTAGTAGATGTTACAGATGGATGTAGTAGATGTTACAGATGGATGTAGTAGATGTTACAGCTGGATGTGGTAGATGTTACAGCTGGATGTGGTAGATGTTACAGATGCAGTAGATGTTACAGCTGGATGTAGTAGATGTTACAGATGGATGTGGTAGATGTTACAGCTGGATGTGGTAGATGTTACAGCTGGATGTGGTAGATGTTACAGATTGATGTGGTAGATGTTACAGCTGGATGTGGTAGATGTTACAGCTGGAGGTGGTAGATGTTACAGATGGATGTGGTAGATGTTACAGATGGATGTGGTAGATGTTACAGATGGATGTGGTAGATGTTACAGCTGGATGTGGTAGATGTTACAGCTGGATGTGGTAGATATTACAGCTGGATGTGGTAGATGTTACAGCTGGATGTGGTAGATGTTACAGATGTAGTAGATGTTACAGCTGGATCTAGTAGATGTTACAGCTGGATCTAGTAGATGTTACAGCTGGATCTAGTAGATGTTACAGCTGGATGTGGTAGATGTTACAGCTGGATGTGGTAGATGTTACAGCTGGATGTGGTAGATGTTACAGATGTAGTAGATGTTACAGGTGGATGTAGTAGATGTTACAGCTGGATGTGGTAGATGTTACAGATTGATGTGGTAGATGTTACAGCTGGATGTGGTAGATGTTACAGCTGGATGTGGTAGATGTTACAGCTGGATGTGGTAGATGTTACAGATGTAGTAGATGTTACAGCTGGATCTAGTAGATGTTACAGCTGGCTCTAGTAGATGTTACAGCTGGTTCTAGTAGATGTTACAACTGGATGTGGTAGATGTTACAGCTGGATGTAGTAGATGTTACAGCTGGATGTAGTAGATGTTACAGATGGATGTGGTAGATGTTACAGATGCAGTAGATGTTACAGCTGGATGTAGTAGATGTTACAGATGGATGTAGTAGATGTTACAGCTGGATGTGGTAGATGTTACAGCTGGATGTAGTAGATGTTACAGATGTAGTAGATGTTACAGCTGGATGTGGTAGATGTTACAGCTGGATGTGGTAGATGTTACAGATGGATGTAGTAGATATTACAGCTGGATGTGGTAGATGTTAAAGCTGGATGTAGTAGATGTTACAGCTGGATGTGGTAGATGTTACAGCTGGCTCTAGTAGATGTTACAGCTGGATCTAGTAGATGTTACAGCTGGATGTGGTAGATGTTACAGATGGATGTGGTAGATGTTACAGCTGGATGTGGTAGATGTTACAGATGGATGTAGTAGATGTTACAGCTGGATGTGGTAGATGTTACAGATGTAGTAGATGTTACAGATGGATGTAGTGGATGTTACAGCTGGATGTGGTAGATGTTACAGATGTAGTAGATGTTACAGATGGATGTAGTAGATGTTACAGATGGATGTGGTAGATGTTACAGATGGATATAGTAGATGTTACATCTGGATGTAGTAGATGTTACAGCTGGATGTGGTAGATATTACAGCTGGATGTAGTAGATGTTACAGCTGGATGTGGTAGATGTTGTAGATGTTACAGGTGTAGTAGATGTTAAAGCTGGATGTAGTAGATGTTACAGATGTAGTAGATGTTACAGATGCAGTAGATGTTACAGCTGGATGTAGTAGATGTTACAGATGGATGTAGTAGATGTTACAGCTGGATGTAGTAGATGTTACAGCTGGATGTGGTAGATGTTACAGATGTAGTAGATGTTACAGCTGGATGTAGTAGATGTTACAGCTGGATGTGGTAGATGTTACAGATGTAGTAGATGTTACAGCTGGATGTGGTAGATGTTACAGATGGATGTAGTAGATATTACAGCTGGATGTGGTAGATGTTAAAGCTGGATGTAGTAGATGTTACAGCTGGATGTGGTAGATGTTACAGCTGGATGTAGTAGATGTTACAGATGGATGTAGTAGATGTTACAGCTGGATGTGGTAGATGTTACAGATGGATGTGGTAGATGTTACAGATGGATGTAGTAGATGTTACAGCTGGATGTGGTAGATGTTACAGATGTAGTAGATGTTACAGCTGGATGTGGTAGATGTTACAGATGTAGTAGATGTTACAGATGGATGTAGTAGATGTTACAGATGGATGTGGTAGATGTTACAGATGGATGTGGTAGATGTTACAGCTGGATGTGGTAGATGTTACAGCTGGATGTGGTAGATGTTACAGCTGGATCTAGTAGATGTTACAGCTGGATGTGGTAGATGTTACAGCTGGATCTAGTAGATGTTACAGCTGGATGTGGTAGATGTTGTAGATGTTACAGGTGTAGTAGATGTTAAAGCTGGATGTAGTAGATGTTACAGATGTAGTAGATGTTACAGCTGGATGTGGTAGATGTTACAGCTGGATGTGGTAGATGTCGCAGCTGGTTTACACTTAGCTAGTTGTAGCTAGGGGTTTTGGAATGTAAACAAAGCCTACCTTGTTTTCTGTCTGAATAGTTTTCTCTTGTTTGTTTATGTACTTGTTTTCCTATCCTTGTCCTTTTTGTTATTTGTTAGCTAACGTTAGCTGGGTTTTTAGCTCACAGCAGGTAGCCAAGAAACTCTCTTAGCAACTCCCTAGCAATGTGTAAACAACCGTTTAGCTTGTTAGCTATCCAGTTTCTCTCTCTCCCTCTCTCTCTCTCTCTATTTCTGTCTTTCTATTTCTCTCTCTAGTTTTTGTTTTCTCTCTCTCGTGTTTTCTCTATCTCTTGGTCTGAGTAGGAGGGAGGTATTCCCACTCAGGGACATTCAGGCCGCTGATTACCAGCCTCTTGTCAAAACACAGCAGCAGCACCAAGGCTGAGATGCTGGTGACAGACACGGAGGCTGCTAACTAAATGATACACTATCCCTTATGGGCCCTGGTCAAAAGTAGTGCACTATATAGGGAATAGGGTG
This sequence comes from Oncorhynchus nerka, assembly GCF_034236695.1. Classification (NCBI taxonomy): domain Eukaryota; kingdom Metazoa; phylum Chordata; class Actinopteri; order Salmoniformes; family Salmonidae; genus Oncorhynchus; species Oncorhynchus nerka. The sequence continues at coordinate 40,992,576 of NC_088424.1, forward strand.
CCATTATGATACACCCAGATACAAAGTGACTTGGTCAGTGTCTCTCAACAGTCTCCACTTCCTGTTTTTTTGCTGCTCAGTGCTGCTGACTCCACCCCCATCTCCCCAGTCTGCTGACAGACAGAACTACTGTGTTGCTAGGCTACATCAAGAGGCTGGGGCTGTGCGTCTGGCTGGCTGCAGTTAGACACTACAGAACAGAGGGGGAAGATTAGACGTTCTCGCTCTGTCCCATCGCGCTACTCTCATTAATCTGATACACCGTTATGTTGCATCCCAAATGGCACCCGATTGCCTATATCGTGCTATGAACTCTGGGTAAAAGTGTGGCACTATATAGGGAATAGAGTACCATTTGAGATGCAGATTGCATAGTAAAAGTATAGGCTAGGTTATGGAGTTGAAGCAGTTTTACCATGGGCTTTTTAAAATGCTTAATCTGGAGTAAAATGGACATCGTAGGCAGTCAGTCGAGGTTTGCAATACTTCAAGACTTCATTTGATTTGTGTTCATAGTCATTCATGCGTGTTCAAATCCCAACTGTCTGCCAGTCCTTAAACTCTGTTCTCTATCCATTTCTGTCATTGGACTGTCAACCTGTATTTCTGGTGTAGCGTGCTAGTAGAACAAAACGCATTACTATCTGGTCTCTGAGATGGCAACACAGAACTCCTCAAAACCAGTTGAGCGAGTCCAATGTGTTGGCTCAGTTGTCAGGATGCAGCTACAGTCACAGGGAATGTAGCGGTGCTAAATCCTAGCATGTAAATTCAACAGGAATAGCTTTTGCAGTGTCTAGGTACTGTGGGCTGAGGCACAAAGACTGTACTGTACTCCTGCTATAGATACGTTGAAATCAAAGCTCAAAATAGAAACCTAGCTCAATGAAGGAGAGTGATAGAAGCCTGTTCCTGACCTCTCTCTCTCTCTCACACACACACACACACACACACACACACACACACACACACACACACACACACACACACACACACACACACATTTAATGGTGCATGTCTGACACTGCATCAGGCCAAGCCACTGCTTTATGAGAAAGGACTGTCTCTGGCTCAACTGAAGCTTCCAGCTCATCCAGTCAGCAGAGCCAGCGGTGCCTGACAGTCTTCATATCTTTATAGTGTCTATGCGTTAAATGTCCCAGGAGAGAAGCATAGTGAGGCTGTATACGGACTACATTCATTCCACTGTGCAATCACAGCTCTGACATCTTGTAACCTAGCAGAATAATCACAGCTCTGACATCTTGTAACCTAGCAGAATATTCACAGCTCTGACATCTTGTAACCTAGCAGAATATTCACAGCTCTGACATCTTGTAACCTAGCAGAATATTCACAGCTCTGACATCTTGTAACCTAGCAGAATATTCAGCCTCATGTACTGCATATTCCCTGCCTCCACAGTTATGGAGCTAGACTATCTACAGAGAGGTAGCTAGGCTATCTCCTGGGTGGTAGCTAGGCTATCTCCTGGGTGGTAGCTAGGCTATCTCCTGGGTGGTAGCTAGGCTATCTCCTGGGTGGTAGCTAGGCTATCTCCTGGGTGGTAGCTAGGCTATCTCCTGGGTGGTAGCTAGGCTATCTCCTGGGTGGTAGCTAGGCTATCTCCTGGGTGGTAGCTAGGCTATCTAGAGAGAGGTACCTAGGCTATCTAGAGAGAGGTACCTAGGCTATCTACAGAGAGGTACCTAGGCTATCGCCTGGGTGGTAGCTAGGCTATCTACAGAGAGGTAGCTAGGCTATCTCCTGGGTGGTAGCTAGGCTATCTCCTGGGTGGTAGCTAGGCTATCTCCTGGGTGGTAGCTAGGCTATCTCCTGGGTGGTAGCTAGGCTATCTACAGAGAGGTAGCTAGGCTATTTCCTGGGTAGTAGGTAGGCTATCTACAGAGAGGTACCTAGGCTATCTCCTGGGTGGTAGCTAGGCTATCTCCTGGGTGGTGGCTAGGCTATCTCCTGGATGGTAGCTTTCTCCTAGGTGGTAGCTAGGCTATCTCCTGGGTGGTAGCTAGGCTAACTCCTGGGTGGCAGCTAGGCTATCTCCTGGGTGGCAGCTAGGCTATCTCCTGGGTGGCAGCTAGGCTATCTCCTGGGTGGCAGCTAGGCTATCTCCTGGGTGGCAGCTAGGCTAACTCCTGGGTGGCAGCTAGGCTATCTCCTGGGTGGCAGCTAGGCTATCTCCTGGGTGGCAGCTAGGCTATCTCCTGGGTGGCAGCTAGGCTATCTCCTGGGTGGCAGCTAGGCTATCTCCTGGGTGGCAGCTAGGCTATCTCCTGGGTGGCAGCTAGGCTATCTCCTGGGTGGCAGCTAGGCTATCTCCTGGGTGGCAGCTAGGCTATCTCCTGGGTGGCAGCTAGGCTATCTCCTGGGTGGCAGCTAGGCTATCTCCTGGGTGGCAGCTAGGCTATCTCCTGGGTGGCAGCTAGGCTATCTCCTGGGTGGCAGCTAGGCTATCTCGGTGCTGGGACCAGAAGGAAACAGCCAGCGACCCTAACCTGCCTGTAAAGCTTTAGCCTTTTCTCAACCTTTAGCCAATTAGTCTCTCACAATCATTCTCTGTCAATATCACTCTTTCCTCCCTCCCTCCCTCCCTCCCTCCCTCCCTCCCTCCCTCCCTCCCTCCCTTTCCTTTTCTTTGTCAGGCAATGGCTATTTATATTTCATGTCAGCCTGTTGAAGACGACTGCCAGTGCCGGTGGGTCTTCCTGCTAATAAGCTTCCCTATTTGAAGTCATGTGGATAGGTGGTAAAGGTGCTTCTACACCTGCATTGCTTGCTGTTTGGGGTTTTAGGCTGGGTTTCTGTACAGCACTTTGAGATATCAGCTGATGTACGAAGGGCTATATAAATAAATTTGATTTGATTTTGATTTAAAGAAACCACCTCGGCGGAGTTTCCACATCCGGTTTGGATCCGGTTGTTGGCAGCTGTGAATCCAATGTGATTCTGAGCTGTTTATTGTTGAACCCTGTCATTCCGTGCCATATCATGCTGTGCTCTGCTCTCCTGCACTGCAGTGTTTGGCCTCTCAGCACATGTTGCTGTGTTGTTGATAGCTGTCACAGGACCTGACAGACAGCATGTACTCCTATGTGAAGTCTCGCCAACTGTTGAGTAATGCCAGGAATCTTAAGATGGCCTACTGTAGATTCACTCATCTTTCTTTAGGGGTTAGTGTGTTTGTGTGTCCTGTAGGGTGTGGTTTTATGTGGAGTGTCTGTGCAGTTGACATGAGAAACGTTTTGTGAAGCACCACTGCAATGTTCTCAATCTTTAGTGATGGGGGGGGGGGGGTGGTCGATATTATTGTGGATGTAATTATTTACACTTTGATTTAGTTTGTTTGCTAGGTAGCGTTAGCTAGCGCTAGTCGGCTGAACCTCCGCCAATACTCATCCTAGCTTCTTTTTAAATAGTGAGCCTGTTTTCAGCACTTTTTTCCCCCATAACTGATCAAAACTTGTTTTCTCATGTCTCTCTGGCCTCTGCAGCAGACAGGCTATGGTGAGCAATGTGTTTGGAACATCAAATCACAATACAGTTGCAGTATCGAATCATAATACATTAAGAATTGTGAGAATCGCAATATGTATCGAAGGTCCCTATAAAATCTGTGATGCGGACGGAATCACGGAATCACGGAATCCAGACATTAAAATGGAATTCAAAAATCTATTGAACTTAGTAGGAAATCAACTAACTTATTAGAACATGTATTAGCCCAAGATTATCATAAGACATGAACAAAATGCATCATTGATTCATATCTCTTTAACTTTCTGAAGAGGAAATGCAGGAATGCCCCTGTCTGTGTGTAGCCGTTAGCGATGATGCTAATAATGCAGGAATTCCCCGGTCTGTGTGTAGCCGTTAGCGATGATGCTAATAATGCAGGAATGCCCCGGTCTGTGTGTAGCCGTTAGCGATGATGCTAATAATGCAGGAATGCCCCAGTCTGTGTGTAGCCGTTAGCGATGATGCTAATAATGCAGGAATGCCCCGGTCTGTGTGTAGCTGTTAGCGATGATGCTAATAATGCAGGAATGCCCCCGTCTGTGTGTAGCCGTTAGCGATGATGCTAATAATGCAGGAATGCCCCCGTCTGTGTGTAGCCGTTAGCGATGATGCTAATAATGCAGGAATGCCCCGGTCTGTGTGTAGCCGTTAGCGATGATGCTAATAATGCAGGAATGCTACAGAAACACTGCTAACCTAACAAGTCTGATGCTGGTGTGCATATGAATCGAAGGGTGAAAATTACAATTGCTTAATTATTTGGAAAATGTGATATTTTATGCACACAGGGCAGTCCAGCTCCAGTCTTCTTGTCAGTAATTATAGTAGGTAGAGTATAGTTGCTATTTGTCTTGTCTTGATGAAGTCCTTTAAATCCCTTAGCCTGCAATTTCCACACCCATGGGGAAATCTAACATCCCGCTAGCTTAGACAAATCTGTCTAAACTAGCGATATCTGTTGATGCATGAGCTGTGTCTCAAACCACCACATCCGCTGATATCACCCTTCTCCATCTGAGGTGAAAGGTGGCAGAGCGGTGTTTGTCAGACCAGGAGACATCTCGAATATCAGTCTTCTCAGAAAAACGTCTGTTTGGCCTAAAAAGTATTATGACCACTCTATGGAAAGATGACTCTCACGAACACGATGGCGCTCTCCCTTTTGCTCTAAGACACCCACAATCCTCACAAGACTCGACGGAGGGTCCCCGGTACCATTGTAAAAAAAATGCATGGGAGTATATATGGAGATACTTTTGTATATATAGTGTGTGGACACCCTTACAATTGGTGGCTCAGCTATTTCAGCCACACCTGTTGCTGACGGGTGTTTAAAATTGAGCACACAGCCATGCAATCTCCATAGACAAACATTGTCAGTAGAATGACCTTACTGAAGAGCTCAGTGACGTTCAACGTGGCATCGTCACAGGATGCCACCTTTCTAACAAGTCAGTTTGTCAAATATCTGCCCTGCTAGAGCTGCCCCGGTCAACTGTAAGGGCTGTTATTGTGAAGTGGAAACGTCTAGAAGCAACAACAGCTCAGCCAGGAAGTGGTAGACCACACAAGCTCACAGAACAGAACCACCAAGTGCTGAAGTGTAGAGCGTAAAAGTCATCTGTCCTCTGTTGAAACACTCACAAATGAGTTCCAAATTGCCTCTGGAAGCAAGGTCAGCACAAGAACTGTTCGTCTGGAGCTTCATGAACTGGATTCCCGTGGCTGAGCAGCCGCAGACAAGCCTAAGATCACCATGTGCAATGCCAAGTGTCGGCTGGAGTTGCGTAAAGCTCGCCGGCATTGGACGCCGTAGTAGTGGAAACACGTTCTCTGTGGTAATGAATCATGCTTCACCATCTGGCAGTCTGACGTACTAATCTAGGTTTGACGGGTGCCAAGAGGATGCTACCTGCCCCAATGCATAGTGCCAACTGTAAAGTTTGGTGGAGGAGGAATAATGGTCTGTTTTCCATGGTTCGGGCTAGGCCTCTTATTTCCAGTGAAGGGAATCTTAACATTACAGCATACAATGACATTCTGGAGACGATTCGGACCACATTTTGGGGATGGCCTTTCCCTCTTTCAGCATGACAATGCCCCTGTGCACAAAGGGAGATCATACAGAAATGGTTTGTTGAGATCTGTGTGGAAGAACTTGACTGGCATGCACAGAACCCTGACATCAACCCCATTGAACACCTTAGGGATGAATTGGCTGAAAGCCAGGCCTAGTCACCCAACCTCAGTGCCCAACCTCGCTAATGCTTTTGTAGCTGAATGGAGGCAAGTCCCCACAGCAATGTTCCAACATCTAGTGGCAAGTCTTCCCAGAAGAGTGGAGGCTGTTATAGTGGAAAAGGGGGGACCTACTCCATATTAATGCCCCTGATTTTGGAATGAGATGAGCACATACTTTTGGTCATGTAGTTTAGTTCCTAAAATAGGGTAATAAATAAATACATGTAAAACATGAATAGTTTCCTGATCTTTCTTATATCTCGGATATTCCAAATCAAATAGCTAAATGACCATCTTAAAACAATTCCATATGTTAGCTTAGAACCCCCCGGCTTAGACAGGGCTTAGACTCTAGAGGCTTAATGGCCATGTTGTTCTGTTGTCCAGAAGAACAAGCCTCTTGTCATGTCTTGGTCCAGTCATGACTCACTGTCTTTTCCAGTGCCCACTCTCTCTTCTATGACCTCATAGTCTTTACGTCTGTCTGTGAGGAACCTTTGTCTATCTGACATGAATGCCTGACAGGCACACTCCCATCATCTCTGTAGTCTACCCTATAGACCAGCACTACTGCTCTGATCTACTCCCACTAACTGCATGTTTTCTCTCCTCTCCTCGTCTCTCTGCCTCTGTGCCTTGGCCTGCAAAAGTATTGTCTACTGTTCAGGTCTCCATATGTTATGTCTCTGCCTGTGGTAGTAGTTCTCTGTGGTCCACTGACTGATCCCAATCCACAGGCTAACCTCATGAGTCATAGTCCACAGTGGACCTACAGCTTCATTTACCCAATGACTCACAACACAGTGACATTGTACTTGGTACCCACCCATGCAGTACAGCACAAGCCATCATTAATACATGACGGACAATAATGTGTCTTTTCATTGGCCTGTTGGGTTCCCAGTATTTTCCACCGTGTGGGACAAGCTGTGTCACTTGCTGGGGAACTCAGTAACTGCAGTAACATAGGTAGTCCTGTCTGTGGTAGTCCCATAGAACTAGAACTAGAAAATAGAATCTAATTCTATGGGTAGTCCTGTCTGTGTGGTAGTCCCATAGAACTAGAACTAGAATATAGAATCTAATTCTATGGGTAGTCCTGTCTGTGTGGTATTCCCATAGAACTAGAATATAGAATCTAATTCTATGGGTAGTCCTGTCTGTGTGGTATTCCCATAGAACTATAATATATAATCTAATTCTATGGGTAGTCCTGTCTGTGTGTTAGTCTCATAAAACTAGAATATAGAATCTAATTCTATGGGTAGTCCTGTCTGTGTGGTAGTCCCATAGAACTAGAACTATAATATAGAATCTAATTCTATGGGTAGTCCTGTCTGTGTGGTAGTCCCATAGAACTAGAACTATAATATAGAATCTAATTATATGGGTAGTCCTGTCTGTGTGGTAGTCTCATAGAACTAGAACTAGAATATAGAATCTAATTCTATGGGTAGTCCTGTCTGTGTGGTAGTCCCATAGAACTATAATATATAATCTAATTCTATGGGTAGTCCTGTCTGTGTGGTATTCCCATAGAACTATAATATATAATCTAATTCTATGGGTAGTCCTGTATGTGTGGTAGTACCTTAGAACTAGAACTATAATATAGAATCTAATTCTATGGGTAGTCCTGTCTGTGTGGTAGTCCCATAGAACTAGAACTAGAATATAGAATCTAATTCTATGGGTAGTCCTGTCTGTGGTAGTCCCATAGAACTATAATATAGAATCTAATTCTATGGGTAGTCCTGTCTGTGTGCTAGTCCCATAGAACTAGAACTAGAATATAGAATCTAATTCTATGGGTAGTCCTGTCTGTGGTAGTCCCATAGAACTATAATATAGAATCTAATTCTATGGGTAGTCCTGTATGTGTGGTAGTCCCTTAGAATTAGATTCTATATTCTAGTTCTATGGGTAGTCCCATTCCCAAGGAGAAAGGCCACACTTCCCCTTGCTCGTTGGTCGTCATGGCTCCCGTGTGTGGTACTACAGAGAGATGATCTATGGTATTATGGTCTAGAGGTCGACCGATTAATCGGAATGGCCGATTAATTAGGGCCGATTTCACGTTTTCATAACAATCGGTAATCGGCATTTCTGGACACAGATCATGGCCGATTTACATTGCACTGCACGAGGAGACTGGGCCGCCTGGCTCGTTGTGAACTGTGAAGACTATTTCTTCCTAACAAAGACAGCCAACTTCGCCAAACGGGGGATGTTTTAACCAAAGCGCATTTGCGAAAAAAGCATAATCGTTGCACGAATGTACCTAACCATAAACATCGATGCCTTTCTTAAAATCAATACACAGAAGTATATATTTTTAAACCAAAGAAATTCATGTTAGCAGGCAATATTAAACAGATGAAATTGTATCACTTCTCTTGCGTTCATTACACGCAGAGTCAGGGAATATGCAACAGTTTGGGCCGCCTGGCTCGTTGCGAACTAATTTGCCAGAATTTTACTTAATTATAACATAACATTGAAGGTTGTGCAACGTAACAGGAATATTTAGACTGATGGGTGCCACCCGTTAGATAGAATACGGAACGGTTCCGTATTTCACTGAAAGAATAAACGTCTTGTTTTCGAGATGGTAGTTTCCGGATTTGATCATATTAATGACCAAAGGCTCGTATTTCTGTGTGTTATTATGTTATAATTATGTCTATGATTTGATAGAGGGTGGCTGTTGTCGATGTGTTCCTGGTTCGAGCCCAGGTAGGGGCGAGGAGAGGGACGGAAGCTATACACTGGCAATACTAAAGTGCCTATAAGAACATCCAATAGTCAAAGGTTAATGAAATACAAATGGTATAGAGAGAAATAGTCCTATAATTCCTATAATAACTACAACCTAAAACTTCTTACCTGGGAATATTGAAGACTCGTGTTAAAAGGAACCACCAGCTTTCATATGTTCTCATGTTCTGAGCAAGGAACTGAAACGTTAGCTTTCTTACATGGCACATATTGCACTTTTACTTTCTTCTCCAACACTTTGTTTTTGCATTATTTAAACCAAATTGAACATGTTTCATTATTTATTTGAGGCTAAATTGATTTTATTGATGTATTATATTAAGTTAAAATAAAAGTGTTCATTCAGTATTGTTGTAATTGTCATTATTACAAATAAATAAAAAATCAGCTGATTAATCGGTATCAGCTTTTTTTGGTCCTCCAATAATCTGTATCGGCGTTGAAAAATCATAAACGGTCGACGTCTACTATGGACTGTATGGGGTCCTGTGGGTGGTACTACAGAGAGAGGATCTATGGTATTATGGACTGTATGGGGTCCTGTGGGTGGTACTACAGAGAGATGATCTATGGTATTATGGACTGTATGGGGTCCTGTGGGTGGTACTACAGAGAGATGATCTATGGTACTATGGACTGTATGGGGTCCTGTGGGTGGTACTACAGAGAGATGATCTATGGTATTATGGACTGTATGGGGTCCTGTGGGTGGTACTACAGAGAGATGATCTATGGTATTATGGACTGTATGGGGTCCTGTGGGTGGTACTACAGAGAGATGATCTATGGTATTATGGACTGTATGGGGTCCTGTGGGTGGTACTACAGAGAGAGGATCTATGGTATTATGGACTGTATGGGGTCCTGTGGGTGGTACTACAGAGAGATGATCTATGGTACTATGGACTGTATGGGGTCCTGTGGGTGGTACTACAGAGAGATGATCTATGGTATTATGGATGAATGTGGTCCTGTGGGTGGTACTACAGATAGATGATCTATGGTATTATGGACTGTATGGGGTCCTGTGGGTGGTACTACAGAGAGATAATCTATGGTACTATGGACTGTATGGGGTCCTGTGGGTGGTACTACAGATAGATGATCTATGGTATTATGGACTCAAATCAAATTGTATTTGTCACATACACATGGTTAGCAGATGTTAATGCGAGTGTAGCGAAATGCTTGTGCTTCTAGTTCCGACAATGCAGTGATAACCAACAAGTAATCTAACTAACAATTCCAAAACTACTCTCTTATACACAGTGTAAGGGGATAAAGAATATGTACATAAGGATATATGAATGAGTGATGGTACAGAGCAGCATACAGTAGATGGTATCGAGTACAGTATATACATATGAGATGAGTATGTAAACAAAGTGGCATAGTTAAAGTGGCTAGTGATACATGTATTACATAAGGATGCAGTCGATGATGTAGAGTACAGTATATACGTATGCATATGAGATGAATAATGTAGGGTAAGTAACATTATATAAGGTAGCATTGTTTAAAGTGGCTAGTGATATATTTACATCATTTCCCATCAATTCCCATTATTAAAGTGGCTGGAGTTGGGTCAGTGTCAATGACAGGGTGTTGGCAACAGCCACTCAATGTTAGTGGTGGCTGTTTAACAGTCTGATGGCCTTGAGATAGAAGCTGTTTTTCAGTCTCTCGGTCCCAGCTTTGATGCACCTGTACTGACCTCGCCTTCTGGATGATAGCGGGGTGAACAGGCAGTGGTTCGGGTGGTTGATGTCCTTGATGATCTTTATGGCCTTCCTGTAACATCGGGTGGTGTAGGTGTCCTGGAGGGCAGGTAGTTTGCCCCCGGTGATGCGTTGTGCAGACCTCACTACCCTCTGGAGAGCCTTACGGTTGAGGGCGGAGCAGTTGCCGTACCAGGCGGTGATACAGCCCGCCAGGATGCTCTCGATTGTGCATCTGTAGAAGTTTGTGAGTGCTTTTGGTGACAAGCCGAATTTCTTCAGCCTCCTGAGGTTGAAGAGGCGCTGCTGCGCCTTCTTCACGACGCTGTCAGTGTGAGTGGACCAATTCAGTTTGTCTGTGATGTGTATGCCGAGGAACTTGCTGTGTGGTACTACAGAGAGATGATCTATGGTATTATTGACTGTATGGGGTCCTGTGGGTGGTACTACAGATAGATGATCTATGGTATTATGGACTGTATGGGGTCCTGTGGGTGGTACTACAGATAGATGATCTATGGTATTATGGACTGTATGGGGTCCTGTGGGTGGTACTACAGAGAGATGATCTATGGTATTATGGACGGTATGGGGTCCTGTGTTCTGGTGTGTTGACGGTTATCTCTGACATCAGAGTGGAAGGATAACTAAACCACTGCGTATTCTTGCCTAAATTACTCTGCGTCCCAAATGACAGGGAGCATCCTAGGTTTCCCATAGGAGGGTAAGATGAGTAGGACATTGCCCTGTATACTGATCCAAGGTCAGTCTTTGTGTTTTCCTCCTTAATAGTTATGGTTGCATTTGGGTAAGACTTCTGTGAAGTTGAATCCTATATTTGGGTGCAGGAATAAAGCATTGTGGTGCAGAAATATTGTGTGTGCTGTGTGGGCCCCTCATTCCTTAATGTCAGTGTTTGGTTAAACTCAGCTGATCCTACAGCCGTGGGGCTAGGGGAAACTTCTACTCTGAGCATCCACAGGGCAAATTGATTGGCCTCAGCTGACCTTGTTGCTCTGCTTTGCCTCTGTAGACCTGGAGTAATGGGATCTGACAGGCAGGCAGACAGACAGACAGACCTCCATCTTCTGTGGTGCTGCAGTGAAGGACAACCACTCCAGCCAATGATGGGTCTGATTCATGCCAGGGCAAGGAGGGCAGAGTGGTGCTGCAGTGAAGGACAACCACTCCAGCCAATGACGGGTCTGATTCATGCCAGGGCAAGGAGGGCAGAGTGGTGCTGCAGTGAAGGACAACCACTCCAGCCAATGACGGGTCTGATTCGTGCCAGGGCAAGGAGGGCAGAGTGGTACTGCAGTGAAGGACAACCACTCCAGCCAATGACGGGTCTGATTCGTGCCAGGGCAAGGAGGGCAGAGTGGTACTGCAGTGAAGGACAACCACTCCAGCCAATGACGGGTCTGATTCGTGCCAGGGCAAGGAGGGCAGAGTGGTGCTGCAGTGAAGGACAACCACTCCAGCCAATGACGGGTCTGATTCGTGCCCAGTGGGTGAGGGTGTTGAACTGGGTTTGCTCTATATCTGTAGGATTATTTTCAGGCTGCCATCTACCTGCCTGTCCAGAACCAAACCCAGTGCCTGGCTGTCCAGAACCATACCCTGTGCCTGGCTGTCCAGAACCAAGCCCAGTGCCTGGCTGTCCAGAACCAAGCCCAGTGCCTGGCTGTCCAGAACCAAGCCCAGTGCCTGGCTGTCCAGAACCAAGCCCAGTGCCTGGCTGTCCAGAACCAAGCCCAGTGCCTGGCTGTCCAGAACCAAACCCAGTTCCTGCCTGTGCAGAACCATACCCTGTGCCTGGCTGTCCAGAACCAAGCCCAGTGCCTGGCTGTCCAGAACCAAGCCCAGTGCCTGGCTGTCCAGAACCAAGCCCAGTGCCTGGCTGTCCAGAACCAAGCCCAGTTCCTGCCTGTCCAGAACCAAGCCCAGTTCCTGCCTGTCCAGAACCAAGCCCAGTTCCTGCCTGTCCAGAACCAAACCCAGTTCCTGGCTGTCCAGAACCACACCCAGTGCCTGGCTGTCCAGAACCACACCCAGTGCCTGGCTGTCCAGAACCAAGCCCAGTGCCTGGCTGTCCAGAACCAAGCCCAGTGCCTGGCTGTCCAGAACCAAGCCCAGTGCCTGGCTGTCCAGAACCAAGCCCAGTGCCTGGCTGTCCAGAACCAAGCCCAGTGCCTGGCTGTCCAGAACCAAGCCCAGTGCCTGGCTGTCCAGAACCAAGCCCAGTTCCTGCCTGTCCAGAACCAAACCCAGTGCCTGCCTGTCCAGAACCAAACCCAGTGCCTGCCTGTCCAGAACCAAACCCAGTGCTTGGCTGTCCAGAACCAAACCCAGTGCTTGGCTGTCCAGAACCAAACCCAGTGCTTGGCTGTCCAGAACCAAACCTAGTGCTTGGCTGTCCAGAACCAAACCCAGTGCCTGCCTGTCTAGAACCAAACCTAGTGCCTGCCTGTCCAGAACCAGTTAGTTAGACCTTTTCGTCTTTTAGTGCTTTGGCCGGGTAGTGGGTATGCATGGCACGTGCACTTTATGAGAACACAGCCGGCCACTCAGTTGGAGTCCATTATTGGAAGGCCCATCTGCACTCCACTAGTACATCATACTACTGTTCAAGGACAAACCTCACCCCAGCAGTAGGCTAAATCACCCTTACCAAAAACCAATTGTCTTGTTACTTCTCTCACGGTTATGTCAAGATAATTCATCACTTGTGCAGTGATATGTGCTTAGGTCAGCGTTTGACTGTAGTGTTTTGATGCAGCTAACATTCCTCTCCAGGCTAATGTCCTCGGTGTGTTGTCATCTTGCCTGTAATGTGTCAGGGTTGTGTCTGTCACCTCGTTGCTTCTCCGGAGACAGACACAGCCTGAAGGCTCTCCTCTCATCAGACAGGGACATCAGGGGTGTGTTCAGTGAAATGAAACGTTGCCGATAGGAACAGAATGAATATAGCTGATCATTTTTTTTCTACACAACACATTTCTAATGGAACGTTTTATCATTTATATAATCGTGTAACCGTCAATTATCGATGAAAAAACATTGATACAAAAATAATGACGTTAATTTTAAAGTCGACAAACTTTACCCAAAAGCAGTAAAGTAAAAGTAAGCCTGGTTCACATCAAAACGCTGAGATAAGGAGAGGCAAACCTAGCCAGTTTTAGCATTTTGTGTTGTGGAAGGAACAGCTGACTGAAGACACGTGGTGGTTGAGTCCGTTTCCATTGGACTCTTTCCAGCGTTGCTGCTACCTGTTTCCATTGGACTCTTTACAGCGTTGCTGCTACCTGTTTCCATTGGACTCTTTCCAGCGTTGCTGCTACCTGTTTCCATTGGACTCTTTACAGCGTTGCTGCTACCTGTTTCCATTGGACTCTTTACAGCGTTGCTGCTACCTGTTTCCATTGGACTCTATACAGCGTTGCTGCTACCTGTTTCCATTGGACTCTTTCCAGCGTTGCTGCTACCTGTTTCCATTGGACTCTTTCCAGCGTTGCTGCTACCTGTTTCCATTGGACTCTTTCCAGCGTTGCTGCTACCTGTTTCCATTGGACTCTTTCCAGCGTTGCTGCTACCTGTTTCCATTGGACTCTTTACAGCGTTGCTGCTACCTGTTTCCATTGGACTCTTTACAGCGTTGCTGCTACCTGTTTCCATTGGACTCTTTACAGCGTTGCTGCTACCTGTTTCCATTGGACTCTTTACAGCGTTGCTGCTACCTGATTCCATTGGACTCTTTACAGCGTTGCTGCTACCTGTTTCCATTGGACTCTTTACAGCGTTGCTGCTACCTGTTTCCATTGGACTCTTTACAGCGTTGCTGCTACCTGTTTCCATTGGACTCTTTACAGCGTTGCTGCTACCTGTTTCCATTGGACTCTTTACAGCGTTGCTGCTACCTGTTTCCATTGGACTCTTTACAGCGTTGCTGCTACCTGTTTCCATTGGACTCTTTACAGCGTTGCTGCTACCTGTTTCCATTGGACTCTTTACAGCGTTGCTGCTACCTGTTTCCATTGGACTCTTTACAGCGTTGCTGCTACCTGTTTCCATTGGACTCTTTACAGCGTTGCTGCTACCTGTTTCCATTGGACTCTTTACAGCGTTGCTGCTACCTGTTTCCATTGGACTCTTTACAGCGTTGCTGCTACCTGTTTCCATTGGACTCTTTACAGCGTTGCTGCTACCTGTTTCCATTGGACTCTTTACAGCGTTGCTGCTACCTGTTTCCATTGGACTCTTTCCAGCGTTGCTGCTACCTGATTCCATTGGACTCTTTACAGCGTTGCTGCTACCTGTTTCCATTGGACTCTTTACAGCGTTGCTGCTACCTGATTCCATTGGACTCTTTACAGCGTTGCTGCTACCTGATTCCATTGGACTCTTTACAGCGTTGCTGCTACCTGTTTCAGCAAGGTTTTGTGGCAAACGAGTATCTTGAAATACATGCACCCAAGTATCATGAAATACATGCACCCAAGTATCATGAACTACCTGCAACCAACGGCTTACCAAAAGCAAAGCACACTGACAGTCAGGAGAGGAGAAAATATGTGACTAATGTCCTTCTCCTGAACAGGCCCCTGAGCTGCAGCCTAATGTCCTCCTCCTGAACAGGCCCCTGAGCTGCAGCCTAATGTCCTCCTCCTGAACAGGCCCCTGAGCTGCAGCCTAATGTCCTTCTCCTGAACAGGCCCCTGAGCTGCAGCCTAATGTCCTCCTCCTGAACAGGCCTCTGAGCTGCAGCCTAATGTCCTCCTCCTGAACAGGCCTCTGAGCTGCAGCCTAATGTCCTCCTCCTGAACAGGCCCCTGAGCTGCAGCCTAATGTCCTCCTCCTGAACAGGCCCCTGAGCTGCAGCCTAATGTCCTCCTCCTGAACAGGCCCCTGAGCTGCAGCCTAATGTCCTTCTCCTGAACAGGCCCCTGAGCTGCAGCCTAATGTCCTTCTCCTGAACAGGCCCCTGAGCTGCAGCCTAATGTCCTCCTGAACAGGGCCCTGAGCTGCAGCCTAATGTCCTCCTCCTGAACAGGCCCCTGAGCTGCAGCCTAATGTTGATCTCCTGAACAGGCCCCTGAGCTGCAGCCTAATGTTGATCTCCTGAACAGGCCCCTGAGCTGCAGCCTAATGTCCTCCTCCTGAACAGGCCCCTGAGCTGCAGCCTAATGTTGATCTCCTGAACAGGCCCCTGAGCTGCAGCCTAATGTCCTCCTGAACAGGCCCCTGAGCTGCAGCCTAATGTCCTCCTCCTGAACAGGCCCCTGAGCTGCAGTTAGTTTGTCACCCCGCTCCTCCTCATCGTCATCACAAGGTTTCTCAGCTAGTAAGCTAGTAAAAACCACTCTATTCAATTATATAGTAATCAGTTGCAGCAGCGTTGCTGTATAAACACACACAGATTATTTGAATACAATCCTACAGAAAGAATTTGAAGCTGGGTATTAGGTCGTGACTCACTCTCCAAGTTGTTTCAGGGAGAGGTGGGATATGAAGCTGGGTATTAGGTTGTGACCTCACACTCCAGGGTGTTTCAGGGAGAGGTGGGGTATGAAGCTGGGTATTAGGTTGTGACCTCACACTCCAAGGTGTTTCAGGGAGAGGTGGGATATGAAGCTGGGTATTAGGTTGTGACCTCACACTCCAAGGTGTTTCAGGGAGAGGTGGGATATGAAGCTGGGTATTAGGTCGTGACCTCACTCTCCAAGGTGTTTCAGGGAGAGGTGGGATATGAAGCTGGGTATTAGGTCGTGACCTCACTCTCCAAGGTGTTTCAGGGAGAGGTGGGATATGAAGCTGGGTATTAGGTCGTGACTCACACTCCAAGGTGTTTCAGGGAGAGGTGGGATATGAAGCTGGGTATTAGGTCGTGACCTCACTCTCCAAGGTGTTTCAGGGAGAGGTGGGAAAGGAAGCTGGGTATTAGGTCGTGACCTCACTCTCCAAGGTGTTTCAGGGAGAGGTGGGATATGAAGCTGGGTATTAGGTCGTGACCTCACTCTCCAAGGTGTTTCAGGCAGAGGTGGGATATGAAGCTGGGTATTAGGTCGTGACCTCACTCTCCAAGGTGTTTCAGGGAGAGGTGGGATATGAAGCTGGGTATTAGGTTGTGACCTCACTCTCCAAGGTGTTTACTAGGCTGGGGCAGTATACCCTATATACCTGGGACTGTTCACTAGGCTGGGGCGGTATACCCTATATACCTGGGACTGTTCACTAGGCTGGGGCAGTATACCCTATATACCTGGGACTGTTCACTAGGCTGGGGCAGTATACCCTATATACCTGGGACTGTTCACTAGGCTGGGGCAGTATACCCTATATACCTGGGACTGTTCACTAGGCTGGGGCGGTATACCATATATACCTGGGACTGTTCACTAGGCTGGGGCAGTATACCCTATATACCTGGGACTGTTCACTAGGCTGGGGCGGTATACTCTATATACCTAGGACTGTTCACTAGGCTGGGGCAGTATACCATATATACCTGGGACTGTTCACTAGGCTGGGGCGGTATACCCTATATACCTGGGACTGTTCACTAGGCTGGGGCGGTATACCCTATATACCTGGGACTGTTCACTAGGCTGGGGCGGTATACCCTATATACCTGGGACTGTTCACTAGGCTGGGGCAGTATACCCTATATACCTGGGACTGTTCACTAGGCTGGGGCAGTATACCCTATATACCTGGGACTGGTCACTAGGCTGGGGCAGTATACCCTATATACCATATATACCTGGGACTGTTCACTAGGCTGGGGCAGTATACTCTATATACCTGGGACTGTTCACTAGGCTGGGGCAGT
Source organism: Oncorhynchus nerka (assembly GCF_034236695.1). Taxonomy (NCBI): domain Eukaryota; kingdom Metazoa; phylum Chordata; class Actinopteri; order Salmoniformes; family Salmonidae; genus Oncorhynchus; species Oncorhynchus nerka. The sequence continues at coordinate 41,009,679 of NC_088424.1, forward strand.
ATACCCTATATACCTGGGACTGTTCACTAGGCTGGGGCGGTATACCCTATATACCTGGGACTTTTCACTAGGCTGGGGCGGTATACCCTATATACCTGGGACTGTTCACTAGGCTGGGGCAGTATACCCTATATACCTGGGACTGTTCACTAGGCTGGGGCGGTATACCCTATATACCTGGGACTTTTCACTAGGCTGGGGCGGTATACCCTATATACCTGGGACTGTTCACTAGGCTGGGGCGGTATACCATATATACCTGGGACTGTTCACTAGGCTGGGGCGGTATACCCTATATACCTGGGACTGTTCACTAGGCTGGGCGGTATACCCTATATACCTGGGACTGTTCACTAGGCTGGGGCAGTATACCCTATATACCTGGGACTGTTCACTAGGCTGGGGCGGTATACCCTATATACCTGGGACTGTTCACTAGGCTGGGGCAGTATACCATATATACCTGGGACTGTTCACTAGGCTGGGCGGTATACCCTATATACCTGGGACTGTTCACTAGGCTGGGCGGTATACCCTATATACCTGGGACTGTTCACTAGGCTGGGGCAGTATACCATATACCTGGGACTGTTCACTAGGCTGGGGCAGTATAACCTATATACCTGGGACTGTTCACTAGGCTGGGGCAGTATAACCTATATACCTGGGACTGTTCACTAGGCTGGGGCAGTATACCCTATATACCTGGGACTGTTCACTAGGCTGGGGCAGTATACCCTATATACCTGGGACTGTTCACTAGGCTGGGGAAGTATACCATATATGCCTGGGACTGTTCACTAGGCTGGGGCGGTATACCCTATATACCCTATATACCATATATACCTGGGACTGTTCACTAGGCTGGGGCGGTATACCCTATATATACCTGGGACTGTTCACTAGGCTGGGGCAGTATACCCTATGTACCTGGCACTGTTCACTAGGCTGGGGCAGTATACCCTATATACCTGGGACTGTTCACTAGGCTGGGGCAGTATACCCCATATACCTGGGACTGTTCACTAGGCTGGGGCGGTATACCCTATATACCCTATATACCTGGGACTGTTCACTAGGCTGGGGCGGTATACCATATATACCTGGGACTGTTCACTAAGCTGGGGCCATATACCCTATATACCTGGGACTGTTCACTAGGCTGGGGGCGGTATACCATATATACCTGGGACTGTTCACTAGGCTGGGGCGGTATACCCTATATACCTGGGACTGTTCACTAGGCTGGGGCAGTATAACCTATATACCTGGGACTGTTCACTAGGCTGGGGCGGTATACCCTATATACCTGGGACTGTTCACTAGGCTGGGGCGGTATACCCTATATACCTGGGACTGTTCACTAGGCTGGGGCAGTATACCCTATATACCTGGGACTGTTCACTAGGCTGGGGCGGTATACCATATATACCTGTGACTGTTCACTAGGCTGGGGCGGTATACCCTATATACCTGGGACTGTTCACTAGGCTGGGGCGGTATACAATATATACCTGGGACTGTTCACTAGGCTGGGGCGGTATACCCTATATACCTGGGACTGTTCACTAGGCTGGGGCGGTATACCATATATACCTGGGACTGTTCACTAGGCTGGGGCGGTATACCATATATACCTGGGACTGTTCACTAGGCTGGGGCGGTATACCATATATACCTGGGACTGTTCACTAGGCTGGGGCGGTATACCATATATACCTGGGACTGTTCACTAAGCTGGGGCGGTATACCCTATATACCATATATACCTGGGACTGTTCACTAGGCTGGGGCAGTATACCATATATACCTGGGACTGTTCACTAGGCTGGGGCGGTATACCCTATATACCTGGGACTGTTCACTAGGCTGGGGCGGTATACCCTATATACCTGGGACTGTTCACTAGGCTGGGGCAGTATACCATATACCTGGGACTGTTCACTAGGCTGGGGCAGTATAACCTATATACCTGGGACTGTTCACTAGGCTGGGGCAGTATAACCTATATACCTGGGACTGTTCACTAGGCTGGGGCAGTATACCCTATATACCTGGGACTGTTCACTAGGCTGGGGCAGTATACCCTATATACCTGGGACTGTTCACTAGGCTGGGGAAGTATACCATATATGCCTGGGACTGTTCACTAGGCTGGGGCGGTATACCCTATATACCCTATATACCATATATACCTGGGACTGTTCACTAGGCTGGGGCGGTATACCCTATATATACCTGGGACTGTTCACTAGGCTGGGGCAGTATACCCTATGTACCTGGCACTGTTCACTAGGCTGGGGCAGTATACCCTATATACCTGGGACTGTTCACTAGGCTGGGGCAGTATACCCCATATACCTGGGACTGTTCACTAGGCTGGGGCGGTATACCCTATATACCCTATATACCTGGGACTGTTCACTAGGCTGGGGCGGTATACCATATATACCTGGGACTGTTCACTAAGCTGGGGCCATATACCCTATATACCTGGGACTGTTCACTAGGCTGGGGCGGTATACCATATATACCTGGGACTGTTCACTAGGCTGGGGCGGTATACCCTATATACCTGGGACTGTTCACTAGGCTGGGGCAGTATAACCTATATACCTGGGACTGTTCACTAGGCTGGGGCAGTATACCCTATATACCTGGGACTGTTCACTAGGCTGGGGCGGTATACACTATATACCTGGGACTGTTCACTAGGCTGGGGCGGTATACCCTATATACCTGGGACTGTTCACTAGGCTAGGGCGGTATACCCTATATACCCGGGACTGTTCACTAGGCTGGGGCGGTATACCATATATACCTGGGACTGTTCACTAGGCTGGGGCGGTATACCATATATACCTGGGACTGTTCACTAGGCTGGGGCTGTATACCATATATACCTGGGACTGTTCACTAGGCTGGGGCGGTATACCCTATATACCTGGGACTGTTTACTAGGCTGGGGCGGTATACCCTATATACCTGGGACTGTTCACTAGGCTGGGGCAGTATAACCTATATACCTGGGACTGTTAACTAGGCTGGGGCAGTATAACCTATATACCTGGGACTGTTCACTAGGCTGGGCGGTATACCCTATATACCTGGGACTGTTCACTAGGCTGGGGCGGTATACCATATATACCTGGGACTGTTCACTAGGCTGGGGCGGTATACCATATATACCTGGGACTGTTCACTAGGCTGGGGCGGTATACCATATATACCTGGGACTGTTCACTAGGCTGGGGCAGTATACCATATATACCTGGGACTGTTCACTAGGCTGGGGCAGTATACCATATATACCTGGGACTGTTCACTCGGCTGGGGCGGTATACCATATATACCTGGGACTGTTCACTAGGCTGGGGCGGTATACCATATATACCTGGGACTGTTCACTAAGCTGGGGCGGTATACCCTATATACCTGGGACTGTTCACTAGGCTGGGGCAGTATACCATATATACCTGGGACTTTTCACTAGGCTGGGGCGGTATACCATATATACCTGGGACTGTTCACTAGGCTGGGGCGGTATACCATATATACCTGGGACTGTTCACTAAGCTGGGGCGGTATACCCTATATACCTGGGACTGTTCACTAGGCTGGGGCAGTATAACCTATATACCTGGGACTGTTCACTAGGCTGGGGCAGTATACCCTATATACCTGGGACTGTTCACTAGGCTGGGGCGGTATACACTATATACCTGGGACTGTTCACTAGGCTGGGGCGGTATACCCTATATACCTGGGACTGTTCACTAGGCTAGGGCGGTATACCCTATATACCCGGGACTGTTCACTAGGCTGGGGCAGTATACCCTATATACCTGAGACTGTTCACTAGGCTGGGGCGGTATACCCTATATACCTGGGACTGTTCACTAGGCTGGGGCGGTATACCCTATATACCTGGGACTGTTCACTAGGCTGGGGCAGTATACCCTATATACCTGGGACTGTTCACTAGGCTGGGGCAGTATACCCTATATACCTGGGACTGGTCACTAGGCTGGGGCAGTATACCCTATATACCATATATACCTGGGACTGTTCACTAGGCTGGGGCAGTATACTCTATATACCTGGGACTGTTCACTAGGCTGGGGCAGTATACCCTATATACCTGGGACTGTTCACTAGGCTGGGGCGGTATACCCTATATACCTGGGACTTTTCACTAGGCTGGGGGCGGTATACCCTATATACCTGGGACTGTTCACTAGGCTGGGGCAGTATACCCTATATACCTGGGACTGTTCACTAGGCTGGGGCGGTATACCCTATATACCTGGGACTTTTCACTAGGCTGGGGCGGTATACCCTATATACCTGGGACTGTTCACTAGGCTGGGGCGGTATACCATATATACCTGGGACTGTTCACTAGGCTGGGGCGGTATACCCTATATACCTGGGACTGTTCACTAGGCTGGGGCGGTATACCCTATATACCTGGGACTGTTCACTAGGCTGGGGCAGTATACCCTATATACCTGGGACTGTTCACTAGGCTGGGGCGGTATACCCTATATACCTGGGACTGTTCACTAGGCTGGGGCAGTATACCATATATACCTGGGACTGTTCACTAGGCTGGGGCGGTATACCCTATATACCTGGGACTGTTCACTAGGCTGGGGCGGTATACCCTATATACCTGGGACTGTTCACTAGGCTGGGGCAGTATACCATATACCTGGGACTGTTCACTAGGCTGGGGCAGTATAACCTATATACCTGGGACTGTTCACTAGGCTGGGGCAGTATAACCTATATACCTGGGACTGTTCACTAGGCTGGGGCAGTATACCCTATATACCTGGGACTGTTCACTAGGCTGGGGCAGTATACCCTATATACCTGGGACTGTTCACTAGGCTGGGGAAGTATACCATATATGCCTGGGACTGTTCACTAGGCTGGGGCGGTATACCCTATATACCCTATATACCATATATACCTGGGACTGTTCACTAGGCTGGGGCGGTATACCCTATATATACCTGGGACTGTTCACTAGGCTGGGGCAGTATACCCTATGTACCTGGCACTGTTCACTAGGCTGGGGCAGTATACCCTATATACCTGGGACTGTTCACTAGGCTGGGGCAGTATACCCCATATACCTGGGACTGTTCACTAGGCTGGGGCGGTATACCCTATATACCCTATATACCTGGGACTGTTCACTAGGCTGGGGCGGTATACCATATATACCTGGGACTGTTCACTAAGCTGGGGCCATATACCCTATATACCTGGGACTGTTCACTAGGCTGGGGGCGGTATACCATATATACCTGGGACTGTTCACTAGGCTGGGGCGGTATACCCTATATACCTGGGACTGTTCACTAGGCTGGGGCAGTATAACCTATATACCTGGGACTGTTCACTAGGCTGGGGCGGTATACCCTATATACCTGGGACTGTTCACTAGGCTGGGGCGGTATACCCTATATACCTGGGACTGTTCACTAGGCTGGGGCAGTATACCCTATATACCTGGGACTGTTCACTAGGCTGGGGCGGTATACCATATATACCTGTGACTGTTCACTAGGCTGGGGCGGTATACCCTATATACCTGGGACTGTTCACTAGGCTGGGGCGGTATACAATATATACCTGGGACTGTTCACTAGGCTGGGGCGGTATACCCTATATACCTGGGACTGTTCACTAGGCTGGGGCGGTATACCATATATACCTGGGACTGTTCACTAGGCTGGGCGGTATACCATATATACCTGGGACTGTTCACTAGGCTGGGGCGGTATACCATATATACCTGGGACTGTTCACTAGGCTGGGGCGGTATACCATATATACCTGGGACTGTTCACTAAGCTGGGGCGGTATACCCTATATACCATATATACCTGGGACTGTTCACTAGGCTGGGGCAGTATACCATATATACCTGGGACTGTTCACTAGGCTGGGCGGTATACCCTATATACCTGGGACTGTTCACTAGGCTGGGGCGGTATACCCTATATACCTGGGACTGTTCACTAGGCTGGGGCAGTATACCATATACCTGGGACTGTTCACTAGGCTGGGGCAGTATAACCTATATACCTGGGACTGTTCACTAGGCTGGGGCAGTATAACCTATATACCTGGGACTGTTCACTAGGCTGGGGCAGTATACCCTATATACCTGGGACTGTTCACTAGGCTGGGGCAGTATACCCTATATACCTGGGACTGTTCACTAGGCTGGGGAAGTATACCATATATGCCTGGGACTGTTCACTAGGCTGGGGCGGTATACCCTATATACCCTATATACCATATATACCTGGGACTGTTCACTAGGCTGGGGCGGTATACCCTATATATACCTGGGACTGTTCACTAGGCTGGGGCAGTATACCCTATGTACCTGGCACTGTTCACTAGGCTGGGGCAGTATACCCTATATACCTGGGACTGTTCACTAGGCTGGGGCAGTATACCCCATATACCTGGGACTGTTCACTAGGCTGGGGCGGTATACCCTATATACCCTATATACCTGGGACTGTTCACTAGGCTGGGGCGGTATACCATATATACCTGGGACTGTTCACTAAGCTGGGGCCATATACCCTATATACCTGGGACTGTTCACTAGGCTGGGGCGGTATACCATATATACCTGGGACTGTTCACTAGGCTGGGGCGGTATACCCTATATACCTGGGACTGTTCACTAGGCTGGGGCAGTATAACCTATATACCTGGGACTGTTCACTAGGCTGGGGCAGTATACCCTATATACCTGGGACTGTTCACTAGGCTGGGGCGGTATACACTATATACCTGGGACTGTTCACTAGGCTGGGGCGGTATACCCTATATACCTGGGACTGTTCACTAGGCTAGGGCGGTATACCCTATATACCCGGGACTGTTCACTAGGCTGGGGCGGTATACCATATATACCTGGGACTGTTCACTAGGCTGGGGCGGTATACCATATATACCTGGGACTGTTCACTAGGCTGGGGCTGTATACCATATATACCTGGGACTGTTCACTAGGCTGGGGCGGTATACCCTATATACCTGGGACTGTTTACTAGGCTGGGGCGGTATACCCTATATACCTGGGACTGTTCACTAGGCTGGGGCAGTATAACCTATATACCTGGGACTGTTAACTAGGCTGGGGCAGTATAACCTATATACCTGGGACTGTTCACTAGGCTGGGGCGGTATACCCTATATACCTGGGACTGTTCACTAGGCTGGGGCGGTATACCATATATACCTGGGACTGTTCACTAGGCTGGGGCGGTATACCATATATACCTGGGACTGTTCACTAGGCTGGGGCGGTATACCATATATACCTGGGACTGTTCACTAGGCTGGGGCAGTATACCATATATACCTGGGACTGTTCACTAGGCTGGGGCAGTATACCATATATACCTGGGACTGTTCACTCGGCTGGGGCGGTATACCATATATACCTGGGACTGTTCACTAGGCTGGGGCGGTATACCATATATACCTGGGACTGTTCACTAAGCTGGGGCGGTATACCCTATATACCTGGGACTGTTCACTAGGCTGGGGCAGTATACCATATATACCTGGGACTTTTCACTAGGCTGGGGCGGTATACCATATATACCTGGGACTGTTCACTAGGCTGGGGCGGTATACCATATATACCTGGGACTGTTCACTAAGCTGGGGCGGTATACCCTATATACCTGGGACTGTTCACTAGGCTGGGGCAGTATAACCTATATACCTGGGACTGTTCACTAGGCTGGGGCAGTATACCCTATATACCTGGGACTGTTCACTAGGCTGGGGCGGTATACACTATATACCTGGGACTGTTCACTAGGCTGGGGCGGTATACCCTATATACCTGGGACTGTTCACTAGGCTAGGGCGGTATACCCTATATACCCGGGACTGTTCACTAGGCTGGGGCAGTATACCCTATATACCTGAGACTGTTCACTAGGCTGGGGCGGTATACCCTATATACCTGGGACTGTTCACTAGGCTGGGGCGGTATACCCTATATACCTGGGACTGTTCACTAGGCTAGGGCGGTATACCCTATATACCCGGGACTGTTCACTAGGCTGGGGCGGTATACCATATATACCTGGGACTGTTCACTAGGCTGGGGCGGTATACCATATATACCTGGGACTGTTCACTAAGCTGGGGCGGTATACCCTATATACCTGGGACTGTTCACTAGGCTGGGGCAGTATACCATATATACCTGGGACTGTTCACTAGGCTGGGGCGGTATACCATATATACCTGGGACTGTTCACTAGGCTGGGGCGGTATACCCTATATACCTGGGACTGTTCACTAGGCTGGGGCGGTATACCATATATACCTGGGACTGTTCACTAAGCTGGGGCGGTATACCCTATATACCTGGGACTGTTCACTAGGCTGGGGCGGTATACCCTATATACCTGGGACTGTTCACTAGGCTGGGGCGGTATACCATATATACCTGGGACTGTTCACTAGGCTGTTCACCTGATGGTTTCAACATACAATACTGTCTAGTAGTACACAGTACTGATGGTTTCAACATACAATACTGTCTAGTAGTACACAGTACTGATGGTTTCAACATACAATACTGTCTAGTAGTACACAGTACTGATGGTTTCAACATACAATACTGTCTAGTAGTACACAGAACTGATGGTTTCAACATACAATACTGTCTAGTAGTACACAGTACTGATGGTTTCAACATACAATACTGTCTAGTAGTACACAGTACTGATGGTTTCAACATACAATACTGTCTAGTAGTACACAGTACTGATGGTTTCAACATACAATACTGTCTAGTAGTACACAGTACTGATGGTTTCAACATACAATACTGTCTAGTAGTACACAGTACTGATGGTTTCAACATACAATACTGTCTAGTAGTACACAGTACTGATGGTTTCAACATACAATACTGTCTAGTAGTACACAGTACTGAACATGGAGCTGAATGTTTGGAGGACAGCTTTTCTTTTGTCTAGTCTCCCTCTCTTTCTTTCTCCTTTCTCTTTTGACCAGTTTGCAGCCCTAATGGAGACAGAGCTGGACCTGTTCTGAGTGGTTTGGTCTCTCTGAAACACATATCATTACAACACTAAGTACAGAGGAGATTTAATGGTTCACATAAACATCAGTGTGTTGTGAAGCCACAGTGGCAGACCAGCCTCTCCATCCATCACTCTTAATAGCCTGGCTCATAATGACTCTTCTGTCCTCATAATGACTCTTCTCATCATTTTTTAAATGTTATTTTACCTTTATTTAACTAGGCAAGTCAGTTAAGAACAAATTCTTATTTACAATGACAGCCTACCGGGGAACAGTGGGTTAACTGCCTTGTTCAGGGGCAGAACGACAGATTTGTACCTTGTCAGCTCGGGAATTCAACCTAGCAACCTTTCGTTTACTGGCACAACTCTATAACCACTAGGCTACGCTGACGCCCATGACTCTTCTCATAATGATTCTTCTGATTCTTCTCATAATGATCTTCTCATAATGACTCTTTTCTTCTCATAATGACTCTTTTCTTCTCATGATGACTCTTCTAATAATGACTCTTCTCATAATGCCACATGCCAGACGACTGTTTTAGGTTGCGTTTAATCATCAGTGTGCAAACTTCCATCCATTATCCCTGTCTTATGAATGCATGTGGTGTGTATGATGTGTGCTGCTTGCCGTATGTTTGAATGTTGCTGTATTGAACCAACTCTGTGTTACGGGTGGTCACAGTGCTGAGGTGAGCCCTAGGTATCTTGTCCTCTAACAGGAGAGGTGAGGTGAGCCCTAGGTATCTTGTCCTCTAACAGGAGAGGTGAGGTGAGCCCTAGGTATCTTGTCCTCTAACAGGAGAGGTGAGGTGAGCCCTAGGTATCTTGTCCTCTAACAGGAGAGGTGAGGTGAGCCCTAGGTATCTTGTCCTCTAACAGGAGAGGTGAGGTGAGCCCTAGGTATCTTGTCCTCTAACAGGAGAGGTGAGGTGAGCCCTAGGTATCTTGTCCTCTAACAGGAGAGGTGAGGTGAGCCCTAGGTATCTTGTCCTCTAACAGGAGAGGTGAGAAGAGGGAGAGGAGAGGTGAAGTAAGGTAGGACAGTTGAGGTGACGCAAGTTAAAGAGACTAGAAGGGACGAGAGGTACCGAGAGGGGACGAGAGGTACCGAGAGGTGAGGTTTTGAGAATTAAGATGAGAGACGAGGACAGTTGGGAGTTAAACTGAGGAGAGGAGAAGTGAAATGTAGGTGAGGACCTAGGGTAATGTTAGGTGTGGACACCTCTGTACATCAGGGACATTTCAATCTTTACTAACGACATACCACTAGCTTTGAGTAAAGCCAGAGTGTCTATGTATGCAAATGACTCAACACTATACACGTCAGCTACTACAGTGACTGAAATGACTAGAACACTTAACATAGAGCTGCAGTTAGTTTCAGAGTGGGTGGCAAGGAATAAGTTAGTCCTAAATATTTCTAAAACTAAAAGCATTGTATTTGGGACAAATCATTCGCTAAACCCTAAACCTCAGCTAAATCTTGTGGAAATTGAGCAAGTTGAGATGACTAACCTGCTTGGAGTAACCCTGGACAGTAAGCTGTCATGGTCAAAACATTTTGATACAACAGTAGTTAAGATGGGGAGAAGTCTGTCCATTATAAAGTGCTGCTCTGCCTTCTTAACAGCACTATCAACAAGGCAGGTCCTACAGGCCCTAGTTTCTACCTTCTTAACAGCACTATCAACAAGGCAGGTCCTACAGGCCCTAGTTTCTACCTTCTTAACAGCACTATCAACAAGGCAGGTCCTACAGGCCCTAGTTTCTACCTTCTTAACAGCACTGTCAACAAGGCAGGTCCTACAGGCCCTAGTTTCTACCTTCTTAACAGCACTGTCAACAAGGCAGGTCCTACAGGCCCTAGTTTCTACCTTCTTAACAGCACTATCAACAAGGCAGGTCCTACAGGCCCTAGTTTCTACCTTCTTAACAGCACTATCAACAAGGCAGGTCCTACAGGCCCTAGTTTCTACCTTCTTAACAGCACTATCAACAAGGCAGGTCCTACAGGCCCTAGTTTCTACCTTCTTAACAGCACTGTCAACAAGGCAGGTCCTACAGGCCCTAGTTTCTACCTTCTTAACAGCACTGTCAACAAGGCAGGTCCTACAGGCCCTAGTTTCTACCTTCTTAACAGCACTATCAACAAGGCAGGTCCTACAGGCCCTAGTTTCTACCTTCTTAACAACACTATCAACAAGGCAGGTCCTACAGGCCCTAGTTTCTACCTTCTTAACAACACTATCAACAAGGCAAGTCCTACAGGCCCTGGTTTCTACCTTCTTAACAACACTATCAACAAGGCAGGTCCTACAGGCCCTGGTTTTGGTGCACCTGGACTACTGTTCAGTCGTGTGGTCAGGTGCCACAAAGAGGAACTTAGGAACATTGCAATTGGCTCAGAACAAGGCAGCACAGCTGGCCCTTGGATGTACGCTGAGAGCTAACATTAATACTACGCTTGTCAATCTCTCCTTGCTCCAAGTGGAGGAGACATTGACTTCATCACTACTTGTATTTGTGAGAGGTATTGACATGTTGAATGCACCGAGCAGCCTGTTTGAACTACTGGCATACAGCTCAGACACCCATTCATATCCCACAAGACATGTCACCAGAGGTCTCTTCACAGTCCCCAAGTCCAGAACAGACTTTGGGAGGCTCACAGTACTACATAGAGCCATGACTACATGGAACTCTATTCCACATCAAGTCACTCATGCCAGCAATAAAATTATATTTAAAAAACTGATGAAAACACACTTTATGGAACAGCGGGACTGTGAAGAGACACAAACATAGGCGCAGACATATGTATACACACACACGATAACATACACACTATACACACATGTACACATGAATTTTGTGGTAGTGGAGTATGAATGTATTGTATAACTGCCTTAATTCTGCCGGACCCCAGGAAGAGTACCCGTTGCCTTGGCAGGAACTAATGGACCCCAGGAAGAGTAGCCGCTGCCTTGGCAGGAACTAATGGACCCCAGGAAGAGTAGCCGCTGCCTTGGCAGGAACTAATGGACCCCAGGAAGAGTAGCCGCTGCCTTGGCAGGAACTAATGGACCCCAGCAATTAAACACTGGAATAGTAGATGTGCAGAAGATGAATGTGCAAGTAGAGATACTGGGGTGCAAAGGAGCAAAAAAAGATAAAAAAATACATTAGGGGGATGAGGTAGATTGGATGGGCTATTTACAGACGGGCTGTGTACAGGTGCAGTGATCTGTGAGCTGCTCTGACAGCTGGTGCTTAAAGCTAGTGAGGGAGATGTGAGTCTCCAACTTCAGAGATTTTTGCAGTTTGTTCCAGTCATTTTTTTATTTCACCTTTTATTTAACCAGGTAGGTCAGGTTACAACTGCGACCTGGACAAGATAAAGCAAAGCAGTGTGACACAGACAACAACACAGAGTTACACATGGAATAAACAGTAAACAAGTCAATGACACAGTAGAAACAAAAATGCTTGAAGACCTTGGCTTCAGAGCGAAACACTCCACAGAAACGGCCAACTGCTTTCTTCTGGAAAATGTGAAGTCCAAGATGGACAAAGGGGGTGCTGTTGGGGCTGTGTTTCTGGACCTAAGGAAGGCTTTTGATACTGTTAACCATGAGATTCTCATCACAAAATTGTCCAAGTTCAACTTTTCCCCTGATGCCTTGAGATGGATGAAATCATACCTTGAAGGCAGAACTCAGTGTGTCAGAGTGAGCAATGAGCTGTCGCCCACTCGTAGCTATGATGAGGGCGTGCCCCAAGGGTCAATACTGGGGCCCCTCCTGTTCAGCCTGTACATTAATGATCTGCCTTCTGTCTGTACTGGGTCTGAAGTTCAAATGTATGCAGATGATACAGTGATATATGTGCATGCAAAGAGCAAACAACAAGCTGCACAAGAACTCACTACTGTAATGGTCCAGGTTACAAAGTGGCTCAGTGACTCGTGTTTGCATCTCAATGTGAAAAAAACTGTTTGCATGTTCTTCACAAAGAGGGCAACAGATGCTACTGAGCCAGATGTCTATGTGTCAGGGGAGAAGCTCCAGGTGGTATCCGATTTTAAGTACCTTGGCATCATACTTGATTCCAACCTCTCTTTTAAAAAGCATGTGAAAAAGGTCATTCAAATAACCAAATTCAACCTAGCTAATTCCAATTTATACAAAATTGTTTGACTACAGAGGTAGCAAAACTGTACTTCAATTCTATGATACTCCCCCACTTAACATACTGCTTGACTAGTTGGGCCCAAGCTTGCTGTACAACATTAAAACCTATTCAGTCTGTCTACAAACAGGCTCTCAAAGTGCTTGATAGGAAGCCCAATAGCCATCATCATTGTCACATCCTTAGAAAGCATGAGCTCTTGAGTTGGGAAAATCTTGTGCAATACACCGACGCATGTCTTGTATTCAAGATCCTTAATGGCCTGGCTCCCCCTCCACTCAATATTTTTGTTAAACAGAAAACCCAGACATATGGCAGCAGATCCACAAGGTCTGCCATGAGAGGTGACTGTATAGTTCCCCTAAGGAAAAGCACCTTTAGTAAATCTGCATTCTCTGTGAGAGCTTCCCATGTCTGGAATACACTGCCATCAGACACACATAACTGCACCACATATCACACTTTCACAAAATGCTTGAAGACCTGGCTAAAGGTCAATCAGATTTGTGAACATGGTCCCTAGCTGTGTGTTGCCGCTTTCCATGTTGTCTGTTGTCTGTAGCTTGTGAGGTGTGGAAACACTTTGTTGCTTTTATGAATTTTGTTTTGCTGCTTTTTGTTCTATGTTGCTCTGTCTGTCTTGTTCTATGTCTTGCTTGTCCTATGTTGCTATGTCTTGCTTGTTCTATGGTGCTATTGTCTATATTGTAATTGTTTTTAATAACCTGCCCAGGGACTGCGGTTGAAAATTAGCCGGCTGGCTAAAACCGGCACTTTTACTGAAACGTTGATTAATGTGCACTGTCCCTGTAAAAATAAAATAAACTAAACTAAACTAAAAGAGAGTCTATATACAGTTAGTGCAAAATGCATGAGGAGGTAAGGCAATAAATAGGCCAATAGTAGCGAAGAATTACAATTTAGCAGATTAACACTGGAGTGATAGATGAGCAGATGATGATGTGCAAGTAGTGATACTGGTGTGCAAAAGAGCAGAAAAGTAAAAGTAAATGCGATCGGTTAGCTGCTCAGATAGTTGATGTTTAAAGTTAGTGAGGGAAATATAAGTCTCCAGCTTCAGCGATTTTTTTGCAATTCGTTCCAGTCACTGGCAGCAGAGAACTGGAAGGAAAGGTGGCCAAAGGAGGGATTGGCTTTGGGGATGATCAGTGAGATATACCTGCTGGAGCGCGTGCTACGGGTGGGTGCTGCCATGGTGACCAGTGAGCTGAGATAAGGTGGAGCTTTACCTAGCATAGACTTATAGATGGTCTGGTGACGAATATGTAGCGAGGGCCAGCCGACTAGAGCATACAGGTCGCAGTGGTGGGTGGTATAAGGTGATTTGGTAGCAGAACGGATGGCACTGTGATAGACTGCATCCATTTTGCTGAGTAGAGTATTGGAAGCTATTTTGTAGATGACATCGCCAAAGTCGAGGATCGATAGGATAGTCACTTTTACTAGGATAAGTTTGTCGGCGTGAGTGAAGGAGGCTTTGTTGCAAAATAGGAAGCCGATTCTAGATTTGATTTTGGATTTGAGATGTTTAATATGAGTCTGGAAGGAGAGTTTACAGTCTAGCCAGACACCGAGGTATTTGTAGTTGTCCACATATTCTATGTCAGGGCTGTCCAGAGTAGTGATGCTAGGCAGGCGGGTGGGTGTGGGCAGCGAACGGTTGAAAAGCATGCATTTGGTTTTACTAGCGTTTAAGAGCAGTTGGAGGCCACGGAAGGAGTGTTGAATGGCATTGAAGCTCGTTTGGTGGTTAGTTAGCACAGTTTCCAAAGAAGGGCCAGATGTATACAGAATGGTGCCGTCTGCATAGAGGTGGATCAGGGAATCACCCGCAGCAAGAGCAACATCATTGATATATACAGAGAAAAGAGTCGGCCCGAGAATTGAACCCTGTGGCATCCCCTTAGAGACTGCCAGAAGTCCGGACAACAGGCCCTCCGATATGACACACTGAACTCTGTCTGAGAAGTAGTTGGTGAACCTGGCGAGGCAGTCATTAGAGAACCAAGGCTATTGAGGCTGCCGATAAGAATACGGTGATTGACAGAGTCGAAAGCCTTGGCCAGGTCGATGAAGGCGGCTGCACAGTACTGTCTTTTATCGATGGCGGTTATGATATCGTTTAGTACCTTGAGTGTGGCTGAAGTGCACCCGTGACCGGCTCGGAAACCAGATTGCACAGCGGAGAATGTACGGCGGGATTCAAAATGGTCAGTGATCTGTTTATTAACTTGGCTTTCGAAGACTTTAGAGAGGCAGGGCAGGATGGATATAGGTCTGTAGCAGTTTGGGTCTAGAGTAGAGGTCAACCGATTATGATACTGAATGAACACTTGAACACTTATTTTAACTGAATATAATACATCAATAAAATCAATTTAGCCTCAAATAAATAATGAAACATATCCAATTTGGTTTAAATAATGCAAAAACATCTTGGAGAATCTTGGAGAAGATTTTTACCTTGTCAGCTCGGGGATTCGATCCAGCAACCTTTGCCCAACGCTCTAACCACCAGGCTACCACAGCATCCTGTCCCAGTGAGTGTTACTTCTACATCAAGATGCCTCACGCCACAGAAACCGCAGACTGGATCCTGCCCCATCGGCAAGCCTTACCCAGAGTTCTGCTAGTGCCTCCTATCCTGATTTTTCTCTCAGGTGTTAGGTAATTGCCTCTCTTAACATTAAGCTTCACCTAGACTAAATCACTCTGCCTGATTTAAATGTGTTATAGTTTACTGATGCTATCTGGGAGGACCTACTTGTGAAACCGCTCAAGTCAGTGTGTGTGTGTGTGTGTGTGTGTGTGCCTTCAGAACATTCCCAGTTTGTTTTAAGTCCACTCCACTGTGTTTTAGGGAAGCTAACATGTCACCTCTATTGACTTGAGTAATGGTGGTGTGTTATTTAGTTCAATCTGATCCATTCTAAATAGTTAACTGACTTCTTCCCTCTGGCAGGATCCTAAGGCCTTTACACTGGCTGCTAGAGAGAGCATGCACGCTTTACTGTTGAACAAGGTTACTGCCAGAGGCCAGACGTGCCCTTCTCTCTCTCTCTCCCTCCCTCTGGGCATTCTTGTTGACATTTCTCTTCCACCCACCTGTAAAATGGCTGCTAACTCAGAGAGAACAGAGCACCTCTTCACGAGGCACTCCTCTCTGAGCTCTACTGTGATGTAATCTAATCAGAGAAGAATGTTTCGCCCCAAATGGCACCCTATTCCCTATATAGTGCACTACTTTTGACCAGGGCACATAGGAAATAGGTTGCCACTTGGGATGCACGTTTGGAAGACCACATGCCTTACTTACTAATGGAATTTCACCTTCCTGATTTCATGGCACTGTCAGACAGTTCAAGTACCCCCTGCCTCTCGTCATTGGTCATCTCCACCTCTCCCTGCTGTCCATCAACGCTGGCCCCGCCCCCTCAACCTGTTCTCCCATAATTAAGTTACTAGGTTGGAGGGTGAGGTCTGTGTTCCAAATGGCACCCTATTCCCTATATAGAGCACTACTTTTCACCATAGCCCATAAAATGGCCAAAAGTGGTGCACTACGTAGGGAATAGGGTGTCATTTGGGATGCAGATGAATACTGTTGGTAACAGCATGAAGGAGAGGAGCCTGTCTGTCTGTCTATCTGTCTATCCTATCTATCTATCTATCTATCCATCCATCCATCCCAGCAGAGAGAGCAGAGGACATGTTGTACAGGAATGTCATCAGCACTGCAACCCTCCCTCCGTCCCTGCCACCGTCCCTCCCTCGCTCCCTCCCTCCCTCCCTCCCAGCAGAGAGAGCAGAGGACATGTTGTACAGGAATGTCATCAGCACTGCAGCCCTCACTCTCCTTGGTCTTTACTCTGCTAAGTGTTCACCACACACTGGCCATATGGCACATTAGGCTTCCTCCTGGAGAATTTCCTGTCTCTCTGTGTGTGTCATCATACTTGGGTTACACTTCTTGCCTGTGTAACCAAATCCAGCTCTGAGTGGAGGAAGAACTAAGGGTGTGTGTGTAAGGGGAACAGGGCGTATGTGCGTGTGTGTGATTTAGGTAAAATCATAGCAGCTAATGGTGATTTATATAAAACCATAACAGTTGATAATGGTGATTTATATAAAACCATAACAGTTGATAAAAGTTTTATCTCAATACTTTGTTATATACCCTTTGTTGGCAGTGACAGAGGTCAAACGTTTTCTGTAAGTCTTCACAAGGTTTTCACACACTGTTGCTGGTATTTTGGCCCATTCCTCCATGCAGATCTCCTCTAGAGCAGTGATGTTTTGGGGCTGTTGCTGGGCAACACGGACTTTCAACTCCCTCCAAAGATTTTCTATGGGGTTGAGATCTGGAGACTGGCTAGGCCACTCAAGGACCTTGAAATGCTTCTTACGAAGCCACTCCTTCGCTGCCCGGGCGGTGTGTTTGGGATCATTGTCATGCTGAAAGACCCAGCCACGTTTCATCTTCAATGCCCTTGCTGATGGAAGGAGGTTTTCACTCAAAATCTCACGATACATGGCCCCATTCATTCTTTCCTTTACACGGATCAGTCGTCCTGGTAAAAAACAGCCCCAAAGCATGATGTTTCCACCCCCATGCTTCACAGTAGGTATGGTGTTCTTTGGATGCAACTCAGCATTCTTTGTCCTCTAATCACGACGAGTTGAGTTTTTACCAAAAAGTTATATTTTGGTTTCATCTGACCATATGACATTCTCCCAACCTTCTTCTGGATCATCCAAATGCTCTCTAGCAAACTTCAGACGGGCCTGCACATGTACTGGCTTAAGCAGGGAGACACGTCTGGCACTGCAGGATTTGAGTCCCTGGTGGCGTAGTGTGTTACTGATGGTAGGCTTTGTTACTTTGGTCCCAGCTTTCTGCAGGTCATTCACTAGGTCCCCCCGTGTGGTTCTGGGATTTTTGCTCACCGTTCTTGTGATCATTTTGACCCCACGGGGTGAGATCTTGCGTGGAGCCCCAGATCGAGGGAGATTATCAGTGGTCTTGTATGTCTTCCATTTCCTAATAATTGCTCTCACAGTTGATTTCTTCAAACCAAACTGCTTACCTATTGCAGATTCAGTCTTCCCAGCCTGGTGCAGGTCTACAATTGTGTTTCTGGTGTCCTTTGACAGCACTTTGGTCTTGGCCATAGTGGAGTTTGGAGTGTGACTGTTTGAGGTTGTGGACAGGTGTCTTTTATACTGAAAACAAGTTAAAACAGGTGCCATTAATACAGGTAACGAGTGGAGGACAGAGGAGCCTCTTAAAGAAGAAGTTACAGGTCTGTGAGAGCCAGAAATCTTGCTTGTTTGTAGGTGACCAAATACTTATTTTCCACCATAATTTGCAAATTAATTCATTAAAAATCCTAGATTTTCTGGATTTTTTTCCTTCTCATTTTGTCTGTCATTGTTGAAGTGTACCTATGATGAAAATTACAGGCCTCTCATCTTTTTAAGTTGGAGAACTTGCACAATTGGTGGCTGACTAAATACTTTTTTGCCCCACTGTATGTAAAACCCTAACAGTTGATAATGGTGATTTATATAAAACCATAACAGTTGATAATGGTGATTTAGGTATAAAACCATAACAGTTGATAATGGTGATTTAGGTATAAAACCATAACAGTTGATAATGGTGATTTAGGTATAAAACCATAACAGTTGATAATGGTGATTTATATAAAACCATAACAGTTGATAATGGTGATTTAGGTATAAAACCATAACAGTTGATAATGGTGATTTATATAAAACCATAACAGTTGATAATGGTGATTTAGGTATAAAACCATAACAGTTGATAATGGTGATTTAGGTCAAATCAGAAGTGTTCTGCTTGTGTATGTTTGCAGTCAGGCTCACCCAGGCTGGTATGTGGTAGTGCAGGTTGCTGTAGTACAGAAATTCCTGAGTCCCACCCATTCTCCTCTTTACCCTCCCTCCCTCCCTCCCTCCCAGTCCTGTTACAGTCCTGTACAGACATGATCAACTTTCTCTGTAGTGTCAACATGACCTGTATGTAGGGGGGGGGGGGTGTGGTGGTGGTGGTGTGTCACAAAAAATGGAAAGTCATCCTGAAGGGCTGCAGTGGCCCCATGTTGATACACTATCAAATTGATAAATGTCACCTTGGTGTATTCTACTATTCTAACTCTCAACAGTAAGTTGAGTCCCATACCCAGCCCTATCTCTCTCCCCTCAGCAGCCTCCCATCTCCATCCCAGCCCTATCTCTCTCAACCTCAGCAGCCTCCCATCTCCATCCCAGCTATCTTTCTCAACCTCAGCAGCCTCCCATCTCCATCCCAGCTATCTCTCTCCCCTCAGCAGCCTCCCATCTCCATCCCAGCTATATCTCTCCCCTCAGCAGCCTCCCATCTCCATCCCAGCTATATCTCTCCCCCCAGCAGCCTCCCATCTCCATCCCAGCTATCTCTCTCCCCCCAGCAGCCTCCCATCTCCATCCCAGCCCTATCTCTCTCCCCTCAGCAGCCTCCCATCTCCATCCCAGCTGTAATTGTGACATTTGGAATGTGCATAATGTTGACCGTGTCTGGTGCTAAACCACGCTGATAGAGAGAATTGACTGCACCGTGGACAGTTTTGTAGGGTGCTCTGCAGGGGTACATTCATTTTGCCTTTCAAATGACTTGAAAGTGTGTGTGTGTGTGTGTGTGTGTGTGTGTGTGTGTTCGTTCTCTCTGGGATTTCAGTAGTATATCACTACTGCAGATGAACTGATACTACAGCAACATATTGTGTGGAATTACAATCCAATGTTGTGATCATCATTCATTCATTCAGCAGCCGTTTCCCTGAGCTACGTCTCCTCTGCTCCTCAAGGGAGAACTTTTGATTCACCCCATGGCTGCTTCTCAAATGCTACCCTATTCCCTATATTGACCAGAGCCTTATGGTCCCTGGTCAAAATACGTGCACTCTATGCCGATAGAGAATAGGGTGCCATCTGGGACACAGACCATACAGTAGTTCAAGATGTCAAACCTTTGATGTCCCATGCAGTGATCCTATTGTGTCCTGTAGGGTTGAGACAGATAGTATTGATCCAGAATCCAGTCTGTCATTTAGGGTTGAGACAGAGAGTATTGATCCAGTCTGTCCTGTAGGGTTGAGACAGAGAGTATTGATCCAGAATCCAGTCTGTCCTGTAGGGTTGAGACAGAGAGTATTGATCCAGAATCCAGTCTGTCATTTAGGGTTGAGACAGAGAGTATTGATCCAGAATCCAGTCTGTCCTGTAGGGTTGAGACAGAGAGTATTGATCCAGAATCCAGTCTGTCCTGTAGGGTTGAGACAGAGAGTATTGATCCAGAATCCAGTCTGTCCTGTAGGGTTGAGACAGAGAGTATTGATCCAGAATCCAGTCTGTCCTGTAGGGTTGAGACAGAGAGTATTGATCCAGAATCCAGTCTGTCCTGTAGGGTTGAGACAGAGAGTATTGATCCAGAATCCAGTCTGTCCTGTAGGGTTGAGACAGAGAGTATTGATCCAGTCTGTCCTGTAGGGTTGAGACAGAGAGTATTGATCCAGAATCCAGTCTGTCCTGTAGGGTTGAGACAGAGAGTATTGATCCAGAATCCAGTCTGTCCTGTAGGGTTGAGACGGAGAGTATTGATCCAGAATCCAGTCTGTCCTGTAGGGTTGAGACAGAGTATTGATCCAGTCTGTCCTGTAGGGTTGAGACAGAGTATTGATCCAGTCTGTCCTGTATGGTTGAGACAGAGTATTGATCCAGTCTGTCCTGTAGGGTTGAGACAGAGAGTATTGATCCAGAATCCAGTCTGTCCTGTAGGGTTGAGACAGAGTATTGATCCAGTCTGTCCTGTAGGGTTGAGACAGAGTATTGTTCCAGTCTGTCCTGTAGGGTTGAGACGGAGAGTATTGATCCAGAATCCAGTCTGTCCTGTAGGGTTGAGACAGAGAGTATTGATCCAGAATCCAGTCTGTCCTGTAGGGTTGAGACAGAGAGTATTGATCCCGAATCCAGTCTGTCCTGTAGGGTTGAGACAGAGAGTATTGATCCAGAATCCAGTCTGTCCTGTAGGGTTGAGACAGAGAGTATTGCTCCAGAATCCAGTCTGTCCTGTAGGGTTGAGACAGAGAGTATTGATCCAGAATCCAGTCTGTCCTGTAGGGTTGAGACAGAGAGTATTGATCCAGAATCCAGTCTGTCCTGTAGGGTTGAGACAGAGAGTATTGATCCAGAATCCAGTCTGTCCTGTAGGGTTGAGACGGAGAGTATTGATCCAGAATCCAGTCTGTCCTGTAGGGTTGAGACAGAGTATTGATCCAGTCTGTCCTGTAGGGTTGAGACAGAGTATTGATCCAGTCTGTCCTGTAGGGTTGAGACAGAGAGTATTGATCCAGAATCCAGTCTGTCCTGTAGGGTTGAGACAGAGAGTATTGATCCAGAATCCAGTCTGTCCTGTAGGGTTGAGACAGAGAGTATTGATCCAGAATCCAGTCTGTCCTGTAGGGTTGAGACAGAGAGTATTGATCCAGAATCCAGTCTGTCCTGTAGGGTTGAGACAGAGAGTATTGATCCCGAATCCAGTCTGTCCTGTAGGGTTGAGACAGAGAGTATTGATCCAGAATCCAGTCTGTCCTGTAGGGTTGAGACAGAGAGTATTGATCCAGAATCCAGTCTGTCCTGTAGGGTTGAGACAGAGAGTATTGCTCCAGAATCCAGTCTGTCCTGTAGGGTTGAGACAGAGAGTATTGATCCAGAATCCAGTCTGTCCTGTAGGGTTGAGACAGAGAGTATTGATCCAGAATCCAGTCTGTCCTGTAGGGTTGAGACAGAGAGTATTGATCCAGAATCCAGTCTGTCCTGTAGGGTTGAGACAGAGAGTATTGCTCCAGAATCCAGTCTGTCCTGTAGGGTTGAGACAGAGAGTATTGATCCAGAATCCAGTCTGTCCTGTAGGGTTGAGACAGAGAGTATTGATCCAGAATCCAGTCTGTCCTGTAGGGTTGAGACAGAGAGTATTGATCCAGAATCCAGTCTGTCCTGTAGGGTTGAGACGGAGAGTATTGATCCAGAATCCAGTCTGTCCTGTAGGGTTGAGACAGAGTATTGATCCAGTCTGTCCTGTAGGGTTGAGACAGAGTATTGATCCAGTCTGTCCTGTAGGGTTGAGACAGAGAGTATTGATCCAGAATCCAGTCTGTCCTGTAGGGTTGAGACAGAGTATTGATCCAGTCTGTCCTGTAGGGTTGAGACAGAGAGTATTGATCCAGAATCCAGTCTGTCCTGTAGGGTTGAGACAGAGTATTGATCCAGTCTGTCCTGTAGGGTTGAGACAGAGTATTGATCCAGTCTGTCCTGTAGGGTTGAGACAGAGAGTATTGATCCAGAATCCAGTCTGTCCTGTAGGGTTGAGACAGAGAGTATTGATCCAGAATCCAGTCTGTCCTGTAGGGTTGAGACGGAGAGTATTGATCCAGAATCCAGTCTGTCCTGTAGGGTTGAGACAGAGTATTGATCCAGTCTGTCCTGTAGGGTTGAGACAGAGTATTGATCCAGTCTGTCCTGTAGGGTTGAGACAGAGTATTGATCCAGTCTGTCCTGTAGGGTTGAGACAGAGAGTATTGATCCAGAATCCAGTCTGTCCTGTAGGGTTGAGACAGAGTATTGATCCAGTCTGTCCTGTAGGGTTGAGACAGAGTATTGATCCAGTCTGTCCTGTAGGGTTGAGACAGAGAGTATTGATCCAGAATCCAGTCTGTCACATCCGTCCCCATTCTCCCAGATGTCCATCTGACCACCAGTTACAACACAATACAATTCAACTGGTGACATGGAGTCAAAAGGCCTCTACATTATAAGTGAACCTACCTGGCAGACTCATTAAGTCCCAAATAGCACCCTACTCCCTTTGTAGTTCACTGCTTTTAACCAGAGCTCTATGGACCAGTATACAACAACTGTACCCACAGTCTAACTCTGTATGTTCAGTCATCATTACATCTGAAGGCCTCTACACAGTCTAACTCTGTATGTTCAGTCATCATTACATCTGAAGGCCTCTACACAGTCTAACTCTGTATGTTCAGTCATCATTACATCTGAAGGCCTCTACGGAGTTGTTTGCGTCGCGCTCCAAAAAAATTCAGCCGCACCAAACTACGTGGAGCTACGCAAGCGAGGCTCCGTTGGATCCGTTGTGTTAGACTGTGTGGAGCCCTTAAGAACACATCCTGGATCAGTCGTTTGTGTCTCTACGGCTGGGAGGATTTCAAGGTAATACGAAAGTGAAGACTAGTTAAGTTTCCCGCTAAGGGCAGAACCCCGAACTGTCACCTCCGGATGAGCGAGAGAAAGGCTTGGGAGTTTCCTGCTCTCTTGTGACTGCCTTAACATTCAAATATTAGGCCTAAATAGGGTAGCTGATTGGTTCTGGGTGCTGAGATTAGGAGTTTTCTGACCACCATTCTTAAAGAGGAATTAGAATGTGATCTGCTGTGTTCACGTGTCTGTCTGGGGAGAGCGAGAGAGGAGTGTTTCTGTAGTTTTGTAGCCGATCAAATGAGGATTGTATTCAACTGGGGCTTTAATGACAGCCAGCGTCAGGCAGGACTTCCCCTTAGAGGAAACACACAGTTGGACGGTTGTACAGAGAGAAGCGTGGCTCCCTGAAGGGTCGATTGGGACCAGAGATGTATTTGATTGAACTAGTCCTGCTCTGTCCACCGTGATGCGTCTGAGTCCAGTCAGACCCTTGGAGGAGGACGATGGGTTCTACTACTGCTCAGGAGCTGAGCTAGAGAATGAGAAGTAGAATTCTACCTAGTGTATTTCAGTCTGCATACCTCTCAGTGCTAGAGAATGAGAAGTAGAATTCTAACTGGTGTATTTCAGTCTGCATACCTCTCAGTGCTAGAGAATGAGAAGTAGAATTCTAACTGGTGTATTTCAGTCTGCATGCTTCTCAGTGCTAGAGAATGAGAAGTAGAATTCTACCTAGTGTATTTCAGTCTGCATACTTCTCAGTGCTAGAGAATGAGAAGTAGAATTCTAACTGGTGTATTTCAGTCTGCATACCTCTCAGTGCTAGAGAATGAGAAGTAGAATTCTAACTGGTGTATTTCAGTCTGCATACCTCTCAGTGCTAGAGAATGAGAAGTAGAATTCTACCTAGTGTATTTCAGTCTGCATACTTCTCAGTGCTAGAGAATGAGAAGTAGAATTCTAACTGGTGTATTTCAGTCTGCATACCTCTCAGTGCTAGAGAATGAGAAGTAGAATTCTAACTGGTGTATTTCAGTCTGCATACCTCTCAGTGCTAGAGAATGAGAAGTAGAATTCTAACTGGTGTATTTCAGTCTGCATACCTCTCAGTGCTAGAGAATGAGAAGTAGAATTTAACTGGTGTATTTCAGTCTGCATACCTCTCAGTGCTAGAGAATGAGAAGTAGAATTCTAACTGGTGTATTTCAGTCTGCATACCTCTCAGTGCTAGAGAATGAGAAGTAGAATTCTAACTGGTGTATTTCAGTCTGCATACCTCTCAGTGCTAGAGAATGAGAAGTAGAATTCTAACTGGTGTATTTCAGTCTGCATGCTTCTCAGTGCTAGAGAATGAGAAGTAGAATTCTACCTAGTGTATTTCAGTCTGCATACTTCTCAGTGCTAGAGAATGAGAAGTAGAATTCTAACTGGTGTATTTCAGTCTGCATACCTCTCAGTGCTAGAGAATGAGAAGTAGAATTCTAACTGGTGTATTTCAGTCTGCATACCTCTCAGTGCTAGAGAATGAGAAGTAGAATTCTAACTGGTGTATTTCAGTCTGCATACCTCTCAGTGCTAGAGAATGAGAAGTAGAATTCTAACTGGTGTATTTCAGTCTGCATACCTCTCAGTGCTAGAGAATGAGAAGTAGAATTCTAACTGGTGTATTTCAGTCTGCATACCTCTCAGTGCTAGAGAATGAGAAGTAGAATTCTAACTGGTGTATTTCAGTCTGCATACCTCTCAGTGCTAGAGAATGAGAAGTAGGATTCTAACTGGTGTATTTCAGTCTGCATACCTCTCAGTGCTAGAGAATGAGAAGTAGAATTCTAACTGGTGTATTTCAGTCTGCATACCTCTCAGTGCTAGAGAATGAGAAGTAGAATTCTACCTGGTGTATTTCAGTCTGCATACCTCTCAGTGCTAGAGAATGAGAAGTAGAATTCTAACTGGTGTATTTCAGTCTGCAGCAGACGCACTGACGTGTCCTGTGAAGCCTCCTGGGACTAGTGAATAAATACCTCATTATCATTGGCCCGTAAGCTGATGGACTCTGTGTTTCTCTATTCTACTGTAAAGTCACTCTGTGTTTCTCTATTCTACTGAAGTCACTCTGTGTTTCTTTATTCTACTGTAAAGTCACTCTGTGTTTCTCTATTCTACTGTAAAGTCACTCTGTGTTTATTCTACTGTAAAGTCACTCTGTGTTTCTCTATTCTACTGTAAAGTCACTCTGTGTTTCTCTATTCTACTGTAAAGTCACTCTGTGTTTATTCTACTGTAAAGTCACTCTGTGTTTCTCTATTCTACTGTAAAGTCACTCTGTGTTTATTCTACTGTAAAGTCACTCTGTGTTTATGCTACTGTAAAGTCACTCTGTGTTTATTCTACTGTAAAGTCACTCTGTGTTTCTCTATTCGACTGTAAAGTCACTCTGTGTTTATTCTACTATAAAGTCACTCTGTGTTTCTCTATTCTACTGAATAGTCACTCTGGATAGAGCGTCTGCAACATGACAAGTAAACTACAATGTGTGTTCTCCTCAGCGCTAAGAGGACCACGATGTGAATACGCCTATGCCTTGTTGAGGCTGGAGAAGCCTCCTATGTTCCCTAGAGACCTATAAAGCACTAAAGACAGAGTCGTCTGGAGTGCGTTGTGAAGGAGAGAGAGACGAGTGGATTGTCAATCACCATCGGCCCTTAACTGTATTGAAGAGCACTGCATATTTCAGACCGATCTGTTATTTAGAGACTGCAGGGCATGGTATTATTTATGATCTCTCTGTCTCTCTCCTGCTCTTGCTCTCTCTCTCCTGCTCTCTGTCTCTCTCCTGCGCTCTCTCTGTCTCTCTCTCCTGCTCTCTCTCTCTCTCTCTCTCCTGCGCTCTCTCTGTCTCTCTCTCCTGCTCTCTCTCTCTCTCCTGCTCTCTCTGTCTCTCTCTCCTGCTCTCTCTCTCCTGCTCTCTCTCTCTCTCTCCTGCTCTCTCTCTCTCCTGCTCTTGCTCTCTCTCTCCTGCTCTCTGTCTCTCTCCTGCGCTCTCTCTGTCTCTCTCTCCTGCTCTCTCTCCTGCGCTCTCTCTGTCTCTCTCTCCTGCTCTCTCTCTCTCTCCTGCTCTCTCTGTCTCTCTCTCCTGCTCTCTCTCTCTCTCTCTCCTGCTCTCTCTGTCTCTCTCTCCTGCTCTCTCTCTCCTGCTCTCTCTGTCTCTCTCTCCTGCTCTCTCTCTCCTGCTCTCTCTCTCTCTCTCTCTCTCTCCTGCTCTCTCTCTCTCTCTCCTGCTCTCTCTCTCTCTCTCTCTCCTCCTCTCTTGCTCTCTCTCTCTCTCCTGCTCTCTCTCTCCTGCTCTCTCTCTCTCCTCCTTCTCTCTTGCTCTGTCAGTTCCTGTGATTTGTTTCTCAGAAGGTCACACACACTCGAGTCTCTTATTTTGTTAGGGGTATGAACTGTACCTTTTAAACAAATGTTTCACCGCATAATCTATAACAGAGAAGCGTTGGTTCTATGAAGTCTGTGACAAAGCTGACCGATACCGTGTCAACTTAAAATGGCTTTTGATTGGATGTTGATTGGATGAGTGAGCGACCACAACCGTCATTCCTGGAATCTTGTTCCTTAAGAAATAGTTGTTGTTATTATGTTGTAACTCGTTGTACTGGGCTCTGGTCAAAAGTAGTGCACTATATCGTAGCTCGTTGTACTGGGCTCTGGTCAAAAGTAGTGCACTATATCGTAGCTCGTTGTACTGGGCTCTGGTCAAAAGTAGTGCACTATATCGTAGCTCGTTGTACTGGGCTCTGGTCAAAAGTAGTGCACTATATCGTAGCTCGTTGTACTGGGCTCTGGTCAAAAGTAGTGCACTATATCGTAGCTCGTTGTACTGGGCTCTGGTCAAAAGTAGTGCACTATATCGTAGCTCGTTGTACTGGGCTCTGGTCAAAAGTAGTGCACTATATCGTAGCTCGTTGTACTGGGCTCTGGTCAAAAGTAGTGCACTATATCGTAGCTCGTTGTACTGGGCTCTGGTCAAAAGTAGTGCACTATATCGTAGCTCGTTGTACTGGGCTCTGGTCAAAAGTAGTGCACTATATCGTAGCTCGTTGTACTGGGCTCTGGTCAAAAGTAGTGCACTATATCGTAGCTCGTTGTACTGGGCTCTGGTCAAAAGTAGTGCACTATATCGTAGCTCGTTGTACTGGGCTCTGGTCAAAAGTAGTGCACTATATCGTAGCTCGTTGTACTGGGCTCTGGTCAAAAGTAGTGCACTATATCGTAGCTCGTTGTACTGGGCTCTGGTCAAAAGTAGTGCACTGTATCGTAGCTCGTTGTACTGGGCTCTGGTCAAAAGTAGTGCACTGTATCGTAGCTCGTTGTACTGGGCTCTGGTCAAAAGTAGTGCACTGTATCGTAGCTCGTTGTACTGGGCTCTGGTCAAAAGTAGTGCACTATATCGTAGCTCGTTGTACTGGGCTCTGGTCGAAAGTAGTGCACTATATCGTAGCTCGTTGTACTGGGCTCTGGTCGAAAGTAGTGCACTATATCGTAGCTTGTTGTACTGGCTCTGGTCAAAAGTAGTGCACTATATCGTAGCTCGTTGTACTGGGCTCTGGTCAAAAGTAGTGCACTATATCGTAGCTCGTTGTACTGGGCTCTGGTCAAAAGTAGTGCACTATATCGTAGCTCGTTGTACTGGGCTCTGGTCAAAAGTAGTGCACTATATCGTAGCTCGTTGTACTGGGCTCTGGTCAAAAGTAGTGCACTGTATCGTAGCTCGTTGTACTGGGCTCTGGTCAAAAGTAGTGCACTGTATCGTAGCTCGTTGTACTGGGCTCTGGTCAAAAGTAGTGCACTGTATCGTAGCTCGTTGTACTGGGCTCTGGTCAAAAGTAGTGCACTGTATCGTAGCTCGTTGTACTGGGCTCTGGTCAAAAGTAGTGCACTATATCGTAGCTCGTTGTACTGGGCTCTGGTCGAAAGTAGTGCACTGTATCGTAGCTCGTTGTACTGGGCTCTGGTCAAAAGTAGTGCACTGTATCGTAGCTCGTTGTACTGGGCTCTGGTCAAAAGTAGTGCACTGTATCGTAGCTCGTTGTACTGGGCTCTGGTCAAAAGTAGTGCACTGTATCGTAGCTCGTTGTACTGGGCTCTGGTCAAAAGTAGTGCACTGTATCGTAGCTCGTTGTACTGAGCTCTGGTCAAAAGTAGTGCACTACACTGAGTTTACCAAACGTTAGGAGCACCTTCCTAATATTGAGTCCCCCTCAGAACAGCCTCAGTTCCTCAGGGTTATGGACTCCACAAGGTGCCAAGCGTTCCACAGGCATGCTGGTCCATGTTGACTCCAATGCTTCCCACAGGGATGCTGGTCCATGTTGACTCCAATGCTTCCCACAGGGATGCTGGTCCATGTTGACTCCAATGCTTCCCACAGGGATGCTGGTCCATGTTGACTCCAATGCTTCCCACAGGGATGCTGGTCCATGTTGACTCCAATGCTTCCCACAGGGATGCTGGTCCATGTTGACTCCAATGCTTCCCACAGGGATGCTGGTCCATGTTGACTCCAATGCTTCCCACAGTTGTGTCAAGTTGGCTGGATGCCCACGGGAAACGGTTGAGCAGCGTTGCAGTGACACAAACCGGTGCGCCAGCACCTACTACCATATTACTACACTACTACTACCATACTACTACACTACTACTACCATACTACTACACTACTACTACCATACTACTACACTACTACTACCATACTACTACCATACTACTACACTACTACCATACTACTACTACTACTACTACTACTACTACACTACTACTACCATACTACTACACTACTACTACACTACTACTACCATACTACTACTACACTACTACTACTACACTACTACTACCATACTACTACCACACTACTACCATACTACTACACTACTACTACTACTACTACTACTACACTACTACTACCATACTACTACACTACTACTACCATACTACTACCATACTACTACTACACTACTACTACTACTACACTACTACCATACTACTACACTACTACTACCATACTACTACACTTCTACTACCATACTACTACCATACTACTACTACACTACTACTACCATACTACTACCATACTTCTACTACACTACTACTACCACACTACTACCATACTACTAGTATGTCTTGGAGAGAGCAGGTGTTCCTAATGTTTTGTACACTCTGTATATTGTGCAATTTGAGACGTAACACTTTTTCTTCTGTATTTACTGTAGTCTGTATTTACTGTAGTCTGTATTTACTGTATTTTGTATTTACTGTAGTTTGTATTTACTGTAGTCTGTGTTTACTGTAGTCTGTATTTACTGTATTTTGTATTTACTGTAGTCTGTATTTACTGTATTTTGTATTTACTGTAGTCTGTATTTACTGTAGTTTGTATTTACTGTAGTCTGTATTTACTGTAGTCTGTGTTTACTGTAGTCTGTATTTACTGTAGTTTGTATTTACTGTAGTCTGTATTTACTGTAGTCTGTATTTACTGTAGTCTGTATTTACTGTAGTCTGTATTTACTGTATTTACTGTAGTCTGTATTTACTGTATTTACTGTAGTCTGTATTTACTGTAGTCTGTATTTACTGTAGTCTGTATTTACTGTATTTTGTATTTACTGTAGTCTGTATTTACTGTAGTCTGTATTTACTGTAGTCTGTATTTACTGTATTTACTGTATTTACTGTATTTTGTATTTACTGTAGTCTGTATTTACTGTAGTCTGTATTTACTGTATTTACTGTAGTCTGTATTTACTGTAGTCTGTATTTACTGTAGTTTGTATGTACTGTAGTCTGTATTTACTGTAGTCTGTATTTACTGTATTTACTGTAGTCTGTATTTACTGTATTTACTGTAGTCTGTATTTACTGTATTTACTGTAGTCTGTATTTACTGTAGTTTGTATTTACTGTAGTCTGTATTTACTGTAGTCTGTATTTACTGTATTTACTGTAGTCTGTATTTACTGTATTTACTGTAGTCTGTATTTACTGTAGTCTGTATTTACTGTAGTCTGTATTTACTGTAGTTTGTATTTACTGTAGTTTGTATTTACTGTATTTACTGTAGTCTGTATTTACTGTATTTACTGTAGTCTGTATTTACTGTAGTTTGTATTTACTGTAGTCTGTATTTACTGTAGTTTGTATTTACTGTAGTCTGTATTTACTGTATTTACTGTAGTCTGTATTTACTGTAGTCTGTATTTACTGTAGTTTGTATTTACTGTAGTCTGTATTTACTGTAGTCTGTATTTACTGTATTTACTGTAGTCTGTATGTACTGTAGTCGGTATTTACTGTAGTCTGTATTTACTGTAGTCTGTATTTACTGTAGTCTGTATTTACGGTGTTTGCACGGCCTCTCCTTCTAAATGACTTATGGTATCAAGCCAACGGTCAGGTCAATGTACGGAACCAATCTGTTTTACTTCCCTTCCTGACTAACTTCCGCTTTTCCCCTCCGGCCTTGTTTTCCCTTTTTGCTTACTATGATTTACTTTACCATGACTGTGGTTCATTTACTTTACCATGACTGTGGTTAATTTACCTTACCGTGGCTGTGGTTGATTTACTTTACCATGATTGTGGTTGATTTACTTTACCATGACTGTGGTTGATTTACTTTACCATGACTGTGGTTGATTTACTTTACCATGACTGTGGTTGATTTACTTTACCATGACTGTGGTTGATTTACTTTACCATGATTGTGGTTGATTTACTTTACCATGACTGTGGTTGATTTACTTTACCATGGCTGTGGTTGATTTACTTTGGTTGTGGTTACCGTGGCTGTGGTTGCCGTGGCTGTGGTTACCGTGGCTGTGGTTGATTTACTTTACCGTGGCTGTGGTTAATTTACTTTACCGTGGCTGTGGTTACCATGGCTGTGGTTACCATGGCTGTGGTTACCATGGCTGTGGTTACCATGGCTGTGGTTACCGTGGCTGTGGTTGATTTACTTTACTGTGGCTGTGGTTAATTTACTTTACCATGACTGTGGTTAATTTACTTTACCATGACTGTGGTTGATTTACTTTACCATGGCTGTGGTTGATTTACTTTACCATGACTGTGGTTGATTTACTTTACCGTGGCTGTGGTTACCATGGCTGTGGTTACCATGGCTGTGGTTGATTTACTTTACCATGGCTGTGGTTGATTTACTTTACCATGGCTATGGTTAATTTACTTTACCGTGGCTGTGGTTAATTTACTTTACCGTGGCTGTGGTTGATTTACTTTACCGTGGCTATGGTTAATTTACTTTACCGTGGCTGTGGTTAA
This sequence comes from Oncorhynchus nerka, assembly GCF_034236695.1. Classification (NCBI taxonomy): domain Eukaryota; kingdom Metazoa; phylum Chordata; class Actinopteri; order Salmoniformes; family Salmonidae; genus Oncorhynchus; species Oncorhynchus nerka. Next base: position 41,041,619 of record NC_088424.1, read on the forward strand.
TTTACTTTACCGTGGCTGTGGTTAATTTACTTTACCATGACTGTGGTTAATTTACTTTACCATGACTGTGGTTAATTTACTTTACCATGACTGTGGTTGATTTACTTTACCGTGGCTGTGGTTACCATGGCTGTGGTTAATTTACTTTACTGTGGCTGTGGTTAATTTACTTTACCATGGCTGTGGTTGATTTACTTTACCATGGCTATGGTTAATTTACTTTACCGTGGCTGTGGTTAATTTACTTTACCGTGGCTGTGGTTGATTTACTTTACCGTGGCTGTGGTTACCATGGCTGTGGTTAATTTACTTTACTGTGGCTGTGGTTAATTTACTTTACCGTGGCTGTGGTTAATTTACTTTACCATGACTGTGGTTAATTTACTTTACCATGACTGTGGTTAATTTACTTTACCGTGGCTGTGGTTGATTTACTTTACCGTGACTGTGGTTAATTTACTTTACCATGACTGTGGTTGATTTACTTTACCGTGGCTGTGGTTGATTTACTTTACCATGACTGTGGTTCATTTACTTTACCATGACTTTGGTTAATTTACTTTACTGTGGCTGTGGTTAATTTACTTTACCATGGCTGTGGTTAATTTACTTTACCATGACTGTGGTTAATTTACTTTACTGTGGCTGTGGTTAATTTACTTTACCATGACTGTGGTTAATTTACTTTACCATGACTGTGGTTGATTTACTTTACCGTGGCTGTGGTTACCATGGCTGTGGTTACCATGGCTGTGGTTACCGTGGCTGTGGTTGATTTACTTTACTATGGCTGTGGTTAATTTACTTTACCATGACTGTGGTTAATTTACTTTACCATGACTGTGGTTGATTTACTTTACCATGGCTGTGGTTGATTTACTTTACCATGACTGTGGTTGATTTACTTTACCGTGACTGTGGTTGATTTACTTTACCATGACTGTGGTTGATTTACTTTACCATGATTGTGGTTGATTTACTTTACCATGACTGTGGTTGATTTACTTTACCATGGCTGTGGTTGATTTACTTTGGTTGTGGTTACCGTGGCTGTGGTGGTTAATTTACTTTACCATGGCTGTGGTTGATTTACTTTACCATGACTGTGGTTGGTTGACTGTGGTTTTACTTTACCATGACTGTGGTTGATTTACTTTACCATGGCTGTGGTTGATTTACTTTGGTTGTGGTTACCGTGGCTGTGGTTAATTTACTTTACCATGGCTGTGGTTGATTTACTTTACCATGACTGTGGTTAATTTACTTTACCATGACTGTGGTTGATTTACTTTACCATGACTGTGGTTGATTTACTTTACCATGACTGTGGTTGATTTACTTTACCATGATTGTGGTTGATTTACTTTACCATGACTGTGGTTGATTTACTTTACCATGGCTGTGGTTGATTTACTTTGGTTGTGGTTACCGTGGCTGTGGTTAATTTACTTTACCGTGGCTGTGGTTAATTTACTTTACCATGACTGTGGTTAATTTACTTTACCATGACTGTGGTTAATTTACTTTACCATGACTGTGGTTGATTTACTTTACCGTGGCTGTGGTTACCATGGCTGTGGTTAATTTACTTTACTGTGGCTGTGGTTAATTTACTTTACCATGGCTGTGGTTAATTTACTTTACCATGGCTGTGGTTAATTTACTTTACCATGACTGTGGTTAATTTACTTTACCATGACTGTGGTTGATTTACTTTACCATGGCTGTGGTTGATTTACTTTACCATGACTGTGGTTGATTTACTTTACCGTGGCTGTGGTTACCATGGCTGTGGTTACCATGGCTGTGGTTGATTTACTTTACCATGGCTGTGGTTGATTTACTTTACCATGGCTATGGTTAATTTACTTTACCGTGGCTGTGGTTAATTTACTTTACCGTGGCTGTGGTTGATTTACTTTACCGTGGCTATGGTTAATTTACTTTACCGTGGCTGTGGTTAATTTACTTTACCGTGGCTGTGGTTAATTTACTTTACCATGGCTGTGGTTAATTTACTTTACCATGACTGTGGTTAATTTACTTTACCATGACTGTGGTTAATTTACTTTACCATGACTGTGGTTGATTTACTTTACCGTGGCTGTGGTTACCATGGCTGTGGTTAATTTACTTTACTGTGGCTGTGGTTAATTTACTTTACCATGGCTGTGGTTGATTTACTTTACCATGGCTATGGTTAATTTACTTTACCGTGGCTGTGGTTAATTTACTTTACCGTGGCTGTGGTTGATTTACTTTACCGTGGCTGTGGTTACCATGGCTGTGGTTAATTTACTTTACTGTGGCTGTGGTTAATTTACTTTACCGTGGCTGTGGTTAATTTACTTTACCATGACTGTGGTTAATTTACTTTACCATGACTGTGGTTAATTTACTTTACCGTGGCTGTGGTTGATTTACTTTACCGTGACTGTGGTTAATTTACTTTACCATGACTGTGGTTGATTTACTTTACCGTGGCTGTGGTTGATTTACTTTACCATGACTGTGGTTAATTTACTTTACCATGACTGTGGTTAATTTACTTTACCATGACTGTGGTTAATTTACTTTACTGTGGCTGTGGTTAATTTACTTTACCATGGCTGTGGTTAATTTACTTTACCATGACTGTGGTTAATTTACTTTACTGTGGCTGTGGTTAATTTACTTTACCATGACTGTGGTTAATTTACTTTACCATGACTGTGGTTGATTTACTTTACCGTGGCTGTGGTTACCATGGCTGTGGTTACCATGGCTGTGGTTACCGTGGCTGTGGTTGATTTACTTTACTATGGCTGTGGTTAATTTACTTTACCATGACTGTGGTTAATTTACTTTACCATGACTGTGGTTGATTTACTTTACCATGGCTGTGGTTGATTTACTTTACCATGACTGTGGTTGATTTACTTTACCGTGACTGTGGTTGATTTACTTTACCATGACTGTGGTTGATTTACTTTACCATGATTGTGGTTGATTTACTTTACCATGACTGTGGTTGATTTACTTTACCATGGCTGTGGTTGATTTACTTTGGTTGTGGTTACCGTGGCTGTGGTTAATTTACTTTACCATGGCTGTGGTTGATTTACTTTACCATGACTGTGGTTAATTTACTTTACCATGACTGTGGTTGATTTACTTTACCATGACTGTGGTTGATTTACTTTACCATGACTGTGGTTGATTTACTTTACCATGATTGTGGTTGATTTACTTTACCATGACTGTGGTTGATTTACTTTACCATGGCTGTGGTTGATTTACTTTGGTTGTGGTTACCGTGGCTGTGGTTAATTTACTTTACCATGGCTGTGGTTAATTTACTTTACCGTGGCTGTGGTTAATTTACTTTACCATGACTGTGGTTAATTTACTTTACCATGACTGTGGTTAATTTACTTTACCATGACTGTGGTTGATTTACTTTACCGTGGCTGTGGTTAATTTACTTTACCATGACTGTAGTTAATTTACTTTACCATGGCTGTGGTTAATTTACTTTACTGTGGCTGTGGTTACCATGGCTGTGGTTGATTTACTTTACCATGGCTATGGTTAATTTACTTTACCGTGGCTGTGGTTAATTTACTTTACCGTGGCTGTGGTTGATTTACTTTACCATGGCTGTGGTTACCATGGCTGTGGTTAATTTACTTTACTGTGGCTGTGGTTAATTTACTTTACCGTGGCTGTGGTTAATTTACTTTACCATGACTGTGGTTAATTTACTTTACCATGACTGTGGTTAATTTACTTTACTGTGGCTGTGGTTAATTTACTTTACCATGGCTGTGGTTAATTTACTTTACCATGACTGTGGTTAATTTACTTTACTGTGGCTGTGGTTAATTTACTTTACCATGACTGTGGTTAATTTACTTTACCATGACTGTGGTTGATTTACTTTACCGTGGCTGTGGTTAATTTACTTTACCGTGGCTGTGGTTACCATGGCTGTGGTTACCATGGCTGTGGTTACCGTGGCTGTGGTTGATTTACTTTACTGTGGCTGTGGTTAATTTACTTTACCATGACTGTGGTTAATTTACTTTACCATGACTGTGGTTGATTTACTTTACCATGGCTGTGGTTGATTTACTTTACCATGACTGTGGTTGATTTACTTTACCGTGACTGTGGTTGATTTACTTTACCGTGGCTGTGGTTACCATGGCTGTGGTTGATTTACTTTACCGTGGCTGTGGTTAATTTACTTTACCATGACTGTGGTTGATTTACTTTACCATGACTGTGGTTGATTTACTTTACCATGACTGTGGTTGATTTACTTTACCATGACTGTGGTTGATTTACTTTACCATGATTGTGGTTGATTTACTTTACCATGACTGTGGTTGATTTACTTTACCATGGCTGTGGTTGATTTACTTTGGTTGTGGTTACCGTGGCTGTGGTTAATTTACTTTACCATGGCTGTGGTTAATTTACTTTACCGTGGCTGTGGTTAATTTACTTTACCATGACTGTAGTTAATTTACTTTACCATGGCTGTGGTTAATTTACTTTACTGTGGCTGTGGTTACCATGGCTGTGGTTGATTTACTTTACCATGGCTATGGTTAATTTACTTTACCATGGCTGTGGTTGATTTACTTTACCATGGCTATGGTTCATTTACTTTACCATGGCTGTGGTTGATTTACTTTACCATGGCTATGGTTAATTTACTTTACTGTGGCTGTGGTTACCATGGCTGTGGTTGATTTACTTTACCATGGCTATGGTTAATTTACTTTACCGTGGCTGTGGTTGATTTACTTTACCGTGGCTGTGGTTACCATGGCTGTGGTTAATTTACTTTACTGTGGCTGTGGTTAATTTACTTTACCGTGGCTGTGGTTAATTTACTTTACCATGACTGTGGTTAATTTACTTTACCATGACTGTGGTTAATTTACTTTACCGTGGCTGTGGTTAATTTACTTTACTGTGGCTGTGGTTAATTTACTTTACCGTGGCTGTGGTTAATTTACTTTACCGTGGCTGTGGTTGATTTACTTTACCATGGCTGTGGTTACCATGGTTGTGGTTACCATGGTTGTGGTTACCATGGCTGTGGTTACCATGGCTGTGGTTACAGTGGCTGTGGTTAATTTACTTTACCATGACTGTGGTTAATTTACTTTACCGTGGCTGTGGTTAATTTACTTTACCATGACTGTGGTTAATTTACTTTACCGTGGCTGTGGTTAATTTACTTTACCGTGGCTGTGGTTAATTTACTTTACCGTGGCTGTGGTTAATTTACTTTACCATGACTGTGGTTAATTTACTTTACCATGACTGTGGTTAATTTACTTTACCATGGCTGTGGTTAATTTACTTTACCATGACTGTGGTTAATTTACTTTACCATGACTGTGGTTAATTTACTTTACAGTGGCTGTGGTTAATTTACTTTACTGTGGCTGTGGTTAATTTACTTTACCGTGGCTGTGGTTAATTTACTTTACCATGACTGTGGTTAATTTACTTTACCATGGCTGTGGTTAATTTACTTTACCGTGGCTGTGGTTAATTTACTTTACCATGACTGTGGTTAATTTACTTTACCATGGCTGTGGTTAATTTACTTTACCGTGGCTGTGGTTAATTTACTTTACCGTGACTGTGGTTAATTTACTTTACCATGGCTGTGGTTAATTTACTTTACTGTGGCTGTGGTTAATTTACTTTACCGTGGCTGTGGTTAATTTACTTTACCATGACTGTGGTTAATTTACTTTACCGTGGCTGTGGTTAATTTACTTTACCGTGGCTATGGTTAATTTACTTTACTGTGGCTGTGGTTAATTTACTTTACCATGACTGTGGTTAATTTACTTTACTGTGGCTGTGGTTAATTTACTTTACCATGACTGTGGTTAATTTACTTTACCGTGGCTGTGGTTGATTTACTTTACCATGGCTGTGGTTACCATGGTTGTGGTTACCATGGTTGTGGTTACCATGGCTGTGGTTACCATGGCTGTGGTTACCATGGCTGTGGTTACAGTGGCTGTGGTTGATTTACTTTACCGTGGCTGTGGTTGATTTACTTTACCGTGGCTGTGGTTGATTTACTTTACCGTGGCTGTGGTTAATTTACTTTACCATGACTGTGGTTACCATGGCTGTGGTTACTGTGGCTGTGGTTAATTTACTTTACCATGGCTGTGGTTACCGTGGCTGTGGTTAATTTACTTTACCGTGGCTGTGGTTGATTTACTTTACCATGGCTGTGGTTACCATGGTTGTGGTTACCATGGCTGTGGTTACCATGGCTGTGGTTACCGTGGCTGTGGTTAATTTACTTTACCATGGCTGTGGTTACCATGGCTGTGGTTAATTTACTTTACCATGGCTGTGGTTAATTTACTTTACCATGGCTGTGGTTAATTTACTTTACCATGGCTGTGGTTAATTTACTTTACCATGGCTGTGGTTAATTTACTTTACCATGACTGTGGTTAATTTACTTTACCATGGCTGTGGTTAATTTACTTTACCGTGGCTGTGGTTGATTTACTTTACCGTGGCTGTGGTGTATTATATACCATCTCCTGCCATTGTGGCCTTGAACAAGGCACTTAACGCCCCACAAAGTAAAATACTGTGCTCATAACCTACTGATATCCTACTGTATGAAACGCAGGTAAAATACTGCACTCATAACCTACTGATATCCTACTGTATGAAACGCATGTGGTCCGTCAACACTGGAGAGCCACTGGGTGTGCAGGCTTTTGACACAACCCTGCTCAAACACACCAGAGTCAGCTTATCAAGGTCCTATTGAGCAGTTTTTTTTATACATTGTTGTGTGTTCGAGCAGGGCAGGAGCAAAAGCCTGCACCCTCTGTAGCTCCGCTGTAATCTCCTGGAGGAAGGTTGGCCACCCTGCTACATTGCAAGTACAGCCAAATAATGTATGTCTTTATTAAATAATTCCCTCTTTCAATGAAGCAGGGATCAAATGGCTAAGGTGGGTCAGGTAGATAAGATATTTATCTATTTGTAAGGTTCAAATATTCAGTGTTCAGCGGAGGTCTTGAAAGCGTAGTATTTTTAAAAAACTTTGTCAGAATTACATGGTCAGTATTGAATAGAGGCGTTTCCTAGACAATTCTGAGTGCTTGAGGGCCGGTTTTATATCCAGAGTACCCAGCATTGGTTTCAACGGCTGTGCACCCTGATCAGCTGCGTGTCGGCCATTTGCGGTTGTACGTGAGGGCCGGTTGAACGTTATTTTAGGACATTGGACGTGATGACATTAATACATGCTAATAGCTGAATAGTTGATCCTTAAGAGTCCGTTGAAGCACCAATGTGTCAATCTGAGTAACATAATAAAAACATCCCCATCAAAGAGATGTTTGTTTTGCATATGGGCTGCGTCTCCATCCACCACATCCGCTTACAGTAGACTTCCTCATCTGTGGTGCAAGGTGGCCGAGCTACAGCTGTGTTCGTCAGACCATGAGACACACAAACTCTCTGGAAAGGGGGAGACTCTTACGAATACTATTGTGTTCTCCATTTCACTCTACGACCCCCCCGACAAGTATCATGGGACACATCTGAAAGTAACCCAGACAAACCGCCCACAAACGGTTAGATTTGTTGAGGGTAAAGTAGCTCGATAACCAGCCAAAGTACACTGTTTTGAATTGGCTTTTTAGTTACTCTGTATATAATAATTCTACCTGCTGTGCAAATTTCTTTCTCTGTCTCTGTCACTAATGCTCTGTCTCTGTCTCTCATGCTCTCTCTCATCCTCTCTCTCTCATGCTCTCTCTCATGCTCTCTCTCTCATGCTCTCTCTCTCATGCTCTCTCTCTCATGCTCTCTCTCTCATGCTCTCTCTCTCATGCTCTCTCTCTCATGCTCTATCTCTCATGCTCTGTCTCTCTTGCTCTGTCTCTCTTGCTCTCATGCTCTCGCTCTCTCGCTCTCATGCTCTGTCTCTCATGCTCTCTCGCTCTCATGCTCTCTCGCTCTCATGCTCTGTCTCTCTCATGCTCTGTCTCTCTCATGCTCTGTCTCTCTCATGCTCTGTCTCTCTCATGCTCTGTCTCTCATGCTCTGTCTCTCATGCTCTGTCTCTCATGCTCGCTCTGTCTCTCATGCTCGCTCTGTCTCTCATGCTCGCTCTGTCTCTCATGCTCGCTCTGTCTCTCATGCTCGCTCTGTCTCTCATGCTCGCTCTGTCTCTCATGCTCGCTCTGTCTCTCATGCTCGCTCTGTCTCTCATGCTCGCTCTGTCTCTCATGCTCGCTCTGTCTCTCATGCTCTCTCTCTGTCTCTCATGCTCTCCGTAGGTGTAAGACTGATACAGTTCTGATCAGAGTAGACTAATTGTTTTGATATAGTGATTTTTTTTTTGCGTGACTTTTTATTTTTTTTACTTGTCCATTCAGACAATTTAGATCTCTATTCTTCTTGTCCGACCATTTGTTTATTTGTTTTTTACTTGCCCAAGGCAAGCGGACAAGCGTTTTATGTCGATCCCTGTCAGTCAAGTGTTCACCAACAAGTCTATTACTAACTCATGGTGGTTTAGTGACACACTTGAGAAAAGGGGAATTTGAGACTGTGTTGTCCTTTAAAAAATGTCCTGACCTGCACCTGATGATGTTAGGATTCATTCTGTAGTTATTCCTCATCAGGTAAACTATTCATTAAGCTGTCTGTCCGTTCTCTTTCTCTCTCAAGAGTTTGTGTGGCTCACGTCAACATTAAGACAAGTCATTCATGTATTTAGGGCTCCTGAGTGGCGCAGCGGTCTAAGGCACTCCATCTCAGTGTTAGAGGTGTCGCTACGGATCCTGTTTCGATCTCGGGCTGTATCACAAACGGCCGTGTTCGGGTGTCCCATAGGGAGGTGCACAATTGGCCCAGTGCCACCCGGGGGAGGCTGTCATTGTAAAATCAAAAATCTAATTTACCAACCAATATCCCTCTCTTTCTCCTCTCCTCTCCTCTCCTCTCCTCCTCCAGACTGTCTCTCTGCCGGGTCAGGGTGGTCGTCCTGAGTCTCCTGTCTACACTAACCTGCAGGAGCTGAAGATCTCTGGGACCAGCCTGCCCCCCGACCCCTCCAACTTCCCACAGCATGTCCTGGGGGACTGGGAGGCCCACAAGGTCTGTACTACTACCGTCATGGAACTTCGCTATGTGCGAACTTCGTCTCTGTGTGCGTCCCAAATGGAACCCTATTACATATTTAGTGCACTACAGGGCCCATAGGGCTCTGGTCAAAAGTAGTGTACTAAATGGGGAGTAGGGTGCCATTTGGGAATGATTCTATATGATGTTGTCTGATCTGTGTTTATATGTCATTTTACTGTTTTTAACCACGAGACGAAGACAAATGTCAATTTGATTTAAATATTGTAATGGACAAAGATTTTGAATTCCATTTGAAGGACCAGAGCGGCAGACAGTTCTACTTCAACCGTTCCACCCAGGAGAGGACATGGAAACCTCCCCGAGCCAGAGACGCCAGTAGTGGCAGCAGCCGGGGGGAATCCCACAGCAATAGCACAGGGGAGACGGAGGTATGTACTGGGACATGTGTTGGAAACACACACACACTTACTCAAACACACACGCACGCTCGCACACACACACACGCTCGCACACACACTTACTCAAACACACACACGCTCGCACACACACACACGCTCGCACACACACACACGCTCGCACACACACACACGCTCACACACACACACACGCTCGCACACACACGCTCGCACACACACGCTCGCACACACACTTACTCAAACACACACGCTCGCACACACACACACACACGCTCGCACACACACACACGCTCGCACACACACTTACTCAAACACACACGCTCTCACACACACACACTTACTCAAACACACACGCTCGCACACACACACACGCTCGCACACACACACGCTTGCACACACACTTACTCAAACACACACACGCTCGCACATACACACACACACGCTCGCACACACACTTACTCAAACACACACACGTACATAGACACTTACTCAAACACACATACACACACACACACACACACACACACACACACTTACTCAAACACACACTTAGGTACAGAAACAAGCAAATTCAAACACATCTATGAAAAGTCATGAGGTGTATGTGCTTGTGTTCTCAAACACGCCCGTCCAAACACATTAGACAGAAAGAATCACTGCTGTGTTCTGGCAGGATCACAGTACATTTTGTTCTCTAGAATGATGATAATAAGCACCACACTGCCACCTTGTGGCCAGATGCAGTCGGTGCTCCTCAAACTGGGAAACTGGTCCCAGCCTCATTAGTTTGCTGTTACTGCAGCAGTACATGTTTGTATTCTGCTGTGTCCTCTGTCTGGCCACACCCAGTAACCGTGTTCAGACTGAGTCGGGTGCTTCGATGTTCCTGCCGTCTTCAACTCTCTGTGCTTCACACCCCTGGGTTCAAATACTATTTGAAGTCATTAAAAAATAAAATGTACCTGTGCTTGATTTAATTTTCCTGCCTTATTGCACTTTAAGGGAAACTCCACTCAAAATACAATCTCTTGTCATTTTCTTCATTTATCCAGTGATGATAAAACCCACAAGTGTTTTGCATGTCAGCAGTCAAGGTTTTAAGATATCGGACTTTCAAGAAGTGAAGTGTCACCGATCACATCCTCATGATGAAGAAGACATGCAGCACATTTTGGGACTGTATCAGTGGATTAATGAAGAAAGTACAAAAACTATTTTTAAGCTGAGTTTTTGAGCTCTAAACGTCTAGGCCTCGTTTCCCAGCTGTCATGTAACTTAAAGGGGTACTTCAGGATTTTGGCAATGAGGCCCTTTTATCTTCCTCCCCAGAGTCAGATGAACTTGTGGATACCATTTGTCTCTTTGACCAGTACGAAGCCAGTTAAAGGGGCCTCATTGCCAACATCCCAGACGAGAAAAGATGTTCCAGTATTTGAACCCAGGACTGGTGCTTTACTGTGTTGTAAATGTCTCGTTCTTAGAGGATTGTGATTCATGATGACTGCTGATTGGTGCTTTCTATTCTCTGTGCATACGTAATTCAATGGTGATTGGTCCTTCTCTCGCTCTATTTATCTCTGACCCTCTCTCTCTCCTCCCTGTCCCGTTTCCCTCCCTGTCCCGTTTCCCTCCCTGTCCCGTTTCCCTCCCTCTCCCGTTTCCCTCTCTGTCCCGTTTCCCTCCCTCTCTCCCTCTCTGTCCCGTTTCCCTCTCTCTCTCCCTCTCTGTCCCGTTTCCCTCCCTCTCTCCCTCTCTGTCCCGTTTCCCTCCCTCTCTCCCTCTCTGTCCCGTTTCTCTCCCTCTCTGCCCCGTTTCCCTCCCTCTCTCCCTCTCTGCCCCGTTTCCCTCCCTCTCTCCCTCTCTGCCCCGTTTCCCTCCCTCTCTGTCCCGTTTCCCTCTCTGTCCCGTTTCCCTCCCTCTCTCCCTCTGTGTCCCGTCTCCCTCTCTGTCCCGTTTCCCTCTCTGTCCGTTTCCCTCTCTGTCCCGTTTCCCTCCCTCTCTCCTCTGTGTCCCGTTTCCCTCCCTCTCTCCCTCTGTGTCCCGTTTCCCTCCCTCTCTCCCTCTGTGTCCCGTTTCCCTCCCTCTCTCCCTCTGTGTCCCGTTTCCCTCCCTCTCTCCCTCTCTGTCCCGTTTCCCTCTCTGTCCCGTTTCCCTCTCTGTCCCGTTTCCCTCCCTCTCTCCCTCTCTGTCCCGTTTCCCTCTCTGTCCCGTTTCCCTTCCTCTCTCCCTCTGTGTCCCGTTTCCCTCTCTGTCCCGTTTCCCTCCCTCTCTCCCTCTGTGTCCCGTTTCCCTCCCTCTCTCCCTCTGTGTCCCGTTTCCCTCTCTGTCCCGTTTCCCTCTCTGTCCCGTTTCCCTCCCTCTCTCCCTCTCTGTCCCGTTTCCCTCCCTGTCCCGTTTCCCTCCCTAATCATAGACGACTCCGCCACTCTCTCTCTCCCCGTCCTTCCTTCCTCTCCTCTCGCTGTCCATTGGTCCGTTCCAGCCTCTGTTGTTGGAGGACAACTGCCACAGCACGTATTCTAGCCAATCAGACAGCCAGTACGGCTACCCGCCCCGGGGTTGGTCAGAAGAGCTGGATGAGCATGGACACACTCTGTATGTCAGTGATTATACTAATGAGAAGGTACCGGGGTCTCTTTCTGTTGATCTCTCTCTCTCTCTCTCTCTGTTGATCTCTCTCTCTCTCTCTCTGTTGATCTCTCTCTCTGTTGATCTCTCTCTCTCTCTCTGTTGATCTCTCTGTTGATCTCTCTCTCTCTCTCTGTTGATCTCTCTCTCTCTCTGTTGATCTCTCTCTCTCTCTCTGTTGATCTCTCTGTTGATCTCTCTCTCTCTCTGTTGATCTCTCTCTCTCTGTTGATCTCTCTCTCTCTGTTGATCTCTTTCTCTCTGTTGATCTCTTTCTCTCTGTTGATCCCTCTCTCTCTGTTGATCCCTCTCTCTCTGTTGATCCCTCTCTCTCTGTTGATCTCTTTCTCTCTGTTGATCCCTCTCTCTCTGTTGATCTCTTTCTCTCTGTTGATCTCTTTCTCTCTGTTGATCCCTCTCTCTCTGTTGATCCCTCTCTCTCTGTTGATCTCTTTCTATCTGTTGATCTCTTTCTCTCTGTTGATCTCTCTCTCTCTCTGTTGATCTCTTTCTCTCTGTTGATCTCTTTCTCTCTGATCTCTTTCTCTCTGTTGATCCCTCTCTCTCTGTTGATCTCTTTCTCTCTGTTGATCTCTTTCTCTCTGTTGATCTCTTTCTCTCTGTTGATCTCTTTCTCTCTGTTGATCCCTCTCTCTCTGTTGATCCCTCTCTCTCTGTTGATCCCTCTCTCTCTGTTGATCCCTCTCTCTCTGTTGATCCCTCTCTCTCTGTTGATCCCTCTCTCTCTGTTGATCTCTTTCTCTCTGTTGATCTCTCTGTTGATCTCTTTCTCTCTGTTGATCCCTCTCTCTCTGTTGATCCCTCTCTCTCTGTTGATCTCTCTCTCTCTGTTGATCTCTCTCTGTTGATCTCTCTCTCTCTGTTGATCTCTCTCTCTCTCTGTTGATCTCTCTCTCTCTCTGTTGATCTCTCTCTCTGTTGATCTCTCTCTCTATTGATCTCTCTCTATCTCTTGGTCTCTCTCTCTCTTGATCTCTCTCTCTATCTTGGTCTCTCTCTCTTGCTCTCTTGATCTCTCTCGCTCTCTTGATCTCTCTCTATTAGAGGTCGACCGATTAATCGGGAGGGCCGATTTCAAGTTTTCATAACAATCGTGCCGATTTAAAAGTTTTATTTTTTATTTTTTTTATTTAACTAGGCAAGTCAGTTAAGAACACATTCTTATTTTCAATGACGGTCTAGGAACAGTGGGTTTCCCTCCCTAATCATAGTTCAGGGGCAGAACAACAGATTTTCACCTTGTCAGCTCGGGGGATCCAATCTTGCAACCTTACAGTTAACTAGTCCAACGCAATAACGACCTGCCTCTCTCTCGTTGCACTCCACAAGGAGACTGCCTGTTACACGAATGCAGTAAGCCAAGGTAAGTTGCTAGCTAGCATTAAACTTATCTTATAAAAAACAATCATAATCACTAGTTAACTACACATGGTTGATGATATTACTAGATATTATCTAGTGTGTCCTGTGTTGCATATAATCTGACTGATGTTGATAAAAGGATATTAGAAGGGTGAGCCGGTTAAGGATCGATTCAGACCAGGTGTTAAAATTGTACGACAAGCGACAGTTTATTTCAGAGGGAGAATATCTGGTACACGTAAATACGGCTCTTCCGTTAGTTCGTGTGGAACGGCAGGCAGAGAGCGTAAACAGTCCGCACAGCACTTATATACGTCACAGAAAGTAGGTTGACCCTAGGAAGATCGGATCTCCGGATTGGTTCAGCTGGTTGTAGTCTGTAGTCTTCTGCCATTGGCTCAGTTGTCTGTCCATCATCGTAGGATCTTCTTCGGGCACACAGTGTTCGGTTAAAATTAAAAGGAGATTGTGTGTAATGTGGGAGCTATCCTGTAGGGGACCCCACAGGCTTTACTGTGAGTTGTAGCCATGTAATTAGCAGTAAGTTAGTCACCTGCATACGAAATAGCAATTCCTTACAAAACCCTCTCTTCACGTCTCACCAGAGACGTGACACAACCTAACTGGATCCAGACACAAAGAGAAACTTCTCCCATAAGGACTATGAAATAAGGCACGGTATTAAACAGAAATAGATATTTATGTATTACCATCATGTTCTCCATTCAATCCCACTATGTACTAAGTTGGCTACCAGCCACCTAGGAACTTACAACCCTCATTTAACAGAGCGGAGAACAGCTCAAAATAAAAGTAAAAATTATTGTCCACATTAGCCAACTTTTTCCAGCAGGAAAAGTTGTGATACTCTCTCTTCACATCTCCTAAGAGATGTGATATAGTCCAGATACATTACTCCAAGCAAAAACGAAGACATAATCCAAAAAGGAAAAATATCCTAAACTAGGTATGTCTATCCGGAAATGGCCCCAAAAAAAAATAATTTCCCCCTCTTCCCATCCCAGATGGGACACGACATACAATGGAGAAGCTTAATCAATAAAAGCAACTGGATCCCCCTCCTAAAATTGCTGCAAAAACTGAAAGATGGGTCTCATGCTCCATACCGTTATCTCGCACCTGGCTCCTGTTATCTAACCAAAAAGACCGCTTGTTCTCGCAACCCCACGCTCTGAATGTGCCCTCCCTTCTGTATTTTTTCAGCATGAGAAAGTTCCATGGCCCTGATACTTTTAAGAATGTTTCAAATCAGCTAGGTAGCATAACACATACATACATCCACACAAGGCAACAGCAGATAATATTCAATCATATATATGGTAATGGCTATAATGTAAAATAACCCCAAGGGTGTGAACAAAAACTCAGCAATGAATCATATAACAGTTACAAAGTGTAAACTACCTTCATGTCAAAAGAGAACAGCTCATTCAAAAACAGAACAAAAGAAAAGTGTGAAATTTAGGTCCCCCTTTTGACACCAGCTAGGGTGTCACTCAATTATCCTTTATTTCAGCAGTCATAGCATTTCATGAAAATAATAAAAAGTTTATTACTAATAACAAGTTATATATGCCTTTGTTCCCCCCAAGGGTGTCACTTATCAAAAACAGGATAAAACTTTATTGTTATTGACATGTAAGATGTAGGATAAAACTTTGGTCATGGAAAACAGAGTAAAGAATTATTAGAAACCATCTGGTCCTCTCAGCTACTTTTATCCTGTACAAGGTGGGCTCCAAGCCACCCAGGGACTCAAAACCATGTGTCATCATCAGTCAGTCCCATCCTCCCCTGAAAGCATGCGTCCGTATCAGCATCGCCAACTGGAGCATCAAGCAAAGGCATCATGCCTGAAGCCCTCACCACATCTGTAACAGACTTGTCAAAACACAGTATGATGCGAGCAGCACATCACATCAATAACAAATAATACAAGAATTAGGGTCAGAAATCCAGTAACCATCCTACCAGTGCACTTACCAAACCAGGCCAAGAGAACAGACTCCTCCACCCCCCCCCGTGGACCTCATCTTAGCAGATAGTGCATCAACCCCGCCTTAGATTGTGAAGTTTAAAAACTATCATCTGGACTGGTATTAGGAATATACATGCAACATTGTTTACCGAACATCTTGCAGACGTCCCCCTGACTGGCAAGAAGCATATCCAAGGCAAGTCTATTCTGTCTGGAAACCCCAAATGTGGCCTCAATCTGTTCAGACATACTAGTGAGTGCATCACGGGAGTAATTCACAAAACGCTGTTGGTCATAGTAGATATAATTAATCCATGCAGTCTGTCCAGCATCCACCATGGCTGGACCCATAGTAGGTAGTAAGTGCCAGAGTCCATCATTCCTACCCAAGGCCTGAAACTCATGAGGAATCCCCACTGGCACTCCCAACAGGTTAGTGTGTATGTCAACTACATCCTCTGTCCATGGAGCACTACTACATTTGTCTCCCATGGGATGGAATGTTTTCAGGTCCCCTGGTTACAGAACTCAGCAGCTGTTCAGCAACAACATCAACAATGGTCAGTGGAATTATCAAACTGGTCAGACCACACGTACCTTGCCATTCTCCTCTAAGAATGGGTCTCAGCCCTCTTTTGGCTTCACTCATCCACCATACATCAGCCAGACCACTAGTTTGGTTTAGGCCTGTAACTGGCCAAGTGGAATTAATGGTTATGTTACTCCTGCAATCAGCTTCAGGCAATCTCTCATAATCAATGCCATTACCTGTACCCGTGATGCACTCGTAATTGCCCCCATATGCCTCAACACCCCAAGAGGCCCGATGAGGAGGTACTGCAGGAAACACAAGGCTCAAAGAGGAACAGAGGGTTGAATTGGGCTTAACCTGGTAAAAACTTCTCAAAATACACAACCACCCCTCTCCTTCTCCTACAGCAAATGGGTGTAGCCAGAACAGGTCTAGCATAACTTCAAATAATACAGTCCTTTCCTCTCAGGGTTTTAGCTGTGTACCTCATATAAGACAGCCACAAATTGTCCCTACTATCAAAACCAGTCTCAGTTTCTAATTGATCAATAGCCGAATAGTCTCTATCATTAATTACCTGAATGGTATTTTTAACACAGTGGTGGTAGAGGAGTGTGTCCGGTTACCTCTGGTCTTGGCAGTACCTTGATAGAAAACACACCCATCATGTCTGTCCTCGTCCTTTGTAGTCCGAGGGTGTGAGTTCCTGCATCAGAGAGCTTAATAGTTTTGATGGTTAGTAGGATTTCATCACCTTTACAAAGTTCAACATTGCTCCCAGATTTCCCCATATCATGGAAAACCTATCCACCCTTGTGGGATCCTCCATGCTATAAGGATACCCTCTTCTCCAATCCCAGAACTGTCCGAAGTCGGTTACCGTGTAATCTCTATTCTAACTTCTTATCTACCCAGATCTAGGGATCTCTTATGCTTATTTTGGAACAAAATACACATCACTTAGCCAGAGCCAGACACATCTTCACCTCTATGAACAAAAACAGGGGTGATAGGACAGGTAGGGTTACTTCATTCGAGAGTTGGCCCCCGGAATTCTGTTAATTCCAGTTCTTCTCCCGAACTCTGTTTATTGTCCGACAGTGAAAAATGTCTTACCCTTCCGCCGTGCGATATGAATCTGGGTAGCTCTTTCAGCTAGCTGTCACCAGGGGTCTTCTATGGTCCCCAAGCCTCTGGGACTGGATTGAGTGACTTCACCTGTAGTTCACCTGTAATGCATACAATCCTGGACATACAGGCTTGGTTAACAAACAATTTCTCATATGTTTTATCTGATTATATCTTTAACTTCTATGCCCAATTGTTAGCTTACATTTTTTATTTTTTTTTCTTATCCAATAAGCCCCATCCTATCCTAGACCACAATTTACCCATCCCCCTTTTGATACCTGACTCTGCCCAGGTATCAACCTTACCTACTCTAAATAATGACTTAGGTAAGATTAGTATATTATCTTTATGTCTGACATCATGAAGGAGCCCCTTTTAGTTTTCCACATGTCCAATTCTCCCTTGGGCGTCAATCCAGTACCAATTCCCTGTCAAGTTTCTTATCTACTTAAGAACTATCTGCACTACTTATATATTTTCTTAAATATATATTTACCAATTTAAACCTTTTCTCTCATATTTCTCAAATACCACTAAGCTTCTAACTGTTTGACTTTATCCAAAATCATGTCTATGAGTGTCAATCTCTAAAGTCCTTACATTTCCTTAATCCATCTAACAATAATCCTAAATCATCACAGATGTCCTATATACCTGTTAAATTTAATACTATTTTTTTTTTTTTTTTTAAACCCCTAATGGTCAAAAAAAAAAAAAAAATCAAAACAAATGCTTATCATATCAAAATCCTTCCTTCAAGGACTCTTAGTATTCTATCTGACAATAACATGAATTTAATATATGTTGCAGAGTGCAGAATTCCTTGTCTACAGTGATTTATCACCCCTAAGAACTGAAACTTATTTTTCTATGTAATTCCCTGCCCTATTGGCTTAATATATATCCTATCCTAACCTCATAACCTAAACTCCTTTATAATGAATTTACCTTAAAACTAGTACTCAATATGACCACATTCATTATACCAATGACTCTCCCCTAAGGCTGATCAGACCTTAGAAGACAGTCATGATAAGGTCCATGAGTCAACCCACCCTTTTATAGTCAAGTTCTATACTACACTAGACATATTAAAGAACCCTTTATCCTTAAAATCCAAATTCACTTGTGTAATTTAAAACTCATAAAATAAAAACTCATAAAGTTCCATATTTGAGCGTGTCTCTTTAAAATACCTTTGCACCAAAACAAA
This sequence comes from Oncorhynchus nerka, assembly GCF_034236695.1. Taxonomy (NCBI): domain Eukaryota; kingdom Metazoa; phylum Chordata; class Actinopteri; order Salmoniformes; family Salmonidae; genus Oncorhynchus; species Oncorhynchus nerka. The sequence continues at coordinate 41,060,068 of NC_088424.1, forward strand.
TAGTCCTAACAAATGTTTTATGTGTATATATTTGCAAACCTTAATGATTAATCAAAACTTCCAGGCCTTTCCAATTTGGTCGTTTATGGCCTCATTCTCCCCAATATTATAATCCCTGATATTTAATAAAAATAACGTATTTTCCCTTGGCTCCTTCAACTCACATTTACATCTCAATAAAACAAAACACCATCTGCGTGCTCCTCAAGGAAAAACAACTTGCCCCTGTTACGTATCAAGGGAAATGTTCAAATAACCAAATTCAACCTCGCTAGTTTACCGAAACATGTACAATTATGTTTTACCATAGAGGTTGCTTTTCACCATTAATACCCTGACACCGTTCCACATAATGGAAACAGTGCTCAAATTCACTGGTGCTATTCAAACGATCAAACCAAAAATCAACAACCATCAGAATCCACCATCACGATGTTTTATGACTCAGACATCCAATCCCTCTCTCTCACGGCCCAATTACAGTCCAAATAAACGCCACAAATCAATGATACCCACCCAGCGAATCAGCTGCTAGTTTTTAGCATCTTTCCTGACGATTTACATACTCCTTTTTAAGGACACTAACCATTTTCTCTGTCACCCCCAGTCAAGACATCATTTCCGTGGCGACGGAAACCTCGCTAGTGATGTCATCAACAAGCGCTCAATCTTGACTTATTTCGCAACGATTTTCAACTCATTGTAAATAATGGTTGGCTGTCTGCAACAACAGTATTTCGGGTTCGATAAACCAAACCTAATTTATCACATCTGTTGAATCCTGATTTAGAGTTTACAACATCAATCAACATCTCTCAATTCGCTAATCTTATAAAAACATTTCGATGGACACAAATCTATCGTAATTGTTCCCTCGTTATTATTCAGAATTAATTTGATTTAAGTTACTGTCTCGTCTTTGAATTAGCATTTTAATTACGACTCTTTTCCCAATGTATTATTCCCAACAAATCATTTAGTGAACAGACATCGCCTTGCATCAAAATCTCCGTTCTTATATTAAGTTGAATGAATTAGTCTTTCAATTTGAACCAAACAAACTATTTAAAACGTTCAGTTTATATCTTATACCAATACTAGTGACTATAACTTTCTCTGCAAAACAACCAGTTCAATTACAACCAAAGACTCAGACATATATAACTATTCTTTACACCTCAGCTGGGAACCGAACCCCGGCCTCCCACGTGGCAGGCGAGAACTCCACCACTGAACCACCAATGCTATGGAACTGAGATTCTCCGCAAATAGACCCAATTTACAGTTATCTGTATTTGTTACTCCGGCATCTGAACAACAGAAAATAGCACTAATTTAAACGCCCAAAGTTTTCCCTCAATTAGGATTCTCATTAATCTCGCTCCCTTCGTATCTGACCCTTCTTTCTTAAATACTTGAATTTTGTTCTTTTCTGTCTCTTTCTCTCTAGCTTCCTGCAACGTCTCTTTTAACCCACATTCCATTGTTTTCAGCTGAACTGCGGATGGCGGTCCTCCTCCTAAATGACCTTCCTGTGTCCATTTTAGCTTTAAACCCTCCCAAACTTTCTTCATGTGCTTCCATTGTCCCTTTCCCCTGATCTATATTCTATTTTTTGTTCTAAAAACTCATTAAACCTCAGTTTTGGAGTATTGGGGTCGCCATTGTGAATTTGCTTTAGTCGTAATTAAATTTAATTCAATCGAATTTAATCGTAGTTTTAATCGTAATCCTCTCCTTCTATCTGAATATAGTTAGCATATACTTCGCCCGACGTTGATTAATACCCACGATATACTGAAGAGACACTGCTACACGTGCTCTGTCTTATCTCTGAGCTTCTCCTTTGTATGTTTTAGTTCGAGAAAACGCATGAGTCGGTATGGGATTTGTGGAGCGCACAACCAAGGGATCTATTCGACTAATTAGTCTCAACTTTCAAATATTATGTTCAGATATTATTTCAATTATACATCAGTCATTTCATTCCTGATTATACATCCAACACAGAAGTCATTGATACATACAATATAGAAGTTTCGGATTTATCCAATAATCCTTATTATATAATTCTATCTCTCTCTCTATGTGACCACCAACAATCTTAATGGAAACAATTACAACCACCTTTCATTTTCATTTAAACAGTTACAAATAGACAAAACAAGACAAAACACACAATTACAGGTTATATCTCTGATTTCTTATTAATCGACCCCTATCAGACCGAACTAAGCGGATTTACTGGATAGAATTCAACTCTAGAATCCAACTCTATCCCCTACTGACCCCTATCGAATTAACAATATCAAAATTAATACACGTTATCTCTCTGACCCCTGAAAGCCGATCCTTATCAGTGAATTTCTATCGGACTGTGCCGTGCCGGGTCGCAGGAGAAAATGACACTTTCCCCCCTCGGTGCCAGATTTAATGAATAGTAATTAACTATCCCCTTACCGATCTCTATTCCTGATTTATATCACACTAACCCCTATCAGAATTAATACACACATGTCCAACCCCTATCGGAACTGAATTTATATATGTCCGATCCCTATTGGAACTTTTTAGGCCTTTAAGTGATCTCTCATCATTGAAAGCTATCAGACTGCGCTGACCGGGTCACGGGACAAAATTACACAATCTATCCCCTCGGCGCCAGATTTAATGAATAGTAATCAGCTATCCCCTTACTGATATCTCATCAATGATTTATATCACACCAGCCGTCGCTGGCTCGTACCACATATGTTCACTCTACTGTTCTTTGACTCGTCAGCAAATTATAAATTTACACAAGAATTCATACTTACTCGGAAATACTGATCAGAATTTAGACAGACTATACGACAATATGCAAAGTTTGATTTAACAGGTTTTGCTTACCTTGTTTATGGTGCACCTTTTAGATCAGTTTCCCGAGTTGAGCAGAATTATTGTCCTCCCCAATTTCTTTCACCCGTCTCTTTTTGGAACGTCCTTCCGTCACTCTCCTTCTCACACCCAATCAACTCACTTCGACCGGACCGTTATTCAACCATCCTCTGGCTACCATGTTTTGTTGATAAAAGGATATTAGAAGGGTGAGCCGGTTAAGGATCGATTCAGACCAGGTGTTAAAATTGTACGACAAGCGACAGTTTATTTCAGAGGGAGAATATCTGGTACACGTAAATACGGCTCTTCCGTTAGTTCGTGTGGAACGGCAGGCAGAGAGCGTAAACAGTCAGCACAGCTCTTATATACGTCACAGAAAGTAGGTTGACCCTAGGAAGATCGGATCTCCGGATTGGTTCAGCTGGTTGTAGTCTGTAGTCTTCTGCCATTGGCTCAGTTGTCTGTCCATCATCGTAGGATCTTCTTCGGGCACACAGTGTTCGGTTAAAATTAAAAGGAGATTGTGTGTAATGTGGGAGCTATCCTGTAGGGGACCCCACAGGCTTTACTGTGAGTTGTAGCCATGTAATTAGCAGTAAGTTAGTCACCTGCATACGAAATAGCAATTCCTTACACTGACCATACAAGCATACAGTATCTAAGTATCTGACTGCGCGGTGCTAGGCAGAAGCAGGCGAGTAAACATTCATTCAAACAGCACTTTTGTGCGTTTTGCCAGCAGCTCTTCGTTGTGCGCCAAGCATTGCGCTGTTTATGACTTCAAGCCTATCAACTCCTGAGATGAGACTGGTGTGACCGAAGTGAAATGGCTGGCTAGTTAGCGCACGCTAATAGCGTTTCAAACGTCACTCGCTCTGAGCCTGTGGTTGTTTCCCTTACTCTGCATGGGTAATGCTGCTTCGATGGTGGCTGTTGTCGTTGTGTTGCTGGTTCGAGCCCAGGGAGGAGTGAGGAGAGGGACGGAAGCTATACTGTTACACTGGCAATACTAAAGTGCCTATAAGAACATCTAATAGTCAAAGGTTAATGAAATACAAATGGTATAGAGGGAAATAGTCCTATAATTCCTATAATAACTACAACCTAAAACTTCTTACCTGGGAATATTGAAGACTCATGTTAAAAGGAACCACCAGCTTTCATATGTTCTCATGTTCTCATGTTCTGAGCAAGGAACTGAAATGTTAGCTTTCTTACATGGCACATATTGCACTTTTACTTTCTTCTCCAACACTTTGTTTTTGCATTATTTAAACCAAATTGAACATGTTTCATTATTTATTTGAGGCTAAATTGAATTTATTGATGTATTATATTATGTTAAAATAAGTGTTCATTCAGTATTGTTGTAATTTTCATTATTACAAATACATGTTAAAAAATCGGCCAATTAATCGGTATCGGCTTTTTTGGTCCTCCAATAATTGGTATCGGTGTTGAAAAAACATAATCGGTCGACCTCTACTCTCTATTGATCTTTCTCGCTCTCTAACACTAGTGATCTCTCTCTCTTGATCGCTCTCTCTCTTGATCGCTCTCTCTCTTGATCGCTCTCTCTCTTGATCGCTCTCTCTCTTGATCGCTCTCTCTCTCTATCGCTCTCTCTCTTGATCGCTCTCTCTCTTGATCGCTCTCTCTCTTGATCGCTCTCTCTATCGCTCTCTCTCTTGATCTCTCGATCTCTCTCTTGATCTCTCGATCTCTCTCTTGATCGCTCTCTCTTGATCGCTCTCTCTCGATCTCTCTATCGCTCTCTCTTGATCTCCCTCTCTCTTGATCTCCCTCTCTCTTGATCTCTCGCTCACTATTGATTTCTCTCTCTCTTGATCGCTCTATTTTTCTTGATCTCTCTCTCTCTCTCTATTGATCTCTCTCTCTCGATCTCTCGATCTCTCTCTCTATTGATCTCTCTCTCTTGATCTCTCTCTATTGATCTCTCTCGATCTCGCTCTCTCTCTATTGATCTCTCTCTATTGATCTCTCTCGATCTCGCTCTCTCTCTATTGATCTCTCTCTCTATTGATCTCTCTCTCTATTGATCTCTCTCTCTATTGATCTCTCTCTATTGATCTCTCTCTCTTGATCTCTCTCTATTGATCTCTCTCGATCTCGCTCTCTCTCTATTGATCTCTCTCTATTGATCTCTCTCGATCTCGCTCTCTCTCTATTGATCTCTCTCTCTATTGATCTCTCTCTCTCTCTATTGATCTCTCTCTCTATTGATCTCTCTCTCTATTGATCTCTCTCTCTATTGATCTCTCTCTCTCTAATGATTCTCTCTCTCTCTCTCTCTATTGATCTCTCTCTCTCTCTATTGATCTCTCTCTCTCTATTGATGCTCTCTCTCTCTCTCTATTGATCTCTCTCTCTATTGATCTCTCTCTCTCTATTGATCTCTCTCTCTCTCTATTGATCTCTCTCTATTGATCTCTCTCTCTCTATTGATCTCTCTCTCTCTCTATTGATCTCTCTCTCTATTGATCTCTCTCTCTCTCTCTATTGATCTCTCTCTCTCTCTATTGATCTCTCTCTATTGATCTCTCTCTCTCTATTGATCTCTCTCTCTATTGATCTCTCTCTCTCTCTCTATTGATCTCTCTCTCTCTCTATTGATCTCTCTATTGATCTCTCTCTCTATTGATCTCTCTCGCTATTGATCTCTCTCGCTATTGATCTCTCTCTCTCTCTCTATTGATCTCTCTATTGATCTCTCTCGGCTGATTTACAGATGTCTGTACTGTCACGTGGAATGTCTATATTTCACTTAGACTTGACCACACTACTATCACATATTTAGCATGGCTCATAGACCACTGACAAAAGAGAGACATTTTTGTCTTTTTGAACGTCATGGTCTAGTAACCTGGTGTATCTCATCTCCCATGTGTGTGTGTTTCCAGTGGATAAAGCACGTGGATGAACAGGGCAGACCATACTACTACAGTGCTGATGGCTCCAGGTCAGAGTGGGAGCTGCCCAAGGTACGGCCCTCTACACTACCTCACTGTTTCAGTTCAATGGTTTCCTTGATTGTCCCTCAAGTTATTCAGGTGTATTACTCTCCTCTCTGCAGTACCAACACTCCCCCCTCCTCTCTCCTCTCTGCAGTACCAACACTCCCCCCTCCTCTCTCCTCTCTGCAGTACCAACACTCCCCCCTCTTCTCTCCTCTCTGCAGTACCAACACTCCCCCTCCTCTCTCCTCTCTGCAGTACCAACACTCCCCCCTCTTCTCTCCTCTCTGCAGTACCAACACTCCCCCTCCTCTCTCCTCTCTGCAGTACCAACACTCCCCCTCCCCTCTCCTCTCTGCAGTACCAACACTCCTCTCTCCTCTCTGCAGTACCAACACTCCCCTCCTCTCTCCTCACTGCAGTACCAACACTCCCCCTCCTCTCTCCTCTCTGCAGTACCAACACTCCCCCTCCCTCTCTCCTCTCTGCAGTACCAACACTCCCCTCTCCTCTCTCCTCTCTGCAGTACCAACACTCCCCTCTCCTCTCTCCTCTCTGCAGTACCAACACTCCCCCTCCTCTCTCCTCTCTCCTCTCTCCTCCCTCCTCTCTCCTCCCTCCCCCTCTCTCCTCCCTCCTCCCTCCTCTCTCTCTCTCTCCTCTCTCCTCCCTCCTCTCCTCCCTCCTCTCTCCTCTCTCCCCCTCCTCTCTCCTCTCTGCAGTACCAACACTCCCCCTCCTCTCTGCAGTACCAACACTCCCCCTCCTCTCTCCTCTCTGCAGTACCAACACTCCCCTCTCCTCTCTCCCCCTCCTCTCTCCTCTCTCTCTCTCCTCCCTCCTCTCTCCTCTCTCTCCCCCTCCTCTGTCCTCTCTGCAGTACCAACACTCCCCCCTCCTCTCTCCTCTCTGCAGTACCAACACTCCCCCTCCTCTCTCCTCTCTGCAGTACCAACACTCCCCCTCCTCTCTCCTCTCTGCAGTACCAACACTCCCCCTCCTCTCTCCTCTCTGCAGTACCAACACTCCCCCTCCTCTCCTCTGTGCAGTACCAACACTCCCCTCTCCTCTCTGCAGTACCAACACTCCCCCTCCTCTCTGCAGTACCAACACTCCCCCTCCTCTCTCCTCTCTGCAGTACCAACACTCCCCTCTCCTCTCTCCCCCCATCCTCTCTCCTCTCTCCTCCCTCCTCTCTCCTCTCTCCCCCTCCTCTCTCCTCTCTGCAGTACCAACACTCCCCCTCCTCTCTCCTCTCTGCAGTACCAACACTCCCCCTCCTCTCTCTCCTCTCTGCAGTACCAACACTCCCCCTCCTCTCTCCTCTCTGCAGTACCAACACTCCCCTCTCCTCTCTCTGCAGTACCAACACTCCCCCCCCTCTCTGCAGTACCAACACTCCCCCTCTCTCTCCTCTCAGCAGTACCAACACTCCCCCTCCTCTCTCCTCTCTGCAGTACCAACACTCCCCCTCCTCTCTCCTCTCTGCAGTACCAACACTCCCCTCTCCTCTCTGCAGTACCAACACTCCCCCTCCTCTCTCCTCTCTGCAGTACCAACACTCCCCCTCCTCTCTCCTCTCTGCAGTACCAACACTCCCCCTCCTCTCTCCTCTCTCCTCTCTGCAGTACCAACACTCCCCCCCCTCTCTCCTCTCTGCAGTACCAACACTCCTCTCTCCTCTCTGCAGTACCAACACTCCCCCTCCTCTCTCCTCTCTGCAGTACCAACACTCCCCTCTCCTCTCTCCTCTCTGCAGTACCAACACTCCCCCCCCTCCTCTCTCCTCTCTGCAGTACCAACACTCCCCCTCCTCTCTCCTCTCTGCAGTACCAACCCTCCCCCTCCTCTCTCCTCTCTCTCCTCTCTGCAGTACCAACACTCCCCCTCCTCTCTCCTCTCTGCAGTACCAACACTCCCCCTCCTCTCGCCTCTCTGCAGTACCAACACTCCCCCTCCTCTCTCCTCTCTGCAGTACCAACACCCCCTCCCCTCTCCTCTCTGCAGTACCAACACTCCCCCTCCTCTCTCCTCTCTGCAGTACCAACACTCCCCCCTCCTCTCTCCTCTCTGCAGTACCAACACTCCCCTCTCCTCTCTCCTCTCTGCAGTACCAACACTCCCCCCCTCTACCTGGTGGAGGAGACCGGACCCCTAAGAGCCACAGTCTGGATAGGAAACATGTGGAGCCCATCGTCCTGACCAAGTGGGCAAACAGCAGCAACGTGCTGGACGCCAACGACAAGGTGAGACAGACGCCCTGTCACGGCCCGCTCAGCCACTCTGGTTGTGTCTCAAATGTTACTCCCTATATAGTCCACTGTTTTTGAACAGGACACGTAGGAGGTGTCTCTGGTAGTAGTGCACTATGTGACGGATAGGATGCTATTTGGTATGCAGACTGGAAATAGTGAGTGAGATGCAGCAGAGTCATTTGAGAAGCCTGTTGCTAATATCCATCTCCAGACAGCAAAACGGATGCACTTCCTACAACTCTAATTCCATAGCTATCGTTTCTCTTCCAACCAGGTCTCTGAAGTATATTGTCCTGTGAGTTTAAGATGCCAGGTTCCCTGTGTGTCAAACACAGCCGGCGTCACAGTTGGGAATCGGGTTGCACTGACACACTGTAGACACACTGTAGACACACTGTAGACACACTGTAGACACACACTGTAGACACACACTGTAGACACACACTGTAGACACACACTGTAGACACACTGTAGACACACTGTAGACTCACAATGTAGACTCACACTGTAGACACACACTGTAGACACACTGTAGACTCACACTGTGACACACTGTAGACACACACTGTAGACACACACTGTAGACACACTGTAGACACACTGTAGACTCACACTGTAGACTCACACTGTAGACACACACTGTAGACTCACACTGTAGACACACTGTAGACTCACACTGTACACACACTGTAGACACACTGTAGACTCACACTGTAGACTCACACTGTAGACTCACACTGTAGACACACACTGTAGACTCACACTGTAGACTCACACTGTAGACTCACACTGTAGACACACACTGTAGACTCACACTGTAGACTCACACTGTAGACTCACACTGTAGACTCACACTGTAGACACACACTGTAGACACACACTGTAGACTCACACTGTAGACTCACACTGTAGACTCACACTGTAGACTCACACTGTAGACTCACACTGTAGACACACACTGTAGACACACACTGTAGACACACACTGTAGACTCACACTGTAGACTCACACTGTAGACACACACTGTAGACACACACTGTAGACACACACTGTAGACACACACTGTAGACACACACTGTAGACTCACACTGTAGACTCACACTGTAGACTCACACTGTAGACTCACACTGTAGACACACTGTAGACTCACACTGTAGACTCACACTGTAGACTCACACTGTAGACTCACACTGTAGACACACTGTAGACACATTGTAGACTCATACTGTAGACTCACACTGTAGACTCACACTGTAGACACACTGTAGACTCACACTGTAGACTCACACTGTAGACTCACACTGTAGACTCACACTGTAGACACACTGTAGACACACTGTAGACACACTGTAGACACACTGTAGACTCACACTGTAGACACACTGTAGACACACTGTAGACTCACACTGTAGACTCACACTGTAGACACACACTGTAGACACACACTGTAGACACACTGTAGACACACTGTAGACTCACACTGTAGACTCACTGTAGACTCACTGTAGACTCACTGTAGACTCACTGTAGACTCACTGTAGACTCACTGTAGACTCACACTGTAGACTCACACTGTAGACTCACACTGTAGACTCACTGTAGACTCACACTGTAGACTCACTGTAGACACACTGTAGACTCATGATTCTGTTCTGCAGCGGCTCATCAAAAACATCAGGCGTTTCCGTACAGGCTCTGGTCGCCCCCACCCCTACAGACAGACACAAGTCAGTGCCCCCCTCCCTCCGTGCCTTATACAACCCCGCCTTCAAATCCCAGCAGCCAATCATTTTGCACTTGGGTGGACAACTTCAGTCCTCCAGGGCCTGATTGGTGTAACTCTTCTTCTCCATCCTATCAAACACAGCTGATTAATCACACTGCGTTCTAAACTGAAGACCCTGATTAGGTGATTATTGGGGTCAGGTGTGTTAGCTGGGGCAACACTGTGACACCAATCAGGACCCCGAGGACGGGAGCTGCCCACCTCTGGTCTAGCATGATGATCACTGAATGAGCTCATCAAATCAGACCAATCACTTTCTTTGTTTCACTGAGTGCTGCTCTTTCCCTTTTAATTCCTGCTCTTCTGATTCACATGATCACCTCTCATGGCCCAATGATCACCTCTCATGGCCCAATGATCACCTCTCATGGCCCAATGATCGCCTATCATGGCCCAATGATCACCTACCGTGGCCCAATGATCGCCTACCGTGGCCCAATGATCGCCTATCGTGGCCCAATGATCGCCTGTCGTGGCCCAATGATCGCCTGTCGTGGCCCAATGATCACTTATCGTGGCCCAATGATCACCTATCGTGGCCCAATGATCGCCTATCGTGGCCCAATGATCGCCTGTCGTGGCCCAATGATCACCTATCGTGGCCCAATGATCGCCTGTCGTGGCCCAATGATCGCCTGTCGTGGCCCAATGATCGCCTGTCGTGGCCCAATGATCACTTATCATGGCCCAATGATCGCCTGTCGTGGCCCAATGATCACCTATCGTGGCCCACTGATCGCCTATCGTGGCCCAATGATCGCCTGTCGTGGCCCAATGATCGCCTGTCGTGGCCCACTGATCGCCTATCGTGGCCCAATGATCGCCTGTCGTGGCCCAATGATCACTTATCATGGCCCAATGATCGCCTGTCGTGGCCCAATGATCACTTATCATGCCCTTAAACCTGTTTGGTTTCTATAATCTAGTAGTGATACAAGCCTGACGATATATCAACCTCTCCTTTCTCTGTCACTAGTGTGATATGAGCTTCCTTCATTGAAATGTGTCATATCCTGTCATTGCGTGGTTTAATTGTCATTTTAAAAATACCTAATTAACATTCAACCATTTCCTCAACTCTTGGTGTCCCATGTAAAAGCTCATTCCTTATGTGTTGGTTTACCCCGGTAACCATGGTAGTCTCTGCAGACCTGGGTTCAAATACTATTTAAAATCTTTACAAATACTTTCTATGTGCTTGATTGAACTTGCCTGGCACCGTGGAATCAATGTTATAGATGCCAAAGTTCAAACTCCGCCCATCTAACACTCCAGGCAGGCTAAAGCAAACGCTGAAAATATTTGAAAGATTTGAAATATTATTTGAACCCAGTCTCTGCAGTTCTCTGTAGTAATTAGTCGGTGTTGTTGTCATTCTGATTACTAGGACGGTGCGTTGGGCCCCATGGTCCCTGGCTCTCCAGACTCTGCCTCCTCAGGCCCCTCGTCCCCCAAGCCCCCTACCTCCGTTAGTATCCCCCTCTCCTGCTGCTCCCTCTGTTCTCTGTATACTCCTCTCCCCCTTCCCTGAACTGTCTGGCTTCCTGACTTCCATACTTGTCGACCAGCCACGGCCTTTTGGCCTTTTCTCAGTTGCCGTCTTCAATGGTGACTCTGCTTCTTCTCCCTGCAATGGAACTGATCATAATGATGAGGGTGATGATCCCAGTGGTGGTGGTGATGATGATGATCCCGGTGATGATGATGATCCCGGTGATGATGATGATCCCGGTGATGATGATGATGATGATGATCCCGGTGATGGTGATCCCGGTGATGATGATCCCGGTGATGGTGATCCCGGTGATGATGATCCCGGTGATGGTGATCCCGGTGATGATGAGGGTGATGATCCCGGTGATGGTGATCCCGGTGATGATGATGATCCCCGGTGATGATAATGATGATGAGGGTGATGATCCCGGTGATGGTGATGATCCCGGTGATGGTGATGATCCCGGTGATGGTGATGATCCCGGTGATGATCCCGGTGATGATGATGATCCCGGTGATGATGATGATGATCCCAGTGATGATGATGATCCCAGTGATGATGATGATGATCCCGGTGATGATGATGATTCCAGTGATGATGATGATCCCGGTGATGATTCTGGTGATGATGATGATCCCGGTGATGATGATGATGATGATCCCGGTGATGATGATAATGAGGGTGATGATCCTGGTGATGATTATGATCCCGGTGATGATGATGATGATGATGATCCTGGTGATGATTATGATCCCGGTGATGATGATGATGATGATGATCCCGGTGATGATGATAATGAGGGTGATGATCCTGGTGATGATTATGATCCCGGTGATGATGATGATGATGAGGGTGATGATCCTGGTGATGATGATGATCACAGTGGTGGTGGTGGTGATGATGATGATCCCGGTGATGATGATGATCCCGGTGATGATTCTGGTGATGATCCCGGTGATGATTCTGGTGATGATCCCGGTGATGATTCTGGTGATGATCCCGGTGATGATTCTGGTGATGATCCCGGTGATGATTCTGGTGATGATTCCGGTGATGATCCCGGTGATGATTCTGGTGATGATCCCGGTGATTATTCTGGTGATGATCCCGGTGATGATTCTGGTGATGATCCCGGTGATGATTCTGATGATGATCCCGGTGATGATGATGATCCCGGTGATGATGATGATCCCGGTGATGATGATGATGATGATGATCCTGGTGATGATTCTGGTGATGATCCCGGTGATGATCCCGGTGATGATTCTGATGATGATCCCCGGTGATGATCCTGGTGGTGATGATGATCACGGTGATGATGATGATGTAACACTGCTTTCTGTCTCTACTGTAACGCTGCTTTCTGTCTCTACTGTAACACTGCTTTCTGTCTCTACTGTAACACTGCTTTCTGTCTCTACTGTAACACTGCTTTCTGTCTCTACTGTAACGCTGCTTTCTGTCTCTACAGTAACGCTGCTTTCTGTCTCTCTACTGTAACACTGCTTTCTGTCTCTCTACTGTAACGCTGCTTTCTGTCTCTACTGTAACGCTGCTTTCTGTCTCTACTGTAACGCTGCTTTCTGTCTCTACAGTAACGCTGCTTTCTGTCTCTACAGTAACGCTGCTTTCTGTCTCTCTACTGTAACGCTGCTTTCTGTCTCTACAGTAACGCTGCTTTCTGTCTCTACAGTAACGCTGCTTTCTGTCTCTACTGTAACGCTGCTTTCTGTCTCTCTACTGTAACGCTGCTTTCTGTCTCTCTACTGTAACACTGCTTTCTGTCTCTCTACTGTAACACTGCTTTCTGTCTCTGTTTGTTTGGTCTGCTTGTTGCGTGTCTGTGTCCCATATGGCACCCTATTCCCTACATAGTGCACTACTTTTGGTCAAAAGTAGTGCACTATATAGGACATGTGGTGTCATTTGGGACACAGCCTGTCTTGCTTTTTTTTTCTGTCAGTTGTGTCTGGCCCTGTCTTCAAGTGGTGATGACTTCTCTCTTTGTTTCTCTGCAGCCTTCGGAGAAGTGTGGTATTCTCAACGTGACCAAGATCACTGAGCATGGAAAGAAAGTACGGTGAGTTGTACTGGACTTGGATAGAAACAGGATGAGAACACCCTCAGAAAGTAGGGTGAGTTGTACTGGACTAGGATAGAAACAGGATGAGAACACCCTCAGAAAGTAGGGTGAGTTGTACTGGACTAGGATAGAAACAGGATGAGAACACCCTCAGAAAGTAGGGTGAGTTGTTCTGGACTAGGATAGAAACAGGATGAGAACACCCTCAGAAAGTAGGGTGAGTTGTACTGGACTAGGATAGAAACAGGATGAGAACACCCTCAGAAAGTAGGATGAGAACACCCTCAGAAAGTAGGGTGAGTTGTACTGGACTAGGATAGAAACAGGATGAGAACACCCTCAGAAAGTAGGGTGAGTTGTACTGGACTAGAATAGAAACAGGATGAGAACACCCTCAGAAAGTAGGGTGAGTTGTACTGGACTAGGATAGAAACAGGATGAGAACACCCTCAGAAAGTAGGGTGAGTTGTACTGGACTAGGATAGAAACAGGATGAGAACACCCTCAGAAAGTAGGGTGAGTTGTACTGGACTAGGATAGAAACAGGATGAGAACACCCCCAGAAAGTAGGGTGAGTTATTCTGGACTAGGATAGAAACAGGATGAGAACACCCTCAGAAAGTAGGGTGAGTTGTACTGGACTAGGATAGAAACAGGATGAGAACACCCTCAGAAAGTAGGGTGAGTTGTACTGGACTAGTATAGAAACAGGATGAGAACACCCCCAGAAAGTAGGGTGAGTTATTCTGGACTAGGATAGAAACAGGATGAGAACACCCTCAGAAAGTAGGGTGAGTTGTACTGGACTAGGATAGAAACAGGATGAGAACACCCTCAGAAAGTAGGGTGAGTTGTACTGGACTAGGATAGAAACAGGATGAGAACACCCTCAGAAAGTAGGGTGAGTTGTACTGGACTAGGATAGAAACAGGATGAGAACACCCTCAGAAAGTAGGGTGAGTTGTACTGGACTAGGATAGAAACAGGATGAGAACACCCTCAGAAAGTAGGGTGAGTTGTACTGGACTAGGATAGAAACAGGATGAGAACACCCTCAGAAAGTAGGGTGAGTTGTACTGGACTAGAATAGAAACAGGATGAGAACACCCTCAGAAAGTAGGGTGAGTTGTACTGGACTAGGATAGAAACAGGATGAGAACACCCTCAGAAAGTAGGGTGAGTTGTTCTGGACTAGGATAGAAACAGGATGAGAACACCCTCAGAAAGTAGGGTGAGTTGTACTGGACTAGGATAGAAACAGGATGAGAACACCCTCAGAAAGTAGGGTGAGTTGTACTGGACTAGGATAGAAACAGGATGAGAACACCCTCAGAAAGTAGGGTGAGTTGTACTGGACTAGGATAGAAACAGGATGAGAACACCCTCAGAAAGTAGGGTGAGTTGTACTGGACTAGAATAGAAACAGGATGAGAACACCCTCAGAAAGTAGGGTGAGTTGTACTGGACTAGGATAGAAACAGGATGAGAACACCCTCAGAAAGTAGGGTGAGTTGTACTGGACTAGGATAGAAACAGGATGAGAACACCCTCAGAAAGTAGGGTGAGTTGTACTGGACTAGGATAGAAACAGGATGAGAACACCCTCAGAAAGTAGGGTGAGTTGTACTGGACTAGAATAGAAACAGGATGAGAACACCCTCAGAAAGTAGGGTGAGTTGTACTGGACTAGGATAGAAACAGGATGAGAACACCCTCAGAAAGTAGGGTGAGTTGTACTGGACTAGGATAGAAACAGGATGAGAACACCCCCAGAAAGTAGGGTGAGTTATTCTGGACTAGGATAGAAACAGGATGAGAACACCCTCAGAAAGTAGGGTGAGTTGTACTGGACTAGGATAGAAACAGGATGAGAACACCCTCAGAAAGTAGGGTGAGTTGTACTGGACTAGGATAGAAACAGGATGAGAACACCCTCAGAAAGTAGGGTGAGTTGGTCTGGGCTAGGATAGAAACAGGATGAGAACACCTGTATAAAAACTGCTCCTTCAGGGCAACACAACCAGCCTGTCTCAAGTTGAAACCCCCCGTATTGCTTCCACCTTACAGATCTGGAAACAGTGAAGGGTTATGGCCTAGGGAATGGGTAGGGAGTGATATCGGACCTGCTGTATATGTCTGTGTGTTATTTATGTCTGTGTGTTGTTTATGTCTGTGTGTTATTTATGTCTGTGTGTTGTGTTTGTATCTGTGTGTTGTTTATGTCTGTGTGTTGTGTTTATGTCTGTGTGTTGTTTATGTCTGTGTGTTGTTTATGTCTGTGTGTTGTTTATGTCTCTGTGTTGTTTATGTCTGTGTGTTGTTTATGTCTGTGTGTTGTTTGTGTCTCTGTGTTGTTTGTGTCTGTGTGTTGTTTATGTCTGTGTGTTATTTATGTCTGTGTGTTGTTTATGTCTGTGTGTTGTTTATGTCTCTGTGTTGTTTATGTCTGTGTGTTGTTTATGTCTGTGTGTTGTTTGTGTCTCTGTGTTGTTTGTGTCTCTGTGTTGTTTGTGTCTGTGTGTTGTTTATGTCTGTGTGTTATTTATGTCTGTGTGTTGTTTATGTCTGTGTGTTGTTTATGTCTGTGTGTTGTTTATGTCTGTGTGTTGTGTTTGTATCTGTGTGTTGTGTTTGTATCTGTGTGTTGTTTATGTCTGTGTGTTGTGTTTATATCTGTGTGTTGTTTATGTCTGTGTGTTGTGTTTGTGTCTGTGTGTTGTGTTTGTGTCTGTGTGTTGTGTTTGTATCTGTGTGTTGTGTTTGTATCTGTGTGTTGTGTTTGTATCTGTGTGTTGTGTTTGTATCTTTGTGTTGTGTTTGTATCTGTGTGTTGTGTTTGTATCTGTGTGTTGTGTTTATCTGTGTGTTGTGTCTGTGTGTTGTGTTTATCTGTGTGTTGTGTTTGTATCTGTGTGTTGTGTTTGTATCTGTGTGTTGTGTCTGTGTGTTGTGTTTGGATCTGTGTGTTGTGTTTATATCTGTGTGTTGTTTATGTCTGTGTGTTGTCTCTGTGTTGTGTTTATATCTGTGTGTTGTGTCTGTGTGTTGTGTTTGTATCTGTGTGTTGTGTTTGTATCTGTGTGTTGTGTTTATATCTGTGTGTTGTGTCTGTGTGTTGTGTTTATGTCTGTGTGTTGTGTTTATGTCTGTGTGTTGTGTTTGGATCTGTGTGTTGTGTTTGTGTCTGTGTGTTGTTTATGTCTGTGTGTTGTCTCTGTGTTGTGTTTATATCTGTGTGTTGTGTCTGTGTGTTGTGTTTATATCTGTGTGTTGTGTCTGTGTGTTTGTGTGTTTACAGGAAGAACTGGACGTCATCCTGGACGGTTCTCCAGGGCTCCTCGCTGATATTTGCTAAAGGCCAGGGGGGCGGGACCAGCTGGGTGAGTGGTGTCTGCTATTGGCTAAAGGCCAGGGGGGCGGGACCAGCTGGGTGAGTGGTGTCTGCTATTCGCTAAAGGCCAGGGGGCGGGACCAGCTGGGTGAGTGGTGTCTGCTATTCGCTAAAGGCCAGGGGGCGGGACCAGCTGGGTGAGTGGTGTCTGCTATTCGCTAAAGGCCAGGGGGGGGACCAGCTGGGTGAGTGGTGTCTGCTATTTGCCAAAGGCCAGGGGGGCGGGGCCAGCTGGGTGAGTGGTGCCCCTCTTTTCCTCAATCCCTAATCTCCTCCGTCCCTCCTCTCCTCCATCCCTCCTTCCCCCATCCCACCTCTCCTCTGTCCCTCCTCTCCTCTGTCCTTCTTCTCCTCCATCCCTCCTCCCCCATCCCTCCTCTCCCCATCAATCTATCAATCAAATGTATTGAAAAAGCCCTTTTTACATCAGCTGATATCTCAATGTGCTGAAACAGAAACCCAGCCTAAAACCCCAAACAGCAAGCAATGCAGGTGTAGAAGCCCGGTGGCTAGGAAAAACTCCCTAGAAAGGCCAAAACCTAGGAAGAAACCTAGAGAGGAACCAGGCTCTGAGTGGTGGATGGAGATTATAACAGAACATGGCCAAGATGTTCAAACATTCATAGAAGACCAGCAGGGTCAAATAATAATAATCACAGTGGTTGTCGAGGGTGCAACAGGTCAGCACCTCAGGAGTAAATGTCTGTTGGCTTTTCATAGCCGATCATTAAGAGTATCTCTACCGCTCCTGCTGTCTCTAGAGAGTTGAAAACAGCAGGTCTGGGACAGGTAGCACGTCCGGTGAAGAGGTCAGGGTTCTATAGCCACAGACAGAACAGTTGAAACTGGAGCAGCAGCACGACCAGGTGGACTGGGGACAGCAAGGAGGAGTCATGCCAGGTAGTTCTGAGGCATGGTCCTAGGGCTCAGGTCCTCCGAGAGAGAAAGAAAGAAAGAGAATTGGAGAGAGCATACTTAAATTCACACAGGACACCGGATAAGACAGGAGAAATACTCCAGATATAACAGACTGACCCTAGCCCCCGACACATAAACTACTGCAGCTTAAATACTGGAGGCTGAGACAGGAGAGGTCGGGAGACACTGTGGCCCCGTCCGATGATACCCCTGGACAGGGCCAAACAGGCAGGATATAACCCCACCCGCTTTGCCAAAGCACAGCCCCCACACCACTAGAGGGATATCTTCAACCACCAACTTACCATCCTGAGACAAGGCCGAGTATAGCCCACAAAGATCTCCGCCACGGCACAACCCAAGGGGGGAGCGCCAACCCAGACAGGAAGATCACATCAGTGACTCAACCCACTCAAGTGACGCACCCCTCCTAGGGACGGCATGGAAGAGCCCCAGTAAGCCAGTGACTCAGCCCCCGTAATAGGGTTAGAGGCAGAGAATCCCAGTGGAGAGAGGGGAACCGGCCAGGCAGAGACAGCAAGGGCGGGTCGTTGCTCCAGTGCCTTTCCGTTCACCTTCAAACCCCTGGGCCAGACTACACTCAATCATAGGACCTACTGAAGAGATGAGTCTTCAATAAAGACTTAAAGGTTGAGACCGAGTTTGCGTCTCTGACATGGGTAGGCAGACCATTTCATAAAAATGGAGCTCTATAGGAGAAAGCCCTGCCTCCAACTGTTTACTTAGAAATTCTAGGGACAGTAAGGAGGCTTCACCATGTTTCAGCGAAATGTACAGCTGTGTGACCATCCGCAAAGCATTGAAAGTTAACATTATGTTTCCGAATGACATCTCCAAGAGGTAAAATATATAGTGAAAACAATAGTGGTCCTAAAACGGAACCTTGAGGAACACCGAAATGTACAGTTGATTTGTCAGAAGACAAACCATCTACAGAGACAAGCTGATATCTTTCCGACAGATAAGATCTAAACCAGGCCTGAATTTACCCGTGTTGACCAAATTATAATCTCTAAAAAAGAATGGAGCACGAGGACCGATGCAGAGCCTTGGTCTGACGCCATTAAAAGGTAATTTACTACCTTCACGAGTGCAGTCTCCGTGCTATGATGGGGTCTATAACCAGACTAAAGCGTTTCGTATCCATTATATAATCTGTGCGATATAGGCCGATTTAGTTTTTGATATTTTCTGGGTCAAGGTTTGGCTTTTTCAAGAGAGGGTTTATTACTGCCACTTTTAGTGAGTTTAGTACACATCCGGTGGATAGGGAGCCGTTTATTATGTTCAACATAGGAGGGCCAAGCACAGGAAGCAGCTCTTTCAGTAGTTTAGTTGGAATAGGGTCCAGTATACAGCTTGACGGTTTAGAGGCCAAGACTATTTTCAAAAATGTGTCAAGAGATATAGTATTAAAAAACTTGTCTCCCTTGATCCTAGGTCCTGGTAGTGTTGTGCAGACTCAGGACAACTGAGCTTTGGAGAAATACGCAGATTTAAAGAGGTGTCCGTAATTTGCTTTCTAATGATCATGATCTTTTCCTCAAAGACGTTAATGAATTCATCACTGCTGAAGTGAAAGCCATCCTCTCTTGGGGAATGCTGCTTTTTAGTTAGCTTTGCGACAGTATCAAAAATACATATTGGATTGTTCTTATTCTCCTCAAGTTGTAAAAATATGATGATCGAGCAGCAGTGAGGGCTCTTCGATACTGCACAGTAGTGTCTTTCCAAGCTAGTCTGAAGACTTCCAGTTTGGTGTAGCACCATTCCCGTTCCAATTTTCTGGAAGCTTGCTTCAGGGCTCTGGTATACTTCAGGGCTCTGGTATACTTCAGGGCTCTGGTATACTTCTTCAGGGCTCTGGTATACTTCTTCAGGGCTCTGGTATACTTCTTCAGGGCTCTGGTATACTTCTTCAGGGCTCTGGTATACTTCTTCAGGGCTCTGGTATACTTCATCAGGGCTCTGGTATACTTCATCAGGGCTCTGGTATACTTCTTCAGGGCTCTGGTATACTAAAGGGCTCTGGCATACTTCATCAGGGCTCTGGTATACTTCATCAGGGCTCTGGTATACTTCATCAGGGCTCTGGCATACTTCATCAGGGCTCTGGTATACTTTATCAGAGCTCTGGTATACTTCATCAGGGCTCTGGTATACTTCATCAGGGCTCTGGCATACTTCATCAGGGCTCTGGTATACTTTAACAGGGCTCTGGTATACTTTATCAGGGCTCTGGCATACTTCATCAGGGCTCTGGCATACTTCATCAGGGCTCTGGTATACTAAAGGGCTCTGGTATACTAAAGGGCTCTGGTATACTTCATCAGGGCTCTGGTATACTTCATCAGGGCTCTGGTATACTTCATCAGGGCTCTGGTACACTTCAGGGCTCTGGTACACTTCAGGGCTCTGGTACACTTCAGGGCTCTGGTATACTTCATCAGGGCTCTGGTACACTTCAGGGCTCTGGTATACTTCAGGACTTTGGTATACTTCATCAGGGCTCTGGTATACTAAAGGGCTCTGGTACACTTCAGGGCTCTGGTACACTTCAGGGCTCTGGTATACTTCATCAGGGCTCTGGTATACTTCAGGGCTCTGGTATACTTCATCAGGGCTCTGGTATACTTCATCAGGGCTCTGGTATACTTCATCAGGGCTCTGGTACACTTCAGGACTCTGGTATACTTCAGGACTTTAGTATACTTCAGGGCTCTGGTATTTCTGATTTTATACCAGGGAGCTAGTTTCTTATGACAAATGTTTTGTTTTTAGGGGAGTGACTGCATTTGGGTATTACACAAGGTTAAATTGAGTTCCTCGGTTAGGTGGTTGACTGATGTTTGTTCTCTGACGTCCCTGGGTAGGTGGAGGGAGTCTGGAATGGCGTAGAGGAATCTTTGGGTTGTCTGAGAATTTATAGCACGACTTTTGATGATCCTTGGTCGGGGTCTGAGCAGATTGTTTGTTGCGATTGCAAATGTAATAAAATGGTGGTTCGATAGTCCAGGATTATGAGGAAAAACATGAAGATCCTCAATGTTGACTCAGTGGGTTTTGTCCTATTTATTCCATGGGACAAAACTAGGTCCAGACTGTGGCAGTGAGTAGGTCCAGAGACATGTTGGACAAAACCCACTGAGTTGATGATGGATCCGAAAGCCTTTTGGAGTGGGTCTGTGGACTTTTACATGTGAATATTAAAGTCACCAAAGATTAGAATATCATCTGCCATGACTACAAGGTCCGATAGGAATTCAGGGAACTCAGTGAGGAGCGCTGTATATGGCCCAGGAGGCCTGTAAACAGTAGCTATAAAAAGTGATTTGAGTAGGCTGCATAGATTTCATGACTGGAAGCTCAAAAGATGAAAAAACAGTATATATATATATTTTTTTTTTGCCTCCGCCTTTGCTGGATGCACAGGGGATGTGGTCACTAGTGTAGCCAGGAGGTGAGGCCTCATTTAACACAGGAAATTCATCAGGCTTAAGCCATGTTTCAGTCAGGCCAATCACATCAAGATTATGATCAGTGATTAGTTCATTGACTATTCCTGCCTTTGAAGTGAGGGATCTAAAAGAAGTAGCCATGTTTTCAGATGTGCGATTTCAGTCTCTTTCAATAATGGCAGGAATGGAGGAGGTCTTTATCCCAGTGAGATTGCTAAGGCGAACACCGCCATGTTTAGTTTTGCCCAACCTAGATTGAGGCACAGACACCGCCTCAATGGGGATAGCTGAGCTGACTACACTGACTGTGCTAGTGGCAGACTCCACTAAGCTGCCTGGCCTGCACCCTATTTCATTGTGGAGCTAGAGGAGTTAGAGCCCTGTCTATGTTGGTAGATAAGATGAGAGCACCCCTCTAGCTAGGATGGAGAGCTCATCACTCCCCCTAACTGGGAGGGGGCCAGAGACAATTCCTCAATGCCGACACATCTTTCTAGCTGATTTACACGCTGACGCTATGTTGCGCTTGGTGACTTCTGACTGTTTCATCCTAGCATTGTTGGTGCCGACGTGGATAACAATATCCCTATACTCTCTACACTTGCCAGTTTTATCTTTAGCCAGCACCATCTTCAGATTAGCCTTGACGTCGGTACCCTGCCCCCTGGTAAACAGAGTAACCTTAACGTCGGTACCCTGCCCCCTGGTAAACAGATTAGCCTTAACGTCGGTACCCTGCCCCCTGGTAAACAGAGTAACCTTAACGTCGGTACCCTGCCCCCTGGTAAACAGAGTAGCCTTAACGTCGGTACCCTGCCCCCTGGTAAACAGATTAGCCTTAACGTCGGTACCCTGCCCCCTGGTAAACAGATTAGCCTTAACGTCGGTACCCTGCCCCCTAGTAAACAGATTAGCCTTAACGTCGGTACCCTGCCCCCTGGTAAACAGATTAGCCTTAACGTCGGTACCCTGCCCCAGTTTTATCTTTAGCCAGCACCATCTTCAGAGTAGCCTTGATGTCGGTACCCTGCCCCCTGGTAAACAGATTAGCCTTCACGTCGGTACCCTGCCACCTGGTAAACAGAGTAGCCTTAACGTCGGTACCCTGCCCCCTGGTAAACAGATTAGCCTTAACGTCGGTACCCTGCCCCCTGGTAAACAGAGTAGCTTTGACGTCGGTACCCTGCCCCCGTTTAAACAGATTAGCCTTAATGTCGGTAACCTGCCCCCTGGTAAACAGATTAGCCTTAACGTCGGTACCCTGCCCCCTGGTAAACAGATTAGCCTTAACGTCGGTACCCTGCCCCCTGGTAAACAGAGTAGCCTTGACGTCGGTACCCTGCCCCCTGGTAAACAGATTAGCCTTAACGTCGGTAACCTGCCCCCTGGTAAACAGAGTAGCCTTGACGTCGGTACCCTGCCCCCTGGTAAACAGATTAGTCTTAACATCGGTAACCTGCCCCCTGGTAAACAGAGTAGCCTTGACGTCGGTACCCTGCCCCTGGTAAACAGATTAGCCTTAACGTCGGTACCCTGCCCCTGGTAAACAGATTAGCCTTAACGTCGGTACCCTGCCCCTGGTAAACAGATTAGCCTTAACGTCGGTACCCTGCCCCTGGTAAACAGAGTAGCCTTAACGTCGGTACCCTGCCCCCTGGTAAACAGATTAGCCTTAACGTCGGTACCCTGCCCCTGGTAAACAGATTAGCCTTAACGTCGGTACCCTGCCCCCTGGTAAACAGAGTAGCCTTAACGTCGGTACCCTGCCCCTGGTAAACAGATTAGCCTTAACGTCGATACCCTGCCCCCTGGTAAACAGATTAGCCTTAACGTCGGTACCCTGCCCCCTGGTAAACAGATTAGCCTTAACGCCGGTACCCTGCCCCTGGTAAACAGAGTAGCCTTAACGTCGGTACCCTGCCCCTGGTAAACAGAGTAGCCTTAACGTCGGTACCCTGCCCCTGGTAAACAGATTAGCCTTAACGTCGGTACCCTGCCCCTGGTAAACAGATTAGCCTTAACGTCGGTACCCTGCCCCCTGGTAAACAGATTAGCCTTAACGTCGGTACCCTGCCCCCTGGTAAACAGATTAGCCTTAACGTCGGTACCCTGCCCCTGGTAAACAGATTAGCCTTAACGTCGGTACCCTGCCCCCTGGTAAACAGATTAGCCTTAACGTCGGTAGCCCTGCCCCCTGGTAAACACATTAGCCTTAACGTCGGTACCCTGCCCCCTGGTAAACAGATTAGCCTTAACGTCGGTACCCTGCCCCCTGGTAAACAGATTAGCCTTAACGTCGGTACCCTGCCCCCTGGTAAACAGATTAGCCTTAACGTCGGTAGCCCTGCCCCCTGGTAAACACATTAGCCTTAACGTCGGTACCCTGCCCCCTGGTAAACAGAGTAGCCTTGACGTCGGTACCCTGCCCCCTGGTAAACAGATTAGTCTTAACATCGGTAACCTGCCCCCTGGTAAACAGAGTAGCCTTGACGTCGGTACCCTGCCCCCTGGTAAACAGATTAGTCTTAACGTCGGTACCCTGCCCCCTGGTAAACAGATTAGCCTTAACGTCGGTACCCTGCCCCTGGTAAACAGATTAGCCTTAACGTCGGTACCCTGCCCCTGGTAAACAGAGTAGCCTTAACGTCGGTACCCTGCCCCTGGTAAACAGATTAGCCTTAACGTCAGTACCCTGCCCCCTGGTAAACAGATTAGCCTTAACGTCGGTACCCTGCCCCTGGTAAACAGAGTAGCCTTAACGTCGGTACCCTGCCCCCTGGTAAACAGATTAGCCTTAACGTCGGTACCCTGCCCCTGGTAAACAGATTAGCCTTAACGTCGGTACCCTGCCCCCTGGTAAACAGAGTAGCCTTAACGTCGGTACCCTGCCCCCTGGTAAACAGAGTAGCCTTAACGTCGGTACCCTGCCCCTGGTAAACAGATTAGCCTTAACGTCGGTACCCTGCCCCCTGGTAAACAGAGTAGCCTTAACGTCGGTACCCTGCCCCCTGGTAAACAGATTAGCCTTAACGTCGGTACCCTGCCCCCTGGTAAACAGATTAGCCTTAACGTCGGTACCCTGCCCCCTGGTAAACAGATTAGCCTTAACGTCGGTACCCTGTCCCCTGGTAAACAGATTAGCCTTAACGTCGGTACCCTGCCCCCTGGTAAACAGATTAGCCTTAACGTCGGTAGCCCTGCCCCCTGGTAAACACATTAGCCTTAACGTCGGTACCCTGCCCCTGGTAAACACATTAGCCTTAACGTCGGTACCCTGCCCCCTGGTAAACAGATTAGCCTTAACGTCGGTACCCTGCCCCTGGTAAACACATTAGCCTTAACGTCGGTACCCTGCCCCCTGGTAAACAGATTAGCCTTAACGCCCCCCGGTACCCTGCCCCCTGGTAAACAGATTAGCCTTAACGTCGGTAGCCCTGCCCCCTGGTATACACATTAGCCTTAACGTCGGTACCCTGCCCCTGGTAAACACATTAGCCTTAACGTCGGGTGCCCTGCCCCTGGTAAACAGATTAGCCTTAACGTCGGTAGCCCTGCCCCCTGGTAAACAGAGTAGCCTTAACGTCGGTACCCTGCCCCCTGGTAAACAGAGTAGCCTTAACGTCGGTACCCTGCCCCCTGGTAAACAGATTAGCCTTAACGTCGGTACCCTGCCCCCTGGTAAACAGAGTAGCCTTAACGTCGGTACCCTGCCCCCTGGTAAACAGATTAGCCTTAACGTCGGTAACCTGCCCCCTGGTAAACAGTGTTTGATCGCTGGATGATTCTTTTTAAGTCTAATACTGTGGATAATGGAGTCGCATACCACCCTGCATACCACCCTGCATACCACCCTGCATACCACCCAGCATACCACCCTGCATACCACTGCTGGCTTGCTTCTGAAGCTAAGCAGGGTTGGTCCTGGATCAGAGACCAGATGCTGCTGGAAGTGGTGTTGGAGGGCCAGTAGGAGGCACTCTTTCCTCTGGTCTAAAAAAATATCCCAATGACCCCACACTGCCCTGTGTAGGGTGCCGTCTTTCGGATGGGACGTTAAACGGGTGTCCTGACTCTCTGAGGTCATTAAAGATCCCATCGCACTTATCATAAGAGTAGGGGTGTTAACCCTGGTGTCCTGGCTAAATTCCCAATCTGGCCATCAAACCATCACGGTCACCTAATAATCCCCAGTTTACAATTGGCTCATTCATCCCCCTCCTCTCCCCTGTAACTATTCTCCAGGTCATTGCTGCAAATAACAATGTGTTCTCAGTCAACTTACCTGGTAAAATAACTTACCTCCTCTGCCCCGTCCCTCCCCTCTCCATCCCTCCTCTCTGCCCCGTCCCTCCTCTCTGCCCCGTCCCTCCTCTCTGCCCCGTCCCTCCTCTCTGCCCCGTCCCTCCTCTCCGCCCCGTCTCTCCTCTCCGCCCCGTCTCTCCTCTCTGCCCCGTCCCTCCTCCCCACCCCCCTCCTCTCTGCCACATCCCTCCCTCTCTGCCACATCCCTCCTCTCCTCCCCATCCCTCCTCTCCTCCCCGTCCCTCCTCTCCTCCCCGTCCCTCCCTCTCCGCCCCGTCCCTCCTCTCCGCCCCGTCCCTCCTCTCGTCCCTCCTCTCCGCCCCGTCCCTCCTCTCCGCCCCGTCCCTCCTCTCCGCCCCATCCTTCCTCTCCGCCCCGTCCCTCCTCCCCGTCCCTCCGCCCCGTCCCTCCTCTCCGCCCCGTCCCTCCTCTCCGCCCCGTCCCTCCTCTCCGCCCAGTCCCTCCTCTCCGCCCCATCCCTTCTCTCCGCCCCGTCCCTTCTCTCCGCCCAGTCCCTTCTCTCCGCCCAGTCCCTTCTCTCCGCCCCGTCCCTTCTCTCCGCCCCCGTCCCTCCTCTCCGCCCCGTCCCTCCTCTCCGCCCCGTCCCTCCTCTCTGCCCCGTCTCTCCGCCCCATCCCTCCTCTCCGCCCCCATCCCTCCTCTCCGCCTCCTCCTCTCCGCCCCCATCCCTCCTCTCCATCCCTCCTCTCCGCCCCCATCCCTCCTCTCCATCCCTCCTCTCCATCCCTCCTCTCCGCCCCATCCCTCCTCTCCATCCCTCCTCTCCGCCCCATCCCTCCTCTCCATCCCTCCTCTCTGCCCCATCCCTCCTCTCCATCCCTCCTCTCTGCCCCATCCCTCCTCTCCATCCCTCCTCTCTGCCCCATCCCTCCTCTCCATCCCTCCTCTCTGCCCCGTCCCTCCTCTCCTCTCCATCCCTCCTCTCCGCCCCGTCCCTCCTCTCCTCTCCATCCCTCCTCTCCGCCCCCATCCCTCCTCTCCATCCCTCCTCTCCGCCCCCATCCCTCCTCTCCATCCCTCCTCTCCGCCCCATCCCTCCTCTCTCCATCCCTCCTCTCCGCCCCGTCCCTCCTCTCCACCCCATCCCTCCTCTCTGCCCCGTCCCTCCTCTCCGCCCCCCCGTCCCTCCTCTCTGCCCCGTCCCTCCTCTCCGCCCCATCCCTCCTCTCCGCCCCATCCCTCCTTTCCTCCCCATCCCTCCTCTCCGCCCCATCCCTCCTCTCCGCCCCATCCCTCCTCTCCACCCCATCCCTCCCTCTCCGCCCCATCCCTCCTCTCCGCCCCATCCCTTCTCTCCGCCCCATCCCTCCGCCCCATCCCATCCCTCCGCCCCATCCCTTCTCTCCGCCCCATCCCTTCTCTCCACCGATCCTTGAAGAGGGAGGGGGTAGGTCAGACACAACTGTAGGTTGGCATCCTTAAAGTGGGAGGGGTCAGCGGGTCAAGTCAGTGGCTTCCATGTAGGAAGTGGGTTTCATAGGCTTGCGTCCCATATGACACCCTATTCCCTATATAGTGCACTACTATACTACCCCATAAGGCTCAGGTCACAATTAGTGCACTATATAGGGAATAGGGTGCCATATGGGACACAAGCCTATAGACTGAACCAAGTGATTCAGCTGTAGTCTAGTGGATGACTCTCTAAGACATAACAGTATGCTGAAACCTCACTAACAACCCTCTGGGTTGACAGTGGGTTTGACAAGATCCATTGTCACATGTGTGTGTGTGTGTGTGTGTGTGTGGTTCTGCTCTCTTCCTGTAGTTTGGAGGGAACCAGTCTAAACCAGAGTTCACTGTTGACCTGAGAGGAGGATCTATAGAATGGGCTTCCAAGGACAAGTCCAGCAAGAAGCATGTCATTGAGGTGAGAGGGCTCTGACACTACAAAACATTCATTTGTCCCCAGTTCTTTCAGGGCCACAACACTGCTTCAGACACATACAGCCATGGCACTATGAGTATAGAATGTGCAAATCAAATCAAAATCATTTTTAAAGCTCTTTTTACATCAGCTGATATCTCAAAGTGCTGTACAGAAACCCAACCTAAAACCCCAAACGGCAAGCAATGCAGGTGTAGAAGCACGGTGACTAGGAAAAACTCCCTAGAAAGGAGGAACCTAGAGAGGAACCAGGCTCTGAGGGGTAACCACTCCTCTTCTGGCTGTGTCGGGTGGAGATTAGAAACCTAGAGAGGAACCAGGCTCTGAGGGGTAACCAGTCTTCTTCTGGCTGTGTCGGGTGGAGATTAGAAACCTAGAGAGGAACCAGGCTCTGAGGGGTAAACCAGTCCTCTTCTGGCTGTGTCGGGTGGAGATTAGAAACCTAGAGAGGAACCAGGCTCTGAGGGGTAACCAGTCCTCTTCTGGCTGTGTCGGGTGGAGATTAGAAACCTAGAGAGGAACCAGGCTCTGAGGGGTAACCAGTCCTCTTCTGGCTGTGTCGGGTGGAGATTAGAAAACTAGAGAGGAACCAGGCTCTGAGGGGTAACCAGTCCTCTTCTGGCTCTGTCGGGTGGAGATTAGAAAACTAGAGAGGAACCAGGCTCTGAGGGGTAACCAGTCCTCTTCTGGCTGTGTCGGGTGGAGATTAGAAAACTAGAGAGGAACCAGGCTCTGAGGGGTAACCAGTCCTCTTCTGGCTGTGTCGGGTGGAGATTAGAAACCTAGAGAGGAACCAGGCTCTGAGGAGTAACCAGTCCTCTTCTGGCTCTGTCGGGTGGAGATTAGAAACCTAGAGAGGAACCAGGCTCTGAGGGGTAACCAGTCCTCTTCTGGCTGTGTCGGGTGGAGATTAGAACAGTACGTGGCCATTAAGGCCAGATTGTTCTTCAAGATGTTCAAGTGTTCATAGATAACCAGCAGGGTCAAATAATAATCACAGTGGTTGTGGAGGGTACAACAGGTCAGCACCTCAGGAGTAAATGTCAGTTGGCTTTTGATAGCCGATCTTTCAGAGGTCGAGACAGCAGATGGGCTGAGGGTCGGGATGTGGAATTGGAGTGGGAGTGGAGTTTCTGGGCAGGGGAAAGAAAGATTTAAAAAATTAAAGTCAAAATAAAACAAAAAGTAAGTTTGAAAGACACAGCGGAGCAGTGTTTTTACAGCTAATGCCTGTTTTCCTGAGGCAGATGTCGTGCAGGTGTTTTTGGCCGAAACCGATATCCAATATTTTCCTTGCCCCCCAAAAAAACCCGATACCGATAACGAATTTTTAAAAATGTTGTGACCTTTTTAAGCATTCTAGTACATTTAAATAATTAACACACACATGGATGCAGCAGTCTAAGGCACTTCATCTCAGTGCAAGAGGCATCACTACAGTCCCTGGTTCGAATCCAGGCTGTATCACATCTGTCCGTGATTGAGAGTCCCATAGGGCGGCGTACAATTGGCCCAGTGTTGGCCGGGGTAGGCCGTGATTGGGAGTCCCATAGGGCGGCGTACAATTGGCCCAGCGTTGGCCGGGGTAGGCCGTGATTGAGAGTCCCATAGGGCGGCGTACAATTGGCCCAGCGTTGGCCGGGGTAGGCCGTGATTGTAAATGAGAATTTGTTCTTAACTGACTTGCCTAGTTAAATAAAGGTTACACACATACAATACACTGACCAAAAGGTTATTTTGTTGACATTTACATATGTCCCCATTACCAGTAAAACATCATCAACATGATGTGTGATGCAAATGAATACAAATAGTAGAATTATGCTATAATTTAATAGATCATGCTAAACAAGGTTGGAATATTATATAAAATTAACAAAAGACAATAATTTGTTCATTTGACAAAAATCTGTTGAAATCACACTGGATGTATTATACTTTAGAGTTGCATTGGGGGCATATGGATTGTGGATCAATGACATGGAGTATCAGTCTACTCATTGACACATTAGCATTAGCATCGTAGCTCTTATTGTTGTCGACCTATGTGTATTGAACACTATTCCAGAGGAAAAACAATAGTATGTGGATGTTTTGGAGTCTGATAACTCTGAGGGGGACGTTGGGTTAAAATATCTTGGGTATTGAGTAGACTGATACCCCGTTTCATTGATCCCCAATCCTCAGGTAAAACTGTTCAGTGCAATATGAATGTCAATACACACCATAGGCTGACTGGGGAGGTCATTTCACACGATCACTGTCCCGCGATAAGAGCTACAATGCTAGTATTTGCATAAACTCTTCACAGTAGTGTTCTGTGGGTGTCACCGACTAGACTGATACCCCATTTCATTGCTTCACATTCCAACCTTGTTTAACATTATCTAGTCTATATATGGCATGATTCCACCAATTGTAACCTCCTGCATCCACTTTCAAATATGTGCTTTTATTTTGAAGGCAAACCGCAAATTCCACTATTGTGCCTAATCCTTATTGTGGCTAGCTTCACAACACAAAACCCAGTCCGGTCGGGCCTCACTAGCCAGATGAAGCTAGCTGGCTGCTTATAACGTTAACTTTGGGCAACAGGGTTAAGTAGCTGGCTAGCTATTTATTTTCATGGACTGAAGTTTAATTTCAATAGGTGAACAACAAGTGGGTACCTAGCTAATACTTACAAAGATTCCTAAATCATTGCTAAGAATAGTGAAAATGACTGCGGTTTCTACTGGTCATTGTTTTCAGGCTTGTTGTATTGATGCTAGCTAGGTACCAAACTAAAGCTAACTAGCTTCCCCAGAAGTTGCGGTCAAACAAATAATCCTTTATTACCAACGTGGTATTGTAAACACATTGTTCTTGGCCGGTGTTTGCTTGTTTGCAGACTTTTTTGTACAGCTTTGACAGGGCTACTGATAGTAGTGGTGGCACTTGGCTTGCACGTGCAAATTCAGCACACACAACATTCTATAATTTGACGTGTCAAATTAAAAGCTTAGTTAACGCGTCAAATAGTGTTATTTGAAGTATCCAAACGGCGTTCCATGGGAGGTCGTGAAGCTAATAGCAGTGACTCTTTTACTGTGTAACTCCGGAAGGGTAACATCTGAACAATGGCTCACTTGGTAACATTAGTGTGTCCTGGTGCTCGACCAGTCGTCAAAGCCAACATCATCCACGACAGAGAACGGTTGATTGTCAAGGACAATGAATTCCATTATCTTGGTGTTAATGGATTTGGCCTTTGAGTCTCGCGGAACTTTTCTTACTCTTTCAAATGACTGCTGGACTTGTTGACTGCTCGATCCACACAGCAGACATTGTGGGCAAGGTTAGGAATGCTGTGTTGCACGTGTAGCGCAAAATTTTACGTGGCGTCATTATGTCATGTACCTACGTTATATAGGTGGCAAGGCAGCTTTGACATCGGTTTTTCACATTAAACTAGACATCGAGTCAATACTGATATGTTCACCGATATATCATGCATCCCTAGTAAATAGTGCCATACATGCACTCAACATATTCAGTTGGCCTTGCTGATATGATTCTTGTTGTCCTTGTTGTCATTTAGTATTCTGCTTTGTTGTTTTCGGTTTTCTTTTGTCTTTCTCTTTTTTCTCTTTTGTTCATTTTGTTGGTTGTTGGTGCATTGGGGGGCTCTCGGATGGTAGAGGGGCAGCTCTCTGGGAACTGTGGGGGGTCTCGGATGGTTGAGGGGCAGCTCTCTGGGAACTGTGGGGGGTCTCGGTGGTTGAGGGGCAGCTCTCTGGGAACTGTGGGGGGTCTCGGATGGTAGAGGGGCAGCTCTTTGCGAACTGTGGGGGTCTCGGATGGTTGAGGGGCAGCTCTTTGGGAACTGGGGGGATTTTGGATAGTTAAGGGGCAGCTCTTTGGGAACGGGGGGGGTTGGATGGTTGAGGAGCAGCTCTTTGGGAATTATGGTGGAGGGTCTCGGATGGTTGAGGAGCAGCTCTTTGGGAATTATGGTGGAGGGTCTCGGATGGTTGAGGAGCAGCTCTTTGGGAACTGTGGTGGAGGGTCTCGGATGGTAGAGGGGCAGCTCTCTGGGAACTGTGTGGGGGTCTCGGATGGTTGAGGGGCAGCTCTCTGGGAACTGTGGGGGGGTCTCGGATGGTTGAGGGGCAGCTCTCTGGGAACTGTGTGGGGGGTCTCTGGGAACTGTGGGGGGGGTCTCGGATGGTTGAGGGGCAGCTCTCTGGGAACTGTGGGGGGGTCTCGGATGGTTGAGGGGCAGCTCTCTGGGAACTGTGGGGGGGGGGGGGGTCTCGGGTGGTTGAGGGGCAGCTCTCTGGGAACTGTGGGGGGTCTCGGATGGTAGAGGGGCAGCTCTTTGCGAACTGTGGGGGGTCTCGGATGGTTGAGGGGCAGCTCTTTGGGAACTGGGGGGATTTTGGATAGTTAAGGGGCAGCTCTTTGGGAACGGGGGGCTGGATGGTTGAGGAGCAGCTCTTTGGGAATTGTGGTGGAGGGTCTCGGATGGTTGAGGAGCAGCTCTTTGGGAACTGTGGTGGAGGGTCTCGGATGGTTGAGGAGCAGCTCTTTGGGAACTGTGGTGGAGGGTCTCTGATGGTTGAGGAGCAGCTCTTTGGGAACTGTGGTGGAGGGTCTCGGATGGTTGAGGAGCAGCTCTTTCGGAACTGTGTGGGGGGGGGTCTTGCATGGTTGAGGGGCAGCTCTTGGAGAACTGTTAGAGGATCTTGGAGGGCTGGTGGGCTGGCGGTTGGGAGCTTGGGCCGGTGGCTGATGGATTGCTCGTTCGGGTCTCCGTTTTTGAACTTCTGGGAGATCTGTCAACGTGCCCTTGAGCTGGGTGTTGTCCCTGGTTGCTTCTGTGTTTCGCTCTGGGTGGGACTCTGTTAGATGATTAATGTGATGTAGTTGTTGAGCGGCTATACTGCAAGTAGATTGTATGTTTTAAATATTCAATAAAAAAAGAAAACTTCTTGTTCTCTTTGCAGGTGAAAACCCATCAGAGTACAGAGCTGCTGATCCAGTCAGAGAACGATGGCGTCATCAATGACTGGTACAGGGCACTGATGGACACCATCAGCACACACGTGAGTCTGGACACACACACACACAGACACACACACACACACACTTGTCTGATTTGTACTGCAGTTCCACATCTATCCACTAAGTGGCAGAGTTGTCATGTTTAGTCATTGGGTCAGTCCAAAGGTAGCCTACCTGTTCCTGTGTGTTCTTGACTGTCCCCTTTGTGCATCTGTCTGTCTGCTACATGCCTTACTGTAGGCCTGGGAGTCAGATGAGGCCATAGAGGAGGACATGCCAGAGTCTCCTGGAGCAGAGAAACAAGACAAAGAGAAAGAGCACAGAGACTCCAAGAAGAGCCGAGGTCAGAGCATCATGTCTGTCTGAGACCACTCCTCTTAGTCTACTAAGGATGTTTCTGTTCATCATTATAGGTCAGCAGTCCAGGACTAAAAGATCACTCAATGGAGGACCTCTAGAATATAGATTTTTAGTCCAGGACTAGGCTTGAATTATGTTCAGGAAACTGTCCCTATGTGTGTCAGGGTGTTAAGTCATCTCCCGTTGTCATTGGTCTGTAGCCATGAAGAGTTCCACCAGTATGGACGCGTCGGACAACAAGAAGACCAGAATCAAGCTGAAGAAGTTCCTGACACGTAGACCCACTCTGCAGACAGTCAGAGACAAGGGCTACATCAAAGGTATTACAAAGAACAGTAGGGTTGGGAACTGTGTTAACTTCCCCAGAATCCCCAGGTTTTTCCGAAATCCAGGCTGGAAGAGGAAATAAACAGAACATCTAGAAGCTTCCAACCTGGATTTCTGGGAAACCTGGACAGTTACCAGACGGTCAGCAGAAAAGGGCCTGTTGTTTTCCCGTAGCGGAGTACTTTGGACCTCTGTAATAATAACCCTGTTGATGTCTGTGTGTCTTAGACCAGGTGTTTGGCTGCAGTCTGAGTGACCTCTGTCATAGAGAGAACACGGCCGTGCCAAGCTTCGTCACGATGTGCATCGACCACGTGGAAAACAACGGTAGGTGTGCTTCTCCTGTCTGAATGTGTCTGACTCAGTTGTCTCTCATTGTAACAGTGGTGTGGTGAGTTGAATGTCTGACTCAGTTGTCTCTCATTGTAACAGTGGTGTGGTGAGTTGAATGTCTGACTCAGTTGTCTGACCCTGGCAACAGGGATTGGAGCCCCGGCTCGGCCGTCTGTCGGTGCCCTTAAATCCTTTCTGTGTCCCTCTGTATCCATCATCCTGTTTTCCCCACCTTCATTTAACCAGGTAGGCCAGATCACCTTTATTTAACCAGGTAGGCCAGATCACCTTTATTTAACCAGGTAGGCCAGTTGAGAACAAGTTCCCATTTACAACTGTGACCTGGCCAAGATAAAGCAGTGCAACACAAACAACAACACAGAGTTACACATGGAATAAATAAACATACAGTCAATAATATAGTAGAAAAAGACTATATACAGTGTATGCAAATGAGGTAGGATAATGGAGGTAAGGCAATAAACAGGCAGTAGTGGCGAAAGAATTACAATATAGCAATTAAACACTGGAGTGATAGATGTGCAGAAGATGAGTGTACAAGTAGAGATACTGGGGTGCAAAGGAGCAAAAATAAATAAAATAGATAACAGTATGGGGATGAGGTAGTTGGATGGGCTATTTACAGATGGGCTATGTACAGGTGCAGTGATCCGTGAGCTGCTCTGACAGCTGGTGCTTAAAGCTAGTGAGGGAGATATGAGTCTCCGGCTTCAGTGATTTTTGCAGTTCGTTCCAGTCATTGGCAGCAGAGAACTGAAAGGAAAGGCGGCCGAAGGGGGAATTGGCTTTGGGGGTGACCAGTGAAATATACCTGCTGGAGCTCGTGCTACGGGTGGGTGGTGCTATGGTACCCAGTGAGCTGAGATAAGGCGGGGCTTTACCTAGCAAAGACTTACAGATGACCTGGAGCCAGTGGGTTTGGCGACGAATATGAAGCGAGGGCCAGCCAACGAGAGCATACAGGTCGCAGTGGTGGGTTGTGTATGGGGCTTTGGTGAAAAAACGGATGGCTCTGTGATAGACTGCATCCGATTTGCTAAGTAGAGTGTTGGAGGCTATTTTGTAAATGACATCACCGAAGTCAAGGATCGGTAGGATAGTCCATTTTACGAGCATATGGTTGGCAGCGTGAGTGAAGGACGCTTAGTTGCGAAATAGGAAGCTGGTGCTAGATTTGATTTTGGATTGGAGATGCTTAATGTGAGTCTGGAAGGAGAGTTTACAGTAACCAGACACCTAGGTATTTGTAGTTGTCCACATATTATAGGTCAGAACCGCCCAGAGTAGTGATGATGGGCGGGCAGGTGTGGGCAGCGATCGGTTGAAGAACATGCATTTAGTTTTACTTGCATTTAAGAGCAGTTGGAGGCCACGGAAGGAGAGTTGTATGTCATTGAAGCTCGTTTGGAGGTTAGTTAACACAGTGTCCATAGAAGGGCCAGAAGTATACGGAATGCTGTCGTCCTCGTATAGGTGGATGAGAGAATCACCAGCAGCATTAGCGACATCATTGATGTATACAGAGAAAAGAGTCGGCCCGAGAATTGAACCCTGTGGTACCCCCATTGAGACTGCCAGAGGTCTGGACAACAGGCCCTCCGTTGTGAAACACTGAACTCTGTCTGAGAAGTAGTTGGTGAACCAGGCAAGGCAAACATTTGAGAAACCAAGGCTGTTGAGTCTGCCGATAAGAATGTGGTGATTGACAGAGTCGAAAGCCTTGGCCAGGTCAATGACTACGGCTGCAGAGTATTGTCTCTTATTGATGACAGTTGAAATTGTTTAGGACCTTGAGCGTGGCTGAGATGCACCGATGACCAGCTCGGGAAACCAGATTTTATAGCAGGGTAGCCAGGTGGAAAGCATGGCCGTTTGACAGTGATGAGCGGTGGTCGTTTGACCCCAGACACATTACGGACGCAGGCAGTGATCACTGAGATTCTGGTTGAAGACAGCAGAGGTGTATTTGGAGGGCAGGTTGGTTAGGATAATATCTATGAGGGTGCCTGTATTTACTGATTTGGGGTTGTACCTGGTAGGTTCATTCATAATTTGAGTGAGATTGAGGGCATCAAGTTTAGATTATAGGATTGCCGGGGTATTAAGCATGGGGGGCAATCAATTCACATATGGTGTCCGGGGCACAGCTGGGGGCAGAAGGTGGTCTATAGCAAGCGGCAACGGTGAGAGACTTGTTTCTGGAAAGGTGGTTTTTTGAAAATAGGAGCTCATATTGTTTGGGCACAGACCTGGATAGTAAGACAGAACTCTGTTAGCTATCTCTGCAGTAGATTGCAACTCCGCCCCCTTTGGCAGCTCTAGCTTGTCGGAAAATGTTATAGTTGGGGATGGAAATTGCAGGGTTTTTGGTGGTCTTCCTAAGCCAGGATTCAGACACAGGTTGGCAGAGTGTGCTAAGGCAGTGAATAAAACAAATTTAGGGAGGAGGCTTCTAATGTTAACATGCATGAAACCAAGGCTTTTACGGTTACAAAAGTCAAGAAATGAGAGCGCCTGGGGAATGGCACTGCAGGGCCTGGATTCACCTCTACATCACCGACTAACAGAGGAAAAGTAGCATACAGCTAAAGGCTATAAGAACTGGGAGAGATAATGTCCCTATAAACATCATTTAAACCAGGTGAGGTCACCGCATGTGTGGGAGGTGGAACTAAAGAGTTAACTAAGGCGTATTGAGCAGGGCTAGAGGCTCTAGTGAAATAAGGCAATAATTACTAACCAAGACAGCAATGGACAAGGCATATTGATATTAGGGAGAGGCATGTGTAGCTGAGTGATCATAGGGGTCCAGTGAGTGGCTCGGGCCGGAGACATGGCGATTCAGACAGCTAGCGGGTCGGGGCTAGCAGAAGGGCCTTAGAGGGATGTCTCGAAGGAAGAAAGTCTCTTGTAGCCCCCTCGTGCTGTTACGTCTGCAGACCAGTCGTCGTGGATCAGCAGGGCTCCGTGTGGTAAAAGGGTCCAAGCCAATTGGCAGAATAGGTATAATGGCCAAAGAATTAGTCCAATGGGCCTCTTAAGCTAACAGTCCGATATGCTCTATACAGCTAGCAGGCCACGGCTAGCAGATAGGCATTCAGGGGACGTCGTGAAGGAGGAGCCCGTTGATAAACCCCCTTGGGCGAATTACGTCGGTAGTCCAGTCGTGATGGGTCGGCGGGGGTCTAGGCTGATTGGCAAAATAGGTATTGTAGCCCAAGGAGTGGCTGATGGACCTCTTCGGCTAGCCGGAAGATGGGCCTAGCAAGGCTAGCTCTAGGCTAATTGGTTCTTGCTTCGGGACAGAGAGTGGCCACTCGGATAGCAGCTAGCTAGCCTCGATGATCCAGGTGAAAAGTTTCAGAGCTTGCGGTAGGAATCCGGAGATATGGAGGAAAATATGTCCGATTTGCTCTGGTTTGAGTCGCGCTGTGCAGACTGGCGAGAGTTGTCCGGGCTAATGGTAGCTGATGACCGCTAGCTGGCTACTAGCTGTTAGCTGGTTAGCTTCTGTTGGGGATCTGGTTCAGAAGTAAACAAATAGCAGATCCATACCGCATTTGGTGAGGCAGATTGCAGGAGAGTATGTTGAAGTTAAAAAATATATGCTAAGAAAAAATATATACATGGGACAAGACGAGGACAAAGAGACGTCTGACTGCTACGCCATCTTGGATCACATGTCCTATGAAACACAGTAACTAAATATGTACGGGTATCAGAACGTCGATCTCCTTTATAAAACTGTGAATGGTTGTGTGATGGTGCTCTTCTGTGTTCCTCTGTCTGAAGCTCTGAATGTGGATGGGCTGTACAGAGTGAGTGGGAACCTGGCTGTCATCCAGAAACTACGCTTCGCTGTCAATCATGGTAGGTGCTACTGTCCTCTCTCTTCACTGTCAATCATGGTAGGTACTACTGATACTACTGTCCTCTCTCTTCACTGTCAATCATGGTAGGTACTACTGATACTACTGTCCTCTCTTCACTGTCAATCATGGTAGGTACTACTGATACTACTGTCCTCTCTCTTCACTCTCTTGTCAATAGAAAATGGTCAGAAGAAATGGCAGCAGTTTTACGGGCGCCTAACCAATTGTGTTATTATGTGTTTTTTTCAAGTTATTTCTTATTTTGTACATAATGTTTCTGCCATCGTGTCTTACGCCAAAATAGAGCTTCTTGATATCAGGACAGCGATCAGTCACCTCGGATTAGACAAAGATTTTTTCCTCAACAAGCAGAACTCACAGGATGTACTTCAGACACCCGACAAGGCCGACATCCCCGTCATTGTCAAGAAAAAGAGACGCAGGTACAGAGGACACAGGGCGGGGTGCCTCGTAAGGATCCACCGACGGCGAGTGGGAAATCTGCCTTTACCATCAGTATTACTTGCCAACGTACTATCATTGGACAATAAATTAGACGAGGTACGATCACAAGTATCCTACCAAAGGGACATCAAAAACTGTAATATAGATTTTGCCCGCCTGAAGTAGAGTATTTCATGATAAGCTGTAGACCACACTATTTGCCAAGACCGTTTTCATCTGTATTTTTTGAGGCTGTTTAATTACCACCACAGCCGGATGCTGGCACTAAGACCGCACTCAGTCAGCTGTATAAGGAAATAAGCTAATAGGAAACCGCTCAGCCAGAGGTAGCGCTCCTAGTGGCCAGGGACTTTAATGCAGGGAAACTTAAATCCGTTTTACTGAATTTCTATCAGCATGTTAAATGCTCAACCAGAGGGAAAACAATTCTAGATCACCTTTACTCCACACACAGAGATGTGTACAAATCTTTCCCTCGCCCTCCATTTAGCAAGTCTGACCATAATTCTATCCTCCTGATTCCTGCTTATAAGCAATAATTAAAGCAGGAAGCACCAGTGACTCGGTCTATAAAAAAGTGGTCAGATGAAGCAGATGCTAAGCTACTGGACTGTTTTGCTATCACAGACTGGAATATGTTCCGGGATTCTTCTGATGGCATTGAGGAGTACACCACATCAGTCACTGGCTTTATCAATAAGTGCATCGAGAACGTCGTCCCCACAGTGACTGTACATACATACCCCAACCAGAATCCATGGATTACAGGCAACATTCTCACTGAGCTAAAGGGTAGAGCTGCCGCTTTCAAGGTGCGGGACTCTAACCCAGAAGCTTATAAGAAATCCTGCTTTGCCCTCCGACGAACCATCAAACAAGTAAAACGCCAATACAGGACTAAGATTGAATCGTACTACACCGGCTCCAACGCTCGTCTTATATGGCGCGGCCTGCAACTATTACAGACTACAAAGGAAGCACAGCTGCGAGCTGCCCAGTGACACGAGCTTACCAGACGTGCTAAATCACTTTTATGCTCGCTTTGAGGAAAGCAACACTGAGGCATGCATGAGAGCATCAGCTGTTCCGGGCGACTGTGATCACATTCTCCGTAGCCGACGTGAGTAAGACTTTTATACAGGTCAACATTCACACCGCTGGGCTAGACAGATTACCAGGACGTGTGATCTGGGCATTTGCTGACCAACTACGAGGTGTCTTCACTGACATTTTCAACATGTCCCTGATTGAGTCTGTAATACCAACATGTTTCAAGCAGACCACAATAGTCCCTGTGCCCAAGAACACTAAGATAACCTGCCTAAATGACTACAGACCCATAGCACTCAGGTCTGTGGCCATGAGCCATAAGACTCCTGAACAGGTAATGAAATGGCTACCCGGACTATTTACATTGTGTGCCCCCCCCCTCCCCCATTATTGCCTTGCTACTGTTATTTTCACTGTCTTTTTATTGTTTACAAAAATATATGTATTTCCTTGTTCTATCTATTGTTTTCCTAATACGTATTCTTTACTTAAAAATTGCACTGTTGGTTAGAGCTTGTAAGAAAGCATTTCACTGTAAGGTGTTTAATTCGGCTTACGTGACAAATACACTTAGATTTGATCATGGTACCACTGCTACTGTCCCCTCTTTCTGTATACTGACAGCCTGAGTATGCATGGACCTGAAGTACACTGAATAACCCTCTGTGTGTGTGTGTGTGTGTGTGTGTAGATGAGAAGGTGAACCTGGAGGAAGGGAAGTGGGAGGACATCCATGTGATTACAGGAGCGTTGAAGATGTTCTTCAGAGAGCTGCCTGAACCCCTCTTCACATATGGATTATTCCATGACTTTGTCAACTCCATCAGTGAGTACATAATAATCCCATTGGTTTAATTATGAGGACAGTAACAACAATAAATAAACATCCTGGCTACTCCATTTTAATAGTTGAATTCTTTACTTCATGTTGTATTAGCGTCCATCTATATTTCTACTTCTGTACTACTGAATGTAGTAAATGTTAAATGTATCCACTGGGGGGCGCTACATCACATTAAAGATTAGGAAATGGGAATCGCCCAGTGTGTTGTTGTTCTTCCTGCTAAACAGGAAGGGACAAGCTGAAGTTGTCCAATGAGAGAAGCTTTTTTTCTTTATCGGTTGCAAAGCGTTTTGCTACAGTATTCAGTATTCCTGTCTGCTCAACAGAGATCCCAGACAACAAGCAGCGTGTCCAGTCCATCAAGGAGAGGGTCAAACAGTTGCCCAAACCCAATCAGGACACTATGCAGGTCCTCTTCAAACACCTCAGGAGGTTAGTCAACCTGCACAGTTAACTAAATGACAATATAATCTCATTGTGTTAGCCTCATTCATTTTGAGACACTGGGTTGCAAAATCCTTTTAACTTTCCCCAAATTCCCAGGTTTTCCAAATGTATTTATGTAAAGTTCAATGCTAGAGCCTCTTGCTCTCAATGTAAATATGAAGTTGTTCTTAATTGATCTGCCTGGTTAAATGCCTGGGGCGGCAGGGTAGCCTGGTGGTTAGATCATTGGACTAGTAACCGGAAGGTTGCAAGTTCAAATCCCTGAGCTGACAAGGTACAAATCTGTCGTTCTGCCCCTGAACAAGGCAGTTAACCCACTGTTCCTAGGCCATCATTGAAAATAAGAATTTGTTCTTAACTGTCTTGCCTAGTTAAAAAAAAGTTTTAAAAATGAATAAATACAAACTTGTTCTCTCTCCGCTGAGTGATTGAGTTTTAGCTATATGGTGCTACATCTATAATGATATAGCTGTTAGCTATAATGCCCCTCTCTCTGTCCATATATAATGATATAGCTGTTAGCTATAATGCCCCTCTCTCTGTCCATATATAATGATACAGCTGTTAGCTATAATGCCCCTCTCTCTGTCCATATATAATGATACAGCTGTTAGCTATAATGCCCCTCTCTCTGTCCATATATAATGATACAGCTGTTAGCTATAATGCCCCTCTCTCTGTCCATATATAATGATACAGCTGTTAGCTATAATGCTCCTCTCTCTGTCCATATATAATGATATAGCTGTTAGCTATAATGCTCCTCTCTCTGTCCATATATAATGATACAGCTGTTAGCTATAATGCCCCTCTCTCTGTCCATATATAATGATACAGCTGTTAGCTATAATGCTCCTCTCTGTCCATATATAATGATACAGCTGTTAGCTATAATGCTCCTCTCTCTGTCCATATATAATGATACAGCTGTTAGCTATAATGCCCCTCTCTCTGTCCATATATAATGATACAGCTGTTAGCTATAATGCCCCTCTCTCTGTCCATATATAATGATATAGCTGTTAGCTATAATGACCCTCTCTCTGTCCTTATATAATGATATAGCTGTTAGCTATAATGCCCCTCTCTGTCCATATATAATGATACAGCTGTTAGCTATAATGCTCCTCTCTCTGTCCATATATAATGATACAGCTGTTAGCTATAATGCCCCTCTCTCTGTCCATATATAATGATATAGCTGTTAGCTATAATGCTCCTCTCTCTGTCCTTATATAATGATATAGCTGTTAGCTATAATGCCCCCTCTCTGTCCATATATAATGATACAGCTGTTAGCTATAATGCCCTCTCTCTGTCCATATATAATGATACAGCTGTTAGCTATAATGCCCCTCTCTCTGTCCATATATAATGATATAGCTGTTAGCTATAATGACCCTCTCTCTGTCCTTATATAATGATATAGCTGTTAGCTATAATGCTCCTCTCTCTGTCCATATATAATGATACAGCTGTTAGCTATAATGCTCCTTTCTGTCCATATATAATGATACAGCTGTTAGCTATAATGCTCCTCTCTCTGTCCATATATAATGATACAGCTGTTAGCTATAATGCCCCTCTCTCTGTCCATATATAATGATACAGCTGTTAGCTATAATGCCCCTCTCTCTGTCCATATATAATGATATAGCTGTTAGCTATAATGACCCTCTCTCTGTCCTTATATAATGATATAGCTGTTAGCTATAATGCCCCTCTCTGTCCATATATAATGATACAGCTGTTAGCTATAATGCTCCTCTCTCTGTCCATATATAATGATACAGCTGTTAGCTATAATGCCCCTCTCTCTGTCCATATATAATGATATAGCTGTTAGCTATAATGCTCCTCTCTCTGTCCTTATATAATGATATAGCTGTTAGCTATAATGCCCCTCTCTGTCCATATATAATGATACAGCTGTTAGCTATAATGCCCCTCTCTCT
Organism: Oncorhynchus nerka; assembly: GCF_034236695.1. Lineage (NCBI taxonomy): Eukaryota > Metazoa > Chordata > Actinopteri > Salmoniformes > Salmonidae > Oncorhynchus > Oncorhynchus nerka. The sequence goes on from NC_088424.1 coordinate 41,102,261, forward strand.
GTCCATATATAATGATACAGCTGTTAGCTATAATGCTCCTCTCTCTGTCCATATATAATGATATAGCTGTTAGCTATAATGCCCCTCTCTCTGTCCATATATAATGATATAGCTGTTAGCTATAATGACCCTCTCTCTGTCCATATATAATGATACAGCTGTTAGCTATAATGCCCCTCTCTCTGTCCATATATAATGATACAGCTGTTAGCTATAATGCTCCTCTCTGTCCATATATAATGATACAGCTGTTAGCTATAATGCCCCTCTCTCTGTCCATATATAATGATACAGCTGTTAGCTATAATGCCCCTCTCTCTGTCCATATATAATGATATAGCTGTTAGCTATAATGACCCTCTCTCTGTCCTTATATAATGATATAGCTGTTAGCTATAATGCTCCTCTCTCTGTCCATATATAATGATACAGCTGTTAGCTATAATGCTCCTTTCTGTCCATATATAATGATACAGCTGTTAGCTATAATGCTCCTCTCTCTGTCCATATATAATGATACAGCTGTTAGCTATAATGCCCCTCTCTCTGTCCATATATAATGATACAGCTGTTAGCTATAATGCTCCTCTCTGTCCATATATAATGATACAGCTGTTAGCTATAATGCCCCTCTCTGTCCATATATAATGATATAGCTGTTAGCTATAATGCCCCTCTCTCTGTCCATATATAATGATACAGCTGTTAGCTATAATGCCCCTCTCTGTCCATATATAATGATATAGCTGTTAGCTATAATGCCCCTCTCTCTGTCCATATATAATGATATAGCTGTTAGCTATAATGCCCCTCTCTGTCCATATATAATGATATAGCTGTTAGCTATAATGCCCCTCTCTCTGTCCATATATAATGATATAGCTGTTAGCTATAATGCCCCTCTCTCTGTCCATATATAATGATATAGCTGTTAGCTATAATGACCCTCTCTCTGTCCTTATATAATGATATAGCTGTTAGCTATAATGACCCTCTCTCTGTCCTTATATAATGATATAGCTGTTAGCTATAATGCCCCTCTCTGTCCATATATAATGATACAGCTGTTAGCTATAATGCCCCTCTCTCTGTCCATATATAATGATATAGCTGTTAGCTATAATGCTCCTCTCTCTGTCCTTATATAATGATATAGCTGTTAGCTATAATGCCCCTCTCTGTCCATATATAATGATACAGCTGTTAGCTATAATGCCCCTCTCTCTGTCCATATATAATGATACAGCTGTTAGCTATAATGCCCCTCTCTCTGTCCATATATAATGATACAGCTGTTAGCTATAATGCCCCTCTCTCTGTCCATATATAATGATACAGCTGTTAGCTATAATGCTCCTCTCTCTGTCCATATATAATGATACAGCTGTTAGCTATAATGCTCCTCTCTCTGTCCATATATAATGATACAGCTGTTAGCTATAATGCTCCTCTCTCTGTCCATATATAATGATACAGCTGTTAGCTATAATGCTCCTCTCTCTGTCCATATATAATGATATAGCTGTTAGCTATAATGCTCCTCTCTCTGTCCATATATAATGATATAGCTGTTAGCTATAATGCTCCTCTCTCTGTCCATATATAATGATACAGCTGTTAGCTATAATGCTCCTCTCTCTGTCCATATATAATGATACAGCTGTTAGCTATAATGCCCCTCTCTCTGTCCATATATAATGATACAGCTGTTAGCTATAATGCCCCTCTCTCTGTCCATATATAATGATACAGCTGTTAGCTATAATGCTCCTCTCTCTGTCCATATATAATGATACAGCTGTTAGCTATAATGCCCCTCTCTCTGTCCATATATAATGATATAGCTGTTAGCTATAATGCCCCTCTCTCTGTCCATATATAATGATATAGCTGTTAGCTATAATGACCCTCTCTCTGTCCTTATATAATGATATAGCTGTTAGCTATAATGCCCCTCTCTGTCCATATATAATGATACAGCTGTTAGCTATAATGCTCCTCTCTCTGTCCATATATAATGATACAGCTGTTAGCTATAATGCCCCTCTCTCTGTCCATATATAATGATACAGCTGTTAGCTATAATGCTCCTCTCTGTCCATATATAATGATATAGCTGTTAGCTATAATGCCCCTCTCTCTGTCCATATATAATGATATAGCTGTTAGCTATAATGCTCCTCTCTCTGTCCTTATATAATGATATAGCTGTTAGCTATAATGCCCCTCTCTGTCCATATATAATGATACAGCTGTTAGCTATAATGCCCCTCTCTCTGTCCATATATAATGATACAGCTGTTAGCTATAATGCTCCTCTCTCTGTCCATATATAATGATACAGCTGTTAGCTATAATGCCCCTCTCTCTGTCCATATATAATGATACAGCTGTTAGCTATAATGCTCCTCTCTCTGTCCATATATAATGATATAGCTGTTAGCTATAATGCCCCTCTCTCTGTCCATATATAATGATACAGCTGTTAGCTATAATGCCCCTCTCTCTGTCCATATATAATGATACAGCTGTTAGCTATAATGCCCCTCTCTCTGTCCATATATAATGATACAGCTGTTAGCTATAATGACCCTCTCTCTGTCCTTATATAATGATATAGCTGTTAGCTATAATGCCCCTCTCTGTCCATATATAATGATACAGCTGTTAGCTATAATGCCCCTCTCTCTGTCCATATATAATGATATAGCTGTTAGCTATAATGCTCCTCTCTCTGTCCTTATATAATGATATAGCTGTTAGCTATAATGCTCCTCTCTGTCCATATATAATGATACAGCTGTTAGCTATAATGCCCCTCTCTCTGTCCATATATAATGATACAGCTGTTAGCTATAATGCTCCTCTCTCTGTCCATATATAATGATATAGCTGTTAGCTATAATGCCCCTCTCTCTGTCCATATATAATGATACAGCTGTTAGCTATAATGCCCCTCTCTCTGTCCATATATAATGATACAGCTGTTAGCTATAATGCCCCTCTCTGTCCATATATAATGATACAGCTGTTAGCTATAATGCCCCTCTCTCTGTCCATATATAATGATACAGCTGTTAGCTATAATGTCCCCTATAATGCCCCTCTCTCTGTCCATATATAATGATACAGCTGTTAGCTATAATGCCCCTCTCTCTGTCCATATATAATGATACAGCTGTTAGCTATAATGCCCTCTCTCTGTCCATATATAATGATACAGCCCTCTCTCTGTCCATATATAATGATACAGCTGTTAGCTATAATGCTCCTCTCTCTGTCCATATATAATGATACAGCTGTTAGCTATAATGCTCCTCTCTCTGTCCATATATAATGATACAGCTGTTAGCTATAATGCCCCTCTCTGTCCATATATAATGATATAGCTGTTAGCTATAATGCCCCTCTCTCTGTCCATATATAATGATATAGCTGTTAGCTATAATGCCCCTCTCTGTCCATATATAATGATACAGCTGTTAGCTATAATGCCCCTCTCTCTGTCCATATATAATGATACAGCTGTTAGCTATAATGCCCCTCTCTCTGTCCATATATAATGATACAGCTGTTAGCTATAATGCTCCTCTCTCTGTCCATATATAATGATACAGCTGTTAGCTATAATGCTCCTCTCTCTGTCCATATATAATGATACAGCTGTTAGCTATAATGCCCCTCTCTGTCCATATATAATGATACAGCTGTTAGCTATAATGCCCCTCTCTCTGTCCATATATAATGATACAGCTGTTAGCTATAATGCCCCTCTCTCTGTCCATATATAATGATACAGCTGTTAGCTATAATGCCCCTCTCTCTGTCCATATATAATGATATAGCTGTTAGCTATAATGCCCCTCTCTGTCCATATATAATGATATAGCTGTTAGCTATAATGCCCCTCTCTCTGTCCATATATAATGATATAGCTGTTAGCTATAATGCCCCTCTCTGTCCATATATAATGATATAGCTGTTAGCTATAATGCCCTCTCTGTCCATATATAATGATACAGCTGTTAGCTATAATGCCCCTCTCTCTGTCCATATATAATGATATAGCTGTTAGCTATAATGCCCTCTCTCTGTCCTTATATAATGATACAGCTGTTAGCTATAATGCCCCTCTCTGTCCATATATAATGATACAGCTGTTAGCTATAATGCCCCTCTCTCTGTCCATATATAATGATATAGCTGTTAGCTATAATGCTCCTCCTCTCTCTGTCCTTATATAATGATATAGCTGTTAGCTATAATGCCCCTCTCTGTCCATATATAATGATACAGCTGTTAGCTATAATGCCCCCTCTCTGTCCATATATAATGATACAGCTGTTAGCTATAATGCCCCCTCTCTGTCCATATATAATGATACAGCTGTTAGCTATAATGCTCCTCTCTCTGTCCATATATAATGATACAGCTGTTAGCTATAATGCTCCTCTCTCTGTCCATATATAATGATACAGCTGTTAGCTATAATGCCCCTCTCTGTCCATATATAATGATACAGCTGTTAGCTATAATGCCCCTCTCTCTGTCCATATATAATGATACAGCTGTTAGCTATAATGCCCCTCTCTCTGTCCATATATAATGATACAGCTGTTAGCTATAGCTATAATGCCCCTCTCTCTGTCCATATATAATGATACAGCTGTTAGCTATAATGCCCCTCTCTCTGTCCATATATAATGATACAGCTGTTAGCTATAATGCTCCTCTCTCTGTCCATATATAATGATACAGCTGTTAGCTATAATGCTCCTCTCTCTGTCCATATATAATTATACAGCTGTTAGCTATAATGCCCCTCTCTCTGTCCATATATAATGATACAGCTGTTAGCTATAATGCTCCTCTCTGTCCATATATAATGATACAGCTGTTAGCTATAATGCTCCTCTCTGTCCATATATAATGATACAGCTGTTAGCTATAATGCTCCTCTCTCTGTCCATATATAATGATACAGCTGTTAGCTATAATGCTCCTCTCTCTGTTCATATATAATGATACAGCTGTTAGCTATAATGCTCCTCTCTCTGTCCATATATAATGATATAGCTGTTAGCTATAATGCCCCTCTCTGTCCATATATAATGATATAGCTGTTAGCTATAATGCCCCTCTCTCTGTCCATATATAATGATATAGCTGTTAGCTATAATGCCCCTCTCTGTCCATATATAATGATATAGCTGTTAGCTATAATGCCCCTCTCTCTGTCCATATATAATGATATAGCTGTTAGCTATAATGCCCCTCTCTGTCCATATATAATGATACAGCTGTAAGCTATAATGCCCCTCTCTCTGTCCATATATAATGATATAGCTGTTAGCTATAATGCTCCTCTCTCTGTCCTTATATAATGATATAGCTGTTAGCTATAATGCCCCTCTCTGTCCATATATAATGATACAGCTGTTAGCTATAATGCCCCTCTCTCTGTCCATATATAATGATACAGCTGTTAGCTATAATGCTCCTCTCTCTGTCCATATATAATGATATAGCTGTTAGCTATAATGCCCCTCTCTCTGTCCATATATAATGATATAGCTGTTAGCTATAATGACCCTCTCTCTGTCCCTATATAATGATATAGCTGTTAGCTATAATGCCCCTCTCTCTGTCCATATATAATGATACAGCTGTTAGCTATAATGCTCCTCTCTGTCCATATATAATGATACAGCTGTTAGCTATAATGCTCCTCTCTCTGTCCATATATAATGATACAGCTGTTAGCTATAATGCTCCTCTCTCTGTCCATATATAATGATACAGCTGTTAGCTATAATTTTCCTCTCTCTGTCCATATATAATGATACAGCTGTTAGCTATAATGCCCCTCTCTCTGTCCATATATAATGATACAGCTGTTAGCTATAATGCCCCTCTCTCTGTCCATATATAATGATACAGCTGTTAGCTATAATGCCCCTCTCTCTGTCCATATATAATGATACAGCTGTTAGCTATAATGCCCCTCTCTCTGTCCATATATAATGATACAGCTGTTAGCTATAATGCTCCTCTCTCTGTCCATATATAATGATACAGCTGTTAGCTATAATGCTCCTCTCTCTGTCCATATATAATTATACAGCTGTTAGCTATAATGCCCCTCTCTCTGTCCATATATAATGATACAGCTGTTAGCTATAATGCTCCTCTCTGTCCATATATAATGATACAGCTGTTAGCTATAATGCTCCTCTCTGTCCATATATAATGATACAGCTGTTAGCTATAATGCTCCTCTCTCTGTCCATATATAATGATACAGCTGTTAGCTATAATGCTCCTCTCTCTGTTCATATATAATGATACAGCTGTTAGCTATAATGCTCCTCTCTCTGTCCATATATAATGATATAGCTGTTAGCTATAATGCCCCTCTCTGTCCATATATAATGATATAGCTGTTAGCTATAATGCCCCTCTCTCTGTCCATATATAATGATATAGCTGTTAGCTATAATGCCCCTCTCTGTCCATATATAATGATATAGCTGTTAGCTATAATGCCCCTCTCTCTGTCCATATATAATGATATAGCTGTTAGCTATAATGCCCCTCTCTCTGTCCATATATAATGATATAGCTGTTAGCTATAATGACCCTCTCTCTGTCCTTATATAATGATATAGCTGTTAGCTATAATGACCCTCTCTCTGTCCTTATATAATGATACAGCTGTTAGCTATAATGCTCCTCTCTCTGTCCATATATAATGATATAGCTGTTAGCTATAATGCCCCTCTCTCTGTCCATATATAATGATATAGCTGTTAGCTATAATGACCCTCTCTCTGTCCCTATATAATGATATAGCTGTTAGCTATAATGCCCCTCTCTCTGTCCATATATAATGATACAGCTGTTAGCTATAATGCTCCTCTCTGTCCATATATAATGATACAGCTGTTAGCTATAATTTTCCTCTCTCTGTCCATATATAATGATACAGCTGTTAGCTATAATGCCCCTCTCTCTGTCCATATATAATGATACAGCTGTTAGCTATAATGCCCCTCTCTCTGTCCATATATAATGATACAGCTGTTAGCTATAATGCCCCTCTCTCTGTCCATATATAATGATACAGCTGTTAGCTATAATGCCCCTCTCTCTGTCCATATATAATGATACAGCTGTTAGCTATAATGCTCCTCTCTCTGTCCATATATAATGATACAGCTGTTAGCTATAATGCTCCTCTCTCTGTCCATATATAATGATACAGCTGTTAGCTATAATGCTCCTCTCTCTGTCCATATATAATGATACAGCTGTTAGCTATAATGCCCCTCTCTGTCCATATATAATGATATAGCTGTTAGCTATAATGCCCCTCTCTCTGTCCATATATAATGATATAGCTGTTAGCTATAATGCCCCTCTCTGTCCATATATAATGATATAGCTGTTAGCTATAATGCCCCTCTCTGTCCATATATAATGATATAGCTGTTAGCTATAATGCCCCTCTCTCTGTCCATATATAATGATATAGCTGTTAGCTATAATGCCCCTCTCTCTGTCCATATATAATGATATAGCTGTTAGCTATAATGACCCTCTCTCTGTCCTTATATAATGATATAGCTGTTAGCTATAATGCCCCTCTCTGTCCATATATAATGATATAGCTGTTAGCTATAATGCCCCTCTCTCTGTCCATATATAATGATATAGCTGTTAGCTATAATGACCCTCTCTCTGTCCTTATATAATGATATAGCTGTTAGCTATAATGCTCCTCTCTGTCCATATATAATGATATAGCTGTTAGCTATAATGCTCCTCTCTCTGTCCTTATATAATGATATAGCTGTTAGCTATAATGCCCCTCTCTGTCCATATATAATGATACAGCTGTTAGCTATAATGCCCCTCTCTCTGTCCATATATAATGATACAGCTGTTAGCTATAATGCTCCTCTCTCTGTCCATATATAATGATATAGCTGTTAGCTATAATGCCCCTCTCTCTGCCCTCAGGGTGATTGAGTTTTAGCTATATGATGCTACATTTATAATGATATAGCTGTTAGCTTTACTGCCCCTCTCTCTGTCTGCAGGGTGATTGACCACAGCGAGGAGAACCGTATGACGACCCAGAGCGTGGCCATAGTGTTCGGCCCCACCCTCCTCAGACCCGAGACAGAGACGTGGAACATGGCGGTCCACATGGTCTATCAGAACCAGATAGTAGAGCTCATCCTGCTGGAGTACGAGGGCATCTTTAGGTAGACACCAAAGGGGTGACCTTTCCCCTGGGTACAGATCTAGGATCAGTTTCCCTTCCCACCCAATCATAACCTTAACCATTAGTGGAGGAAATGCTGAACTGACCCAAGATCGGCGTCTAGGTGCAACTTCACCCTACACTGGTAGAGACTGGAGGTGATGTTCACTAGGAACGACACGGAAGCTAATGGGATAAAACGGAGGGACTACGTGAACTTGTCCAATAAGAAACACTTGTTTTCGTTTTACGTTGTCAAATACTTCGTAACGTTGTGCTGTAATGACTCCAACCCAGGCCTCCTCTCTGAACACCATCACGACAATGCAGAGCTCTCAACCCAACCCAGGAGAGACTCACCTCCCTCTAACCCGAAGTCATTCACGCCTCAGAATCCATCTCCCGCCAACCAAACCTGTAAAACAACCAATAAACCCAAGTTGAGACTCTTAGCAGCCAACATGGAAGATGCGTCCCTCTCCTGCTCCTCTCTCCATGGCTGCTTTGTGGGACATTCTGCAAAAGCCAACATCCAATCCTGACTGTCCATTCACAGGATTACTATGACCATCATAAATGATCCCTCTCCTCTAAAGTACAGACTCTCTCTCCTCAGTGAAGCAGTCCGTTCTACACACTGGCTGTGTCTGACGTGGCTCACTACTCACTATGAAGTGCACTACTTCTGGCCAAAGGTAGTGCACTATGTAGGGAATAGGGAGCCATTTTGGGACGCAGGCCACCGACTCATGGTTTTACTTCAGCCATCGTACCAAAACTATTCTGCTTCTCTGGTTTTCAGAAGAAATCTTCTCCAATCAGTCAGATTTCAACTTGAAAATACAGAACTGGTCCTCTGACTGGTGGTGAATAAGGCAACCATTAATAATATGTACAGCTGTAGTGTGTTGTGTCAAATGGCACCCTATTCCCTTTGTAGTACACTACTTTTAACCAGAGCTCTGATCAAAGGTAGTGCACTATAAAGGGAATGAACAGGGTAACATGTTGGACGTGTGTGTGTGTGTGTGTGTGTGTGTGTGTGTGTGTGGACGGGGGATTGACTGACTGGAAATATGTTGTACAGATGTTTGATATTAATTATGTCTTGACGGTGAGTGTTAGAAACTTGGGGAAACAATCACTAACGTATTAAGATTCGTTCCATAACGTAGACTGATTGTGTAAAAAAAATAATAATAATAATCATTTAGGGTTGAAAAATTCAACTAATTTCCTAAAATTCCCAGATTTCCCCCAAATCACTGTTGGGAGGATTCCCTGGATATTCTGCATATTCACTCCTGATCCAGGCAACATTCCAACCAGGATTTCTGGAAAACCTGGGGAATTTGGGGAAAGTTACTGTCATTTTGCAACCCAAGAACTACTTACTATATGACCTGGGGTTGTGGAAGTTTACCTGAGTTGTGGGTAAATGACACATTCTGAATGTAATTCTTTTCCAAACTAACTGCTGTTCATGACTTCTTTGTCTAATTGGAATAAAGGCCTCCATTGAGATCCTGTAAAACTCGTGTCTCTTGTTTTCTCATCTCTTGTCTGACACACACACACACACACGTGAGCACTGATACCATCAATGGAAAACGTGCACCCATTTCCACCATCATTGAAAACAACACAAAGGTCTTTCTGGCTTGTTGACACTGGATTTTATGATATTCCGTTTTGCTGAGACAGCAAATTTCTACTTGACCTTCTGGGATGGAAAATTTCATGAAGCTATTTGTATACTGACATAACTAATGATTAGAATACATTTTATTGATGTAATACCACATTAAACCAAAAGGCAAATGAATATCAGTACAAGTTCAGTCCTTGAAATACACTTATTGGCAATATTATACTGTAGCTACAACATTTGATGAATAAATGCAGATTTTCCCACAATCCTGTCATTCATTTTTCCTGCTCCACCTGGAAGACTGTTTTGTAATAAAGTATCAAAACACTGGGAAAATAACTAATCATGTCATACACATTGTCACTCTGTCTCTGTGTCTTTCTCTCTCGATGTCTGTCTCTCTCTTCTCTGTCTGTCTCTCTCTCACACACATTTGTTCACATGTGAGCACTGATACCTTCAACCAAAATCATGTAAACATTGACACCATCCATGAACACAGGACAAATATCTTTCAGGTGTGGCTTGTTGATACTTGATATCATGATGAGTTTTGCTGAGAGAGCACATTTCTGTTTTACTTTGTTAATGAAACATATTTGATTGTAAATACTTTTTTCAATTCCAAACCTAATGATTAGAAGACTATATTATGAGGCAATAACCAATGAGACCAAAAGCCGAAGGTCATTATATTACAAACCTTGTTGTTAGACTTCATATCTACACGTGTCCCAGTTATCACCAGGTCATGGTTTAAGAGGACAGGATATAAAGGGGACAACTGAAACTCCAAAATAACAGCAGAAATAACCACAAGAAGAGGAAATCATCACCCAGGAATGAGAATGAAGAGTGTTGTATCTCTGCTGGTGTTGCTGCACTGCTGTCTGTCTGGAGCCCAGGTCCACAAAGACAGAGATGGAGTCAGTGTGAATGAGATCCAGCAGGTTGACTATGAGGACAGAGAGAGCAGAGGGAAGGACATTCAGACTGACAAACAGAGAGCTGAAGCTGCATTAACACACAGCCAGCAAACCTGCCAGCCTGACATCCACACTGTGCTGAGAGAGATGAGCACCATGATGGCAGAGCAGAGAGTTGAGCTGAGACACACAAAGACTGAACTGGGAGCCATGGAGGCCCGACTGAGAACCAGTGAGAGCCGACTGACAGACAGTGAGAGACGACTGACAGACAGTGAGAGCCGACTGACAGACAGTGAGAGCCGACTGACAGACAGTGAGAGCCGACTGACAGACAGTGAGAGACAGTGAGAGACGACTGACAGACAGTGAGAGCCGACTGACAGACAGTGAGAGCCGACTGACAGACAGTGAGAGCCGACTGAGAGACAGTGAGAGACGACTGACAGACAGTGAGAGCCGACTGACACACAGTGAGAGCCGACTGACAGACAGTGAGAGACAACTGACAGCCAGTGAGAGACAGGTGGAGGAACTGAGCAAAATGAACGAAGGTAAATCAGAATTATCTTTCATAACTGTTGTTATTACACAAAGGTCATAATCTGAGTCTAGGTACAGACCCAAAGTGTATTTATACTAATTATGATGACATCATGAGTCATGAGTCATTTATACTAAATCTCACTGACTTGTTTATTGTTCTGATTTCAGCACAAGCAGTGAAACTAAACTCCACGGAGACTCGTTCTAACATCACTGAGAGCCACGTTGAAGTTCTGAAGAGAAACAGTCAAGGTAATGGGAGGAGAATTAAGTATTAGTTTTGACAGTATGAAAAATATACTTATAGTCTGAATGACTGACCTTACTGTACTTCCAAAGTTGTGGCAAAGTGGCTTAAGGACAACAAAGTCAAGGTATTGGAGTGGCCATGACAAAGCTCTGACCTCAATCCCATAGAACATTTGTGGGCAGAACTGAAAAAGCGTGTGCGAGCAAGGAGGCCTACAAACCTGACTCAGTTACACCAGCTCTGTCAGGAGGAATGGGCCTAAATTCACCCAACTTATTGTGGGAAGCTTGTGGAAGGCTACCCGAAACATTTGTCCCATGTTAAACAATTTAAAGGCAATGCTACCAAATACTAATTGAGTGTATGTAAACTTCTGACCCACTGGGAATGTGATGAAAGAAATAAAAGCTGAAAGAAATAATTCTCTCTACTATTATTCTGACATTTCACATTCTTAAAATAAAGAGATGATTCTAACTGACCTAGGACAGGGAATTATTACTAAGATTAAATGTCAGGAATTGTGAAAAACTGAGGTTAAATGTATTTGGCTAAGGTGTATGTAAACTTCTGACTTCAACTATATATATGTAGTCTGAATGACTGACCTTATTGTTGATAACATGTCTAATCTACACCAACTAGTGTCCAGTTAGATCAAGTAGTGTTGACTCATCTCTGTCCCACAGACAGGAAGGTGGCTTCCTCAGCCTCACTAGCAGCACCTGGTCAAGGAGGAAACACTGGACCCTTCAACACTGGAACCACCCTGGTCTACAGAAATATCTACTCAAACATTGGCAATGCTTATAACCCCACTACAGGTACACTACATTCATATCATCAGTATTTATAAGTCTGTGTGAAAACATAGTTATTAATAGTCCTCTGTCCTCGTCTCTGATGACTGGTTCTATGTGAATGTTGTGTTCTGATACAGGGATCTTCACAGCACCAGTGAGAGGACTCTACCTCTTCAGGTTTTACATCTATGGACACGGTGATAATTCAGTTCCTACAACTACATTCTTGCATAAGAATGGACATCAGATAGCTATTGCACATGCTGAACAAGCTAGTGGTGGTATTAACTCCTCTAATGGAGTGTCACTGCTGCTGGAGGTAGGAGATGTGGTCAACATGCATCTCTGGGTTGGGGGAAAGATACTTGATAATGAAAATCGCTACAGCACCTTCAGTGGTCACCTGCTCTTCACCATGTGAGAATCTTTTGCCTTACGCCCTCAGTCTTTCACATGCCTTTTTGCAAACTCGAGTTGGGCCTTTTTCTCAGCAGTGGCTACCGTCTGGCCACTCTCCCTTAAAGCCCAGAATGGTGAAATGCTGTAGAGATGGTTGCCCTTCTGGCAGGTTATCCCATCTCAACCAAGGAACTCTGTAGTTCTGTTAGATGGGTCATTGGCCTCTTGGTCACCTCCCAAACCAATGTCCTTTTTCCGGTTGCTCAGTTTGGATCCGACGGCCACCTGTAGGCAGAGTCTGGGTAGTTACATATTTTTTATTTTCCAATGATGGAGACCCCTGTGATCTTGGAAACTTACAACACTCTAGAAATTGTTTTCTTCCCTTCCCCAGAATTATAAACTCTAATCTACTGAGATCTACAGACAGTTCCTTGGACTTTGTGATATAGTTTCTGCACTGTCAACTGTGGGACCTTATATAGACAGGTGTGTTTCTTTCTAAGTCATGTCCAAACAATTGAATTGGCCACAGACGGACTCCAATCAAGTTGTAATGACGTCTCAAGGATGATCAAAGGAAATTAGATGCACCTGAGCTCAATTTGGTGTATCATAGCAAAGGGGTGTGAAAACTTATGTAAATTACACATTTATGTGTTTAATTTTCAATAAATTAGCAAAACTGTCAGAAATGTTTTCACTTTGCCATTATGGGGAATTGCATGTAGATGGGTGAGGGGAAAACATTTTGAATTCACGCTGTAACACAACAACATTTGGAATAATTCAAAGGGTATGAGCACTTTCTGAAGGCACTGTATTTGTCCAACTAACCTAGACTTACTATCCTATCCTTTCTGAAGGCACTGTATTTAACTAACCTAGACCTACTAACCTAGTCCTACTAACCTAGACCTACTAACCTAGTCCTACTAACCTAGACTTACTAACCTAGTCCTACTAACCTAGACTTACTATCCTATCCTTTCTGAAGGCACTGTATTTGTCCAACTAACCTAGACCTACTCACCTAGTCCTACTAACCTAGATTTACTATCCTATCCTTTCTGAAGGCACTGTATTTGTCCAACTAACCTAGACCTACTCACCTAGTCCTACTAACCTAGATTTACTATCCTATCCTTTCTGAAGGCACTGTATTTGTCCAACTAACCTAGACCTACTCACCTAGTCCTACTAACCTAGATTTACTATCCTATCCTTTCTGAAGGCACTGTATTTGTGCTGGAAAATACTTTTTAGTAATTGTCTTAGCGTTGTAAACTCTCCATTTGCTCTCTAATAGTTTAAACTAAGGTAGTTGTCAATGTGAAAAGTAGATATTCTTAATCGTACCTCCACTTCAAGTTGAACCCCATTAGCTTTTGTCAAAAAAGCAAAAAGCGACATTACATGTTAATTTATTTATTAAAAAAAAAAATTCTCTCCAATTTCGTCAAATCCAATTACGATCTTGTCTCCTCGCTGCAACTTCCCAACATGTGACATTTTTACCCGGACTCGGGTAGCCGCGGAAAAGGCCTTGAAGTAACAGCTAGCTGCAGTAAAAACTGGCACCTATTAGCCAGCAGTATGAGGACCCGTCCCTACCCGAGGCCCAACAACTGTCAGCCTCGTCCTCTGTCGAAGACATCCTTTATGAGCTGAGATTCCAACGTACAGAACACAACATCAAACTAGATGGCATTAACTCTCAGCTTAGTGCAAAAGGGAGCAAAGTGACAACACTGGAAAATGCTTTGCCTGACATCCATAACAAGAAAACCATCAACGCGGGACGCCTGGATGAGGCAGAGGGGTGAATCCTGTCCATCTGGAAGAAAACAGAGGACCTGGAAAGTAGGGGGCGAGGGAATAACGCTTTTCCATTAAACCTGGCCAAAAAAGAAGAGGAAATCTTTTTTTTATTTTATTGATTTATTTCACCTTTATTTAACCAGGTAGGCCAGTTGAGAGCAAGTTCTCATTTACAACTGCGACCTGGCCAAGATAAAGCAAAGCAGTTCGACACAAACAACAACACAGAGCTACACATAGAGTAAAAAAACATACAGTCAATAATACAGTAGAAAAAAAAGTATATACACAGTGAGTGCAAATCAGGTAGAATAAGGGAGGTAAAGGCAATAAATAGGCCATGGTAGCGAAGTAATTACAATATAGCAATTAAACATTGGATGAATGTGCAAGTAGAGATACTGGGGTGCAGTGATCTGTGAGCTGCTCTGATAGCTGGTGCTTAAAGATAGTGAGGGAGACATAAGTCTCCAGCTTGATTTTTTCAGTTCATTCCAGTCATTGACAGCAGAGAACTGGAGGGAAAGGCGGCCGAAGGAGGAATTGGCTTTGGGGGTGACCAATGAAATATACTTGCTGGAGCGCGTGCTGTGGCTACTCTCTGTCCCCACTAATCTCTGTCCCCCCTGCTGAATGATGTCTTACTCTACATATCCAACCCTGAGGAATCCCCCCCCCCCCATCAAATCAAGAATGATCTCTGAACCTGGATCTCCCTCCGAATCAGCTCTGTACAAAGAATCAATGTTATCTGTATGAACTCCCTCCCAAGATTGAACTATTTATTCCAGATGCTCCCATGATATCTCCCAGTTTACTTTTTCAAAACAACCAACCAAAGCATCACCAAATTTATATGGGGCAATTAAAAACCTAGGATCAAGTTCTCCAACCTGAATCTAAGGGTGGTCTTGCCCTTCCCTCCCTTCAATTGTACTACTGGTCTACCCAAATATGCAACATGCTAACATGGATCACAAACAGACAAAACTCAATGTCGATTCAGATCGAGCCCCAATCATGTGGTTCATTGCCCTAAACTCAATTATATTCATGAATAACGTTAGTGAAGTGGGCAACATAGCCATAACATTTGTGATTTACAGCACTATAATGGAAGGACTGTAGGAAATACCTTGGCATTTCCTCCCAGATATGCTCTCACTCTCCTATAGTATACAACCCAGACTTGCCAAAAGTCCTGAGTGATGCCACTCTCCTATAGTATACAACCCAGACTTGCCAAAAGCCCTGAGGGATGCCACTCTCCTATAGTATACAACCCAGACTTGCCAAAAGCCCTGAGGGATGCCACCCTCCTAT
Organism: Oncorhynchus nerka; assembly: GCF_034236695.1. Lineage (NCBI taxonomy): Eukaryota > Metazoa > Chordata > Actinopteri > Salmoniformes > Salmonidae > Oncorhynchus > Oncorhynchus nerka. The sequence goes on from NC_088424.1 coordinate 41,118,249, forward strand.
AGTATACAACCCAGACTTGCCAAAAGTCCTGAGTGATGCCACTCTCCTATAGTATACAACCCAGACTTGCCAAAAGCCCTGAGGGATGCCACTCTCCTATAGTATACAACCCAGACTTGCCAAAAGTCCTGAGTGATGCCACTCACCTATAGTATACAACCCAGACTTGCCAAAAGTCCTGAGTGATGCCACTCTCCTATAGTATACAACCCAGACTTGCCAAAAGCCCTGAGGGATGCCACTCTCCTATAGTATACAACCCAGACTTGCCAAAAGCCCTGAGGGATGCCACTCTCCTATAGTATACAACCCAGACTTGCCAAAAGTCCTGAGTGATGCCACTCTCCTATAGTATACAACCCAGACTTGCCAAAAGTCCTGAGTGATGCCACTCTCCTATAGTATACAACCCAGACTTGCCAAAAGTCCTGAGTGATGCCACTCTCCTATAGTATACAACCCAGACTTGCCAAAAGCCCTGAGGGATGCCACTCTCCTATAGTATACAACCCAGACTTGCCAAAAGCCCTGAGTGATGCCACTCACCTATAGTATACAACCCAGACTTGCCAAAAGTCCTGAGTGATGCCACTCACCTATAGTATACAACCCAGACTTGCCAAAAGCCCTGAGGGATGCCACTCTCCTATAGTATACAACCCAGACTTGCCAAAAGCCCTGAGGGATGCCACTCTCCTATAGTATGCAACCCAGACTTGCCAAAAGTCCTGAGTGATGCCACTCTCCTATAGTATACAACCCAGACTAGCCAAAAGTCCTGAGTGATGCCACTCTCCTATAGTATACAACCCAGACTTGCCAAAAGCCCTGAGGGATGCAAACTTTAATCTTTGGTGTATTCTGGGGATCAGGACCTTTTCAGACCTGTTTCATCACAACACAACTATACTGAAATCTTTTCAAGAGCTCTGCAGTGAATTCAATGTGGCAACATCATTTAAAATATATATATCTTCAAATTAGACACGTCATTTCCTCATTCACTTCCAAGGGGAGGTTTAGAGCTCAGCTGAATGAAGTTGAGACCCTTCTTGCTTCAGCACAATCCACCAAAGACTAAATCTCCTATATCAATGTGGGCTCCTCCTTTACTACGATGAAAAGAATCTGGGAAAAGGACCTCTGTCTGACTATCAGTGAAGAGTTATGGGCGGATGTTTCCTACAAGGTATACTGCTCCTCTACTAATGTAAAAATGATAGAATATAATTACAAATGTTTATACACATGTTATTACAACCCAGTGAGACTCAATAGAATGAAAACAGACATTTCTCCTGATTGTAAAATATGTACCTCTGAAAGTGGAACCTATATGCATGTATTGTGGAGTTGTAGAGAGATTACCAGATTTTTGGCGATCTATGCATACAAAATATGCATGCAAAATACTAGATGTACAGTTTGATATGAACCTGTGTCTTTACGTTTTGATTGCTGAGGATGTGTTTACATTTAATCAATTTTAGAATAAGGCTGTAACGTAACAAAATGTGGAAAAAGTCTAGGGGTCTGAATACTTTCCGAAAGCACTGTACATTTACATTTAAGTCATTTAGCAGACGCTCTTATCCAGAGCGACTTACATGTTGTGTAAGGTGCTGTAAAAACTCATGATTTGCTCTTTGTCTCAGCTGAAGCTGGAACATGATCACAGATAGTGCTGTTGCACATTTAGTTGTTTGTTTGGTTTTATATTCTATTATTTATGTCAGACACATCTGTGAATGTGGAATGTGTTATGTTTGTTGATTTGGAAAAACAAGAAAACTTAATAAAACTTTAAATAAAATTACATAAGAAAGACATACATATCTTAGGGTTGAAATAAGGAAATTTATAACAAATGACTCTGGATGGAAATAGAAATGTCTTGTAAATATTATACTGTACAGTATGATGTCTTTAATCAATGTAAAGAAACAGATTTTCCTTTTCCTACATATATTTTCTGCTGTACATTGAAGACTAGTAAACACTGTGTTGAGTATTGTGAAATAAAGTGATAAAAAAAATAATAATAATAATGATTCATTTTCAGACTAACACACACACACACACACACACACACACACACACACACACACACACACACACACACACACACACACACACACACACACACACACACACACACACACACACACACACACACACACACACACACACACACACTGTGATTACAGTTCACACGAGGGCAGAATGACTGACTACTAAATCTGTCAACCACCATTCATCCACACAAGGTCAAAGGTCTTTCAGCTGGGGCTTGTTGACACTCTATATCACCATACGACTTATTTTTGAGAAAGCATATTTCTGTTTTACTTTGTTGATGGGGTTTTTAAAATTATAAATAATTCACATCGTTCCATATGTAATGATTAGAATACTATATTATGAATGTATATTTTAAGCCAAAATGCAAAGGTAAATAATTCATTGGAATGAATTGAATGCTTTGTTCTGTTTGTTGTGTCACATGGTTATTTGAAGACCATAGAAATCAGATAAAAGTGATCATGAGGTGAATCAGTCTGATTTACCACCTTGTTGATAGGCTTCATATCTACACGTGTCCCAGTTATCACCAGGTCATGGTTTAAGAGGACAGGATATAAAGGGGACAACTGAGACTCCAAAATAACAGCAGAAATAACCACAAGAAGAGGAAATCATCACCCAGGAATGAGAATGAAGAGTGTTGTATCTCTGCTGGTGTTGCTGCACTGCTGTCTGTCTGGAGCCCAGGTCCACAAAGACAGAGATGGAGTCAGTGTGAATGAGATCCAGCAGGTTGACTATGAGGACAGAGAGAGCAGAGGGAAGGACATTCAGACTGACAAACAGAGAGCTGAAGCTGCATTAACACACAGCCAGCAAACCTGCCAGCCTGACATCCACACTGTGCTGAGAGAGATGAGCACCATGATGGCAGAGCAGAGAGTTGAGCTGAGACACACAAAGACTGAACTGGGAGCCATGGAGGCCCGACTGAGAGCCAGTGAGAGCCGACTGACAGACAGTGAGAGACAGGTGGAGGAACTGAAAGTCCAGCTGACATCCAAAGTGGAGGACCTGAGCAAAATAAATGAAGGTAAATCAGAATTATCTTTCATAGCTGTTGTTGTAACACGAAGGTCTTAATCTGAGTCTAGGTACAGACCCAAAGTGTATTTATACTAATTAATATGACATCATGAGTCATGAGTCATTTATACTAAATCTCACTGACTTGTTTATTGATCATGTATCTGATTTCAGCACAAGCAGTGAAACTAAACTCCATGGAGACTCGTTCTAACATCACTGAGAGACATGTTGAAGTTCTGAAGAGAAACAGTCAAGGTAATGGGAGGAAAATGAAGTATTAGTTTTGACAGAATAAAAATATATATATATGGTATGAATGACTGACCTTATTGTTGATAACATGTCTAATCTACACCATCTAGTGTCCAGTTAGATAAAGTAGTGTTGACTCATCTCTGTCCACAGACAGGAAGGTGGCTTTCTCAGCCTCACTAGCAGCACCTGGTCAAGAAGGAAACACTGGACCCTTCAACACTGGAACCACCCTGGTCTACAGAAATATCTACTCAAACATTGGCAATGCTTATAACCCCACTACAGGTACACTACATTCATATCATCAGTATTTATAAGTCTGTGTGAAAACATAGTTATTAATAGTCCTCTGTCCTCGTCTCTGATGACTGTTTCTATGTGAATGTTGTGTTCTGATACAGGGATCTTCACAGCACCAGTGAGAGGACTCTACCTCTTCAGGTTTTACATCTATGGACACGGTGATAATTCAGTTCCTACAACTACATTCTTGCATAAGAATGGACATCAGATAGCTATTGCACATGCTCACCAAGCTGGTGGTGCTATTAACTCCTCTAATGGAGTGTCACTGCTGCTGGAGGTAGGAGATGTGGTCTACATGCATCTCTGGGCTGGGAGAAAGATATATGATGATGCAAATCGTCACAGCACCTTCAGTGGTCACCTGCTCTTCACTATGTAGGAGGGTTATTGAAGGACTGTATCAGTGATCTGTTCTGGAAAATATTCAGAACTTTTAGTAACATTGTCTTAGCGTTGAATGTTCTCCATTTTCTCTCTAACAGTTCAAACTAAGGAAGTTCTCAAGGAGAAAAGTAGGTGAAATTTACAAGATTTAAAATACATATCGTATCCAAGTTTCAAAATAGAAAAATAATAACAAGAATATATTAAGAATGAAAATGTTAATGTCATGTAAATATGATACTGTCCACTAAGACTTCTTTCATTCATGTAGAGATGTTGACCCCCCCCCTCACCCCCCCCCCCCCTCCACCCACTTCTTACATTCATTTTCTACTGTAAATTGAAGAGTAGTAAACATTGTGTTGTGTATTATGTAATAAAGTGTTTATCAAAAAAAGGACAAAGTGTCATTACACGAACACACACGGACACACAAACACACACGGACACACAAACACACACAGACACACATACACACATGGACACACAAACACACACAAACACACACGGACACAAACACACACAAACACACAAACACACACAAACACACACGGACACACAAACACACATGGACACACAAACACACACAGACACACACGGACACACACACACACAAACACACACAAACACACACGGACACACAAACACACACAAACACACACGGACACACAAACACACACACACAACAAACACACACACACAAACACACACAAACAACAAACACACACAAACAACACGGACACACGGACACAAACACACACACACAAACACACACAACACAAACACACACAAACACACACGGACACACAAACACGGACACACACAAACACAAACACACACAAACACACACGGACACACAAACACACACAAACACACAACACACAAACACACACAAACACACACGGACACACAAACACACACAAAACACACACGGACACACACAAACACACACAAACACACACGGACACACAAACACACACAAACACACACGGACACACAAACACACACAAACACACACGGACACACAAACACACACAAACACACACGGACACACAAACACACACAAACACACACGGACACACAAACACACACAAACACACACGGACACACAAACACACAAACACACACAAACACACAAACACACACAAACACACACACACACACACACACACACACAAACACACACGGACACACAAACACACACAAACACACAACACAAACACACACAAACACACACAAACACACACGGACACACAAACACACACAAAACACAAACACACACGGACACACAAACACACACGGACACACAAACACACACAAACACACACAGACACACACGGACACACAAACACACACAGACACACGGACACACAAACACACACGGACACACAAACACACAAACACACACGGACACACACGGACACACGGACACACACAGACACACAAACACACACGGATACACGGACACACACAGACACACAAACACACACGGACACACAAACACACACGGACACAATCACACACAGACACACAAACACACACAAACACACACGGACACACAAACACACACGGACACACAAACACACACCGACACACAAACACACACGGACACACACAAACACACAAACACACACAAACACACACGGACACACATTGTGGGAACTATGTGCACGTGGGCAGACTGACTGACTCCTAAATCCGTCAACCACCGTTAATGAACACAAAGCAAACGTCTTTCAGGTGCTGCTTGTTGATAATCATGATAGTAGTTTTTGCTGAGAGAGGACATATCTATTTCACTTTGCTGATTGGAAATATTTGACTGTAAATCGTGAATTCACTTCCAAACCGAATGATTAGAATACTATATAATGAGGTAATAACCAATGAGACCAAAAGGCAAAGGTCATTATATTATAAACCTGCTATTGACATTTAGACATTCTATGTTCTGTTTGCTGTGTCACATGGTTATTATAGGACCACAGAAATCAGATAAAAGTGAGGTGAATCAGTCTGATTTACCACCTTGTTGTTAGGCTTCATATCTACACGTGTCCCAGTTATCACCAGGTCATGGTTTAAGAGGACAGGATATAAAGGGGACAACTGAGACTCCAAAATAACAGCAGAAATAACCACAAGAAGAGGAAATCATCACACAGGAATGAGAATGAAGAGTGTTGTATCTCTGCTGGTGTTGCTGCACTGCTGTCTGTCTGGAGCCCAGGTCCACATAGACAGAGATGGAGTCAGTGTGAATGAGATCCAGCAGGTTGACTATGAGGACAGAGAGAGCAGAGGGAAGGACATTCAGACTGACAAACAGAGAGCTGAAGCTGCATTAACACACAGCCAGCAAACCTGCCAGCCTGACATCCACACTGTGCTGAGAGAGATGAGCACCATGATGGCAGAGCAGAGAGTTGAGCTGAGACACACAAAGACTGAACTGGGAGCCATGGAGGCCCGACTGAGAACCAGTGAGAGCTGACTGACAGACAGTGAGAGCCGACTGACAGACAGTGAGAGACAACTGACAGACAGTGAGAGCCGACCGACAGACAGTGAGAGCCGACTGACAGACAGTGAGAGCCGACTGACAGACAGTGAAAGCCGACTGACAGACAGTGAGAGCCGACTGACAGACAGTGAGAGCCGACTGACAGACAGTGAGCGCCGACTGACAGACAGTGAGAGACAGTGAGAGACGACTGACAGACAGTGAGAGCCGACTGACAGACAGTGAGAGCCGACTGACAGACAGTGAGAGACAACTGACAGCCAGTGAGAGGCAGGTGGAGGAACTGAGCAAAATGAACGAAGGTAAATCAGAAAAATCTCTTTCCTAGCTGTTGTTATTACACAAAGGTCTTAATCTGAGTCTAGGTACAGACCCAAAGTGTATTTTATACTAATTAAGATGACATCATGAGTCATGAGTCATTTATACTAAATCTCACTGACTTGTTTATTGATCATGTATCTGATTTCAGCACAAGCAGTGAAACTAAACTCCATGGAGACTCGTTCTAACATCACTGAGAGACACGTTGAAGTTCTGAAGAGAAACAGTCAAGGTAATGGGAGGAGAATTAAGTATTAGTTTTGACAGTTTGAAAAATATACTTATAGTCTGAATGACTGACCTTACTGTACTTCCAAAGTTGTGGCAAAGTGGCTTAAGGACAACAAAGTCAAGGTATTGGAGTGGCCATGACAAAGCTCTGACCTCAATCCCATTGAACATTTGTGGGCAGAACTGAAAAAGTGTGTGCGAGCAAGGAGGCCTACAAACCTGACTCAGTTACACCAGCTCTGTGAGAGACAGTGAGAGACGACTGACAGACAGTGAGAGCCGACTGACAGACAGTGAGAGCCGACTGACAGACAGTGAGAGCCGACTGACAGACAGTGAGAGACAGTGAGAGACGACTGACAGACAGTGAGAGACGACTGACAGACAGTGAGAGCCGACTGACACACAGTGAGAGACAGGTGGAGGAACTGAGCAAAATGAACGAAGGTAAATCAGAATTATCTTTCATAACTGTTGTTATTACACAAAGGTCATAATCTGAGTCTAGGTACAGACCCAAAGTGTATTTATACTAATTATGATGACATCATGAGTCATGAGTCATTTATACTAAATCTCACTGACTTGTTTATTGTTCTGATTTCAGCACAAGCAGTGAAACTAAACTCCATGGAGACTCGTTCTAACATCACTGAGAGCCACGTTGAAGTTCTGAAGAGAAACAGTCAAGGTAATGGGAGGAGAATTAAGTATTAGTTTTGACAGTATGAAAAATATACTTATAGTCTGAATGACTGACCTTACTGTACTTCCAAAGTTGTGGCAAAGTGGCTTAAGGACAACAAAGTCAAGGTATTGGAGTGGCCATGACAAAGCTCTGACCTCAATCCCATAGAACATTTGTGGGCAGAACTGAAAAAGCGTGTGCGAGCAAGGAGGCCTACAAACCTGACTCAGTTACACCAGCTCTGTCAGGAGGAATGGGCCTAAATTCACCCAACTTATTGTGGGAAGCTTGTGGAAGGCTACCCGAAACATTTGTCCCATGTTAAACAATTTAAAGGCAATGCTACCAAATACTAATTGAGTGTATGTAAACTTCTGACCCACTGGGAATGTGATGAAAGAAATAAAAGCTGAAAGAAATAATTCTCTCTACTATTATTCTGACATTTCACATTCTTAAAATAAAGAGATGATCCTAACTGACCTAGGACAGGGAATTATTACTAAGATTAAATGTCAGGAATTGTGAAAAACTGAGGTTAAATGTATTTGGCTAAGGTGTATGTAAACTTCTGACTTCAACTATATATATGTAGTCTGAATGACTGACCTTATTGTTGATAACATGTCTAATCTACACCAACTAGTGTCCAGTTAGATCAAGTAGTGTTGACTCATCTCTGTCCCACAGACAGGAAGGTGGCTTCCTCAGCCTCACTAGCAGCACCTGGTCAAGGAGGAAACACTGGACCCTTCAACACTGGAACCACCCTGGTCTACAGAAATATCTACTCAAACATTGGCAATGCTTATAACCCCACTACAGGTACACTACATTCATATCATCAGTATTTATAAGTCTGTGTGAAAACATAGTTATTAATAGTCCTCTGTCCTCGTCTCTGATGACTGGTTCTATGTGAATGTTGTGTTCTGATACAGGGATCTTCACAGCACCAGTGAGAGGACTCTACCTCTTCAGATTTTACATCTTTGGAGAGGGTGACAGTTCAGTTTATACAACTGCAATCTTGTGTATGAATGGACATCAGATAGCTATTGCACATGCTTACCAAGCTGGTGGTGCTATTAACTCCTCTAATGGAGTGTCACTGCTGCTGGACGTAGGAGATGTGGTCTACATGCATCTCTGGGCTGGGAGAAAGATATATGATGATGAATATCGTCACAGCACCTTCAGTGGTCACCTGCTCTTCACTATGTAGGAGGGTTATTGAAGGACTGTATCAGTGATCTGTACAGGAAAATATTCAGACATTTGAACAACATTGTCTTAGCATTGAAAGTTCTCCATTTGCTCTCTAATAGTTCAAACTAAGGCAGTTCTCAAGGAGAAAAGTAGGTGAAATTTACAAGATTTGAAAATACATATAGTATCCAAGTTTTTAAAATAGAAAAATAATTGTTTTAAATATACTCAAAATTAAAATATTAATGTCATGTAAATATTATACTGTCCACTAAGACTTTTTTAATTCATGTACTTAGATGTTGACCCCCACCAGTACATTTAACACTAGTCAACATTGTGTTGAATATTATTTAATAAAGTGTTTATCAAAAGAATGACTAGTAGTAACGTTGTCACACACACACACACACAATAGAGAGCCCTCGGTTCTCTATGGTGTTTAGGTCAGAACGTGACTGGGGGGTTATCTAGTTGTTTTGATTTCTTGGTTGGTGGTTTGTGTGGTTCCCAATTATTTTTACAATGACGGCCTATGGGACACCCAATTACAGCCAGATGTGATGCAGCCTGGATTTGAACCAGGTGCTGCAGTGACACAACTGAGCTGAGATGCAGTGTCTTAGACCACTGCAGCACTCGGGAGCCCAACTAACCTTTAGACCTTGACTTCTTCTCGGGCCTACCGTGCCAATATATCCTCCAAAAACTGGCTTCTCTGGCATTATCACTTAAATCATCATTTAGACCAAAAGCAAAAGGTAAATATATTATAAAAATGGTATTGACATTTAGGCATTCTATGTTCTGTTTGCTGTGTCACATTGTAATTATAGGACCATTGCAATCAGATAATAGTAATCATGAGGTGAATCAGTTTGATTTATCACCTTAATGCTACATATCTAGATGTGTCCCTGTTATCACCAGGTCATGGTTTAAGAGGGCAGGATATAAAGGGGAGTTGCGGTGAACAGCAATCTTCAAGTTTTTCCACAGATTTTCAATGGGATTCAAGTCTGGGCTTTGGCTGGGCCATTCAAGGACTTTCACATTCTTGTTCTGAAGCCATTCCAACGTTTGTTTGGCTGTATGCTTGGGGTCATTGTTCTGTTGGAATGTAAAATCTTTGCCCCAGTCTAAGGTTGTTTGCACTCTGAAGTAGGTTCTCATCAAAGATTAACCTGTATTTGGCTCCATTCATTGTTCCCTCTATCCTTACCAGTCTCCATGATGCTGAAAAGCATCCCCATAGCATGATGCTGCCACCACCATGCTTCACGGTAGGGATGGTGTTAGACGGGTGATGAACTGTGCCTGTTTATCTCCAAATCAAATCAAATTCATTTATATAGCCCTTCGTACATCAGCTGATATCTCAAAGTGCTGTACAGAAACCCAGCCTAAAACCCCAAACAGCAAGCAATACAGGTGTAGAAGCATGGTGGCTAGGAAAAACTCCCTAGAAGGGGCAAAACCTAGGAAGAAACTTAGAGAGGAACCAGGCTATGAGGGGGGGCCAGTCCTCTTCTGGCTGTGCCGGGTGGAGATTATAACAGAACATGGCCAAGATGTTCAAATGTTCATAAATGACCAGCATGGTCAAATAATAATAATCACAGTAGTTGTCGAGGGTGCAGCAAGTCAGCACCTCAGGAGTAAATGTCAGTTGGCTTTTCATAGCCGATCATTAAGAGTATCTCTACCACTCCTGCTGTCTCTAGAGAGTTGAAAACAGCAGGTCTGGGACAGGTAGCACGTCCGGACAGGGCCAAACCTGTACCCCTGGACAGGGCCAAACAGGAAGGATATAACCCAACCCACTTTGCTAAAGCACAGCCCCCACACCACTAGAGGGATATCTTCAACCACCAACTTACCATCCTGAGATAAGGCCGAGTATAGCCCACAAAGATCTCCGCCACGGCACAACCCAAGGGGGGGCGCCAACCCAGACAGGAAGATCACATCAGTGACTCAACCCACTCAAGTGACGCACTCCTCCTAGGGACGGCATGAAAGAGCTCCAGTAAGCTAGTGACTCAGCCCCTGCAATAGGGTTAGAGGCAGAGAATCCCAGTGGAAAGATGGGAACCGGCCAGGCAGAGACAGCAAGGGCAGTTCGTTGCTCCAGAGCCTTTCCGTTCACCTTCACACTCCCGGGCCAGACTACACTCAATCATATGACCCACTGAAGAGATGAGTCTTCAGTAAAGACTTAAAGGTTGAGACCGAGTCTGCGTCTCTCACATGGGTAGGCAGACCATTCCATAAAAATGGAGCTCTCAAATGGAGTAAACGAATAAACATTAACGCTTGGGCTTCTAGCTTCAGTTTATACAGTCGTGGCCAAAAGTTTTGAGAATGGCACAAATATTAATTTATACAAAGTTTGCTGTTTCAGTGTCTTTAGATATTTTTGTCAGATGTTTCTCTGGAAAACTGAAGTATAATTACAAGCATTTCATAAGTGTCAAAGGCTTTTATTGACAATTACATGAAGTTGATGCAAAGAGTCAATATTTGCAGTGTTGACCCTTCTTTTTCAAGACCTCTGCAATCCGCCCTGGCATGCTGTCAATTAACTTCTGGGCCACATCCTGACTGATGACAGCCCATTCTTGCATAATCAATGCTTGGAGTTTGTTCAGAATTTGTGGGTTTTTGTTTGTCCACCCGCATCTTGAGGATTGACCACAAGTTCTCAATGGGATTAACGTCTGGGGAGTTTCCTGGCCATGGACCCAAAATATCGATGTTTTGTTCCCCGAGCCACTTAGTTATCACTTTTGCCTTATGGCAAGATGCTCCATCATGCTGGAAAAAGCACTGTTCGTCACTAAATTGTTCTTGGATGGTTGGGAGAAGTTGCTCTCGGGGATGTGTTGGTACCATTCTTTATTCATGGCAAGCTCTGTACTGGTGGAGGCCTGATCGCGCAGCTGAATCAACTTTAGGAGACGGTCCTGGCGCTTGCTGGACTTTCTGGGGCGCCAACAATTGAACGGCTCTCCCTGAAGTTCTTGATGATCCGCTAAATGGTTGATTTAGGTGCCCTTTTTGAAGCAATGATGACGGCACGTGTTTCCTTACAGGTAACCATGGTTGGCAGAGGAAGCACAATGATTCCAAGCACCACCCTCCTTTTGAAGCTTCCAGTCTGTTATTCGAACTCAATCAGCATGACAAGAGTGATCTCCAGCCTTGTCCTCGTCAACACTCACACCTGTGTTAACGAGAGAATCACTGACATGATGTCATCTGGTTCTTTTGTTGCAGGGCTGAAATGCAGTTGTCACGTCCTGACCCTAGTTCCTTTGTTATGTCTCTATTTTAGGTTGGTCAGGGCGTGAGTTGGGGTGGGCATTCTATGTTTTTGTTCTAGTTTTGTATTTCTATGTGTTTGGCCTAGTATGGTTCCCAATCAGAGGCAGCTGTCAATCGTTGTCTCTGATTGAGAACCATACTTAGGCAGCCTGTTTTCGCCGTTGAGTTGTGGGTAGTTGTTTTCTGTTTTGTGTTTCGTCACCTAATAGGACTGTTTCGTTTCTGTCGTGTTTTCTACTTTGTTATTTTTGTGTTCAGTTTAATAAATATAACACTTACCACGCTGTGCATTGGTCCGATCCTTCATACTCCTCCTCAGATGAACAGGAACAGCGTTACAGCAGTGGAAGTGTTTTTGGGGGGATTCAGTTCATTTACATGGCAAAGAGGGACTTTGCAATGAATTGCAATTCATCTGACCACTCTTCATAACATTCTGGAGTATATGCAAATTGACATCATACAAACTGAGGCAGCAGACTTTGTGAAAATTAACACTTATGTTCTCAAAACTTTTGGCCACAACTGTACATACTATACACATTTCACAGACACAATCTGCAGTTATATTTTGCTTGTTTTTAGTCCTGATTTACCTTTTTATTCAGATTTACCTCCACTTTGGATGTCAGCTGGACTTTCAGTTCCTCCACCTGGCTCTCACTGTCTGTCAGTCGGCTCTCACTGTCTCTCACTGTCTGTCAGTCGACTCTCACTGTCTGTCAGTCTGCTCTCACTGTCTGTCAGTCTGCTCTCACTGTCTGTCAGTCTGCTCTCACTGGCTCTCAGTCGACTCTCACTGTCTGTCAGTCGGCTCTCACTGTCTGTCAGTCGGCTCTCACTGTCTGTCAGTCGGCTCTCACTGTCTGTCAGTCGGCTCTCACTGGCTCTCAGTCGGCTTTCACTGTCTGTCAGTCGGCTCTCACTGTCTGTCAGTCGCCTCTCACTGTCTGTCAGTCGGCTCTCACTGTCTGTCAGTCGGCTCTCACTGTCTGTCAGTCGACTCTCACTGTCTGTCAGTCGGCTCTCACTGTCTGTCAGTCGGCTCTCACTGTCTGTCAGTCGGCTCTCACTGTCTGTCAGTCGACTCTCACTGTCTGTCAGTCGGCTCTCACTGTCTGTCAGTCGGCTCTTACTGGTTCTCAGTCGGGCCTCCATGGCTCCCAGTTCAGTCTTTGTGTGTCTCAGCTCAACTCTCTGCTCTGCCATCATGGTGCTCATCTCTCTCAGCACAGTGTGGATGTCAGGCTGGCAGGTTTGCTGGCTGTGTGTTAATGCAGCTTCAGCTCTCTGCTTCTCAGTCTGAATGTCCTTCCCTCTACTCTCTCTGTCCTCATAGTCAACCTGCTGGATCTCATTCACACTGACTCCATCTCTGTCTTTGTGGACCTGGGCTCCAGACAGACAGCAGTGCAGCAACACCAGCAGAGATACAACACTCTTCATTCTCATTCCTGGGTGATGATTTCCTCTTCTTGTGGTTATTTCTGCTGTTACTTTGGAGTCTCAGTTGTCCCCTTTATATCCTGTCCTCTTAAACCATGACCTGGTGATAACTGGGACACGTGTAGATATGAAGTCTATCAACAAGGTGGTAAATCAAGCTGATTACTTTCATCTGATTTCTATGGCCCTATATTAACCACATTACTCAGCAAACACATCAAATAATGCCTAAATGTCAATATCAGATTTATAATATAATTACCTTGGTCATTTGGTCTCATTTGTTATTAAAATAGATTAGAAAATAATATAATCATTGTATGTTTTTCAGAAGGAACTTAATCTAACTTTATTACCTCATGAGAGGCAAAGTTGAAGGCCGATGCTCCACAATTGGCGATGGGCCTAAGTAAGTAGGTTTTAATTCATAATATATGCATGTACAGATATGTAGCCTATCAACCAGGTGGGAAATCAGACTGATTCACCTCATGATCACTTTCATCTGATTTCTATGGTCCTGTAATAACCATGTGACACAGCAAACAGAACATAGACATGCCTATTTAATAATAATATGTGTTATTATTTCAAGAGATTCCATTCTATTTATTTGGTCTGAAAGTCTATAAATGATTTATAATCCTATTTTCCATCACAAAGGTCAGGAAGAAATGTGCTCTCTCTCTCTCATAAAAAAAACCCTCGTAAAATGAAATTGCAGTATCAACAAACGTAACCTGAATGACCTTCAACTTGTGTTGATGGATGGTTTTCAGATGAACATATCAGTCCTCATGTGTTCACTTGTGCAAGTGTGTGTTTGATAGTACTCTGAAACACACAGGGGAGTTTCTGTAAAGTGAAACATTCTCTACCGCAGCTCTTTTATAAACTTTACGTCTCTAAAAAGCTTTCGCGATCTTTTTTTCTTATTTTGTCTCATTTTATTCAAGTGTTACCATGCACCTTTTGGTGTTACCATGCACCTTTTGAATGAACTGGATGATAATGCGTTACTGTGCGCTGAGTCATGCTAACTGGACATTAACATTACGGTACCGTATATACTGCATGCTGAGTCATGCTAACTGGACATTAACATTACGGTACCGTATATACTGCATGCTGAGTCATGCTAACTGGACATTAACATTACAGTACTGTATATACTGCATGCTGAGTCATGCTAACTGGACATAAACATTACGGTACCGTATATACTGCATGCCGAGTCATGCTAACTGGACATTAACATTACGGTACCGTATATACTGCATGCTGAGTCATGCTAACTGGACATTAACATTACAGTACCGTATATACTGCATGCTGAGTCATGCTAACTGGACATTAACATTACAGTACCGTATATACTGCATGCTGAGTCATGCTAACTGGACATTAACATTACAGTACCGTATATACTGCATGCTGAGTCATGCTAACTGGACATTAACATTACAGTACCGTATATACGGCACGCTGAGTCATGCTAACTGGACATTAACATTACAGTACTGTATATACGGCATGCTGAGTCATGCCAACTGGACATTAACATTACAGTACCGTATATAACTGGACATTAACATTACGGTACCGTATATAACTGGACATTAACATTACAGTACTGTATATACTGCATGCTGAGTCATGCTAACTGGACATTAACATTACGGTACCGTATATACTGCATGCTGAGTCATGCTAACTGGACATTAACATTACAGTACTGTATATACTGCATGCTGAGTCATGCTAACTGGACATTAACATTACAGTACCGTATATACTGCATGCTGAGTCATGCTAACTGGACATTAACATTACAGTACCGTATATACTGCATGCTGAGTCATGCTAACTGGACATTAACATTACAGTACCGTATATACGGCACGCTGAGTCATGCTAACTGGACATTAACATTACAGTACTGTATATACGGCATGCTGAGTCATGCCAACTGGACATTAACATTACAGTACCGTATATAACTGGACATTAACATTACGGTACCGTATATAACTGGACATTAACATTACAGTACTGTATATACTGCATGCTGAGTCATGCTAACTGGACATTAACATTACGGTACCGTATATACTGCATGCTGAGTCATGCTAACTGGACATTAACATTACAGTACTGTATATACTGCATGCTGAGTCATGCTAACTGGACATTAACATTACAGTACTGTATATACTGCATGCTGAGTCATGCTAACTGGACATTAACATTACGGTACCGTATATACTGCATGCTGAGTCATGCTAACTGGACATTAACATTACGGTACCGTATATACTGTACGCTGAGTCATGCTAACTGGACATTAAGCATGTGTGAGTTATTGGAGTCAGTTTGGATAACAGCTCCTATGAATGATTACAGCACCCATACCTAACCCCACTCCCCCGCTTGGGAAAACAATGTCTTAACCACTAGGCCAAGAGGCAATCTACCCTTTGGGTAGTGACATTGATTTGAAGCAGCAGGCAGGGCTATGTGAGTCCGAACGTCGCGAATGTGAGTCCGACTCACCTCCACTACATCACCGTATAGTGACTTACTATTTTCCTCAACTGCATGTGTAAAAGGTTAGAGTTTGTGTTAAATGTAAAGTAATAATGGGATTAAGGTGTGTGTGTTTAAATCAGTTTGGTTTATATTCTGCTGGTGTGTGTTTAAATCAGTCTGATTTATATTCTGCTGGTGTGTTTTTCCCTTTTAATGGGGGCTGAACTTCCTGAATCAGCATCGGTTTAAATTCTCCTGCTTTAGGAAATGTGGCTGATAATAAGAGTTGGGTTTTGGAGGCGTGCTTTGATGTGTGTGTCTCTTGTGTGTTCAAACGTGGGAAGCGGTTGTATTTTCACACTGCCAAAACAGCACACAGTTACAGTCACTCACCCTTCTAGATAACTTGAAACAGTCTAACCAGGTATTGTGTCTGGAAGTAGCCTGGACAAGCTCCTGCAGCAAGCTAGCCAACTTCTTTCACCAATTAGCTTCAGCTGTGTGCAACCGTGGAAAAGTTGGTTTGACTTTGGATAGCCTATCTCTGGGGCTAGTTAGGGACCGTCAATAAATTACACAATGTAAATGGGACAATATTTTCATGTTGCACACATTTTAGTTGAATTACAATTGGATCTCGTGCAGCTGCTCTGAATTGATGATTACTTGGGTGCTACTAGCTGTGGACATGTGGGCAGGCGTGAAATAAACCCAGCCCGAGGAAAACTGTTACAGTGCCCTTCTTTCCGTGACATACTTTTTCCCTCTAAATATTTGGCAAATCTCAGTTTTGGCGAGAATGACTTCATGACCAAAAATGATGCTATTTACACTTTGTAGTCCATGTTGACAGTAGAATAGATGTTTCTGAATCATATCGATGCCACGTAGGCCGTGTTCAAATGGAGAAGTTGCTCTTAAATGAAAATATACTTGACATTTCCCAGGAGGCACCGGACTCCACAAACTGGCTCAGTGTCAGATCTCCTTTATAGATCACCTTTAGACCGGAAATATAACTGGCAGAACAGATAACATTTAGGAAATACAGTCAGGTATTTCATTCAAAGACGCGTTACAGCACTGAGCACTGCACTACCCACAATGCACCTTTTAAAGGCTATTTCCCTGAAGTTCACGTTCAAGATAAACGCTGAGGCGGACGGCTCAAGCATAAATGACCTTTAAAAGGCTCATTGTTGATAGTCAGTGTACAGACTTGTGTTAATTTGATACAAACAGCAGAGGCTGCTGAGGGGAGGATGGCTCATAGTAATGTCTGGAATGGAGTATGATGTCTGGAATGGAGTGAATGGTATCAAAACACATACCATTCCATTTACTCCACTCCGGACTTTATTATGAACTGTCTTCCCTTCAGCAGCCTCTGCTGGATACAACCATATATATCTAAGAACAACAAGCATCAATACATTAACTATTGTCTCCGGACTCCCACTAGGAACTAAAAGGCAACCAAACAATACAGTTTAGGAATTAAACGGTTTTATACTTACATAAAAACATTTTTAAGAAGTTCAGCCCATCTCAGAAATGCTTTCTTGTATTTTATTGTGATGGGAAGTAGTAAAAAAATGGAACAAAAAAAACAAAATAAAACTATAAAAACAGAGTGGATTAAACGGGAAATGTATAAAACAAATGGTAACCTCTGACATATAACAGTACAACGTAACAAATTGGCACAAAACAGAACGACAAAGGAGCTAACGTACATCTTCATAACGAGATCAATCCTTCATTACAACAGCAAGGACTCATGCGTTTTAGTCACACAGTTAGTTTTCAGTAGCTTCATATCACAGTAAGAACAGGTCAGTCTAACCAGCGAGCCTGATGATGGATGAAACACTTTCCGTTTCTCTCTTCATTTATTTCTTCTTCTTTTCATGTTAATACCTTTTTTCAAAACAAACTTCATCGCCCCCAGAGCGCCACTTCCTACTCTGGATTCAATGACCTTCAAATCATTTTTCATACTAAAATATATTATTGTATCAATTCACACTACACTGTTGTACACTACAATGTGTGTAATAAATAAGCATAAAGAAATAGAAAAATAAGACACGTAAATATAAAAAGTCCTCTAAAAACTAAACAGGTACGCTTTCCTCGTGGAAAAGGTTTCTAATACTGCCATGGTTGAAAACATACACAGGACACACACATATAGAAAACTCAAAACTAAAAAACTGAAAATAATTCTGTAACACTGTAAAGGTCAAATCAACTGAAACACTTCATAAAACACAGGGACCACGTTCACTAACGTCTGTTACCTGAAGTGCGGGTTAGCTTGCCACCATTTTGTAAAACAAGTGCACTCATCTAATAATGTCTGACGCTCGAATACAGGAAAATCCCCTTAAATACTGTAAAAACCTTTCGTATTCGTCCTATTCTCTCTTTGTTCCTCTTTGTTCACGCACACACGAAGGAGTCCTTATTCATGCTATCGTCTTGTATTCCCTACTGTACTACTTTTAACCAGAGCCCTATAGTGCACTATAAAGGGAATACTGAAGGGTGCCATTTGGGACGAAACCCAACTTAACAAGTGAAAATGAGTCCAACCAAGTAAACAAACATTAATCAATATGGGCCTTATGCAGAAAATACATACTGACTACATCCGTTGGGGTACAAAGAACACGGTTCAATGGCACTTACAGCACACAGGTCTGGTCTTGCATAAGGCTGGAGATATTGGGGCGGGGTAGAGGACATATCTCCACCCCTCCTGCTTCATATGACCCTATGACACTGATTAAAACTGATAACTTAGGGTTCACGTCCCAATAATCTCTCCTTTCTCTAAAAGTGTGCACTTGATAACTTCCCTTCAAGGGCTTTGAAAGGAAATGACTGGTGTAAGAAATATTGTGTAAAATTCTATAGTCTAGCGAGCCCATGTCTCCACCAATCCAATGCTTTTAGATTCATGGGGATCAGTGAACAGGTTCACTCTTCGGGAGGAAGGATAGATTATTGGGACACAAACAAGGACAAGCATGGTTAAGAATGCTGGCTTTGAGGTTGTCACACTACTTTTCCCTGATAGGACAGTTTGGTTATGATGTCAGACAGATATCACATCAAACCCCTCCCACCCCCCACCCCCACATAGCCTGGTCCCAGATCTGTTTGTGTTCTTGCCAACTCCACTGCTGTCCTTGTCAAGCCAAACATGACAGTGAGTGATGAGGAGTTGGCATGACAGCACTAACATACTGGCACTCAGGCTAACCCCTCTCACCCATACCAGGCTAACCCCTCCCACCCATACCAGGCTAACCCCTCACACCCATAGCCCCAGAATCCTCTTTTCTTCTTAATGTTAACAAACCAACTGAAAACAAAATGCTATGCTAACGTTAGCTATAACATGAAGAGGATGTACAGCTAGTGTGAACATAATAATACTGAAGGGTGTGAGGCATGTTGTATCCATAGGTAAACCAGGATTACTGTAGTGCAGTTTTTTCTTTGTTTTTGTTTTACAACTCAATAAAATACTGATTTTAGCAAACATCATCATTGGCAATAAAAATGTATAGAAATGTTTCTTCAACTGTACAGGTTAAAAGGTTAAAATAAGAGTGGCAAAATTAGTCAAAAATAACACTGACAAACATAAATGACCTGGGATCAGATGTCTCACTCTCAGTAACAAAATAATTGAAAGGTCAGCTGTAACTTTTATACAAAAATGTATAATACGTCTATAAACAAGGTAACACCGATATTATTTTCAGGAGCAAAAGTCCCTTCTTTTTAGTCTATCTCAGGCACACCTGGGTTTCAACACAGTAGAG
Source organism: Oncorhynchus nerka (assembly GCF_034236695.1). Classification (NCBI taxonomy): domain Eukaryota; kingdom Metazoa; phylum Chordata; class Actinopteri; order Salmoniformes; family Salmonidae; genus Oncorhynchus; species Oncorhynchus nerka. The sequence continues at coordinate 41,138,425 of NC_088424.1, forward strand.
GACCGACACACGGCACCAACACGGCAGCATCTTTTGACGACAACACCAGATTTTCCTCTCCTGCTACTTGACACCCAGGATTTCCATTTTTTTTTGTCAGAGAAAGTATTTTCTTCATTCACCCTTCATCTTGTCTTCCTCTGTTTCTTTCTGTCCGGTTTCCAACCCCTCCACCGGGATGTCCTCCTTGTCCACATGCGGTTCTTTGTCCTCCGTTTCCATAGCTTCCTCTGTTACAAAGGTTTCCTTCTCTGCCACTCCTTCCTCCTCCTCTTCCTCCTCTACACCTCCCATCACCTGTACCGCCATCACCTCCTCTTCCTCACGCACATCCTCCTGCTGTAGGGACTCTTCTTTACAAACCTCCTCCTCTTCTCTCATCCCTTCCTCTTCCTCCTCCTGGAGTGCCTCCTCCTCTTCTCTCATCCCTTCCTCTTCCTCCTCCTGGTGTGCCTCCTCTTCTCTCATCCCTTCCTCTTCCTCCTCCTGGAGTGCCTCCTCCTCTTCTCTCATCCCTTCCTCTTCCTCCTCCTGGTGTGCCTCCTCTTCTCTCATCCCTTCCTTTTCCTCCACCTCCTCCTGGTGTGCCTCCTCCTCTCTACTCCCTTCCTCTTCCTCCTCCTGGTGTGCCTCCTCCTCTCTCCTCCCTTCCTCTTCCTCCACCTCCTCCTGGTGTGCCTCCTCCTCTCTCCTCACTTCCTCTTCCTCCACCTCCTCCTGGTGTGCCTCCTCCTCTCTACTCCCTTCCTCTTCCTCCTCCTGGTGTGCCTCCTCCTCTCTACTCCCTTCCTCCACCTCCTCCTGGTGTGCCTCCTCCTCTCTACTCCCTTCCTCTTCCTCCTCCTGGTGTGCCTCCTCCTCTCTACTCCCTTCCTCTTCCTCCACCTCCTCCTGGTGTGCCTCCTCCTCTCTACTCCCTTCCTCTTCCTCCACCTCCTCCTGGTGTGCCTCCACCTCTCTACTCCCTTCCTCTTCCTCCACCTCCTCCTGGTGTGCCTCCTCCTCTCTACTCCCTTCCTCTTCCTCCACCTCCTCCTGGTGTGCCTCCTCCTCTCTACTCCCTTCCTCTTCCTCCACCTCCTCCTGGTGTGCCTCCTCCTCTCTACTCCCTTCCTCTTCCTCCACCTCCTCCTGGTGTGCCTCCTCCTCTCTCATCCCTTCTTCTTCCTGATCTTCTTCACACACCTGCTTCTGCTGTACCTCCTCCTCTTCCTCTCTGCTCCCTTCCTTCTCCACCTCTTCCCCTCGGCTCCCTTCCTCCTCTTCCTCTCTGATCTCTTCCTCCTCCTCCTCTTCCTCTCTGCTCCCTTCCTCCTCCTCTTGCCTCTCCTCCCCAAACTCCTCCACCTGGTAGATCTCACTCTCCTCGTCATCCTCACCCACTTGCACCACCCGTATGTCGTCCATGCTCATGGCCGCCATGCCCTCCTCTTCCTCCAGCTCCTCCTCACTTTCCCTCTCATCTGAGTCCATTTGGGAAGGTGGGGAGGTGGGTCGGCTGTCCGACTGCTGCTCTTCTGTTTGAGGACTCCTTTCGGGGCTCATCCCGAGCTGACGTCCCACCTGCCGCCCTCCCTGGGGCTCCTTCTTGCAGTAGGAGTATCGGTGGTTCATGTGCTGGCTGTAGGAGCCAGAGTGGGAGAAACACTTGCCACACTTGTCACAGCGGTAGGGCTTCTCTCCGGAGTGCAGTCGCGTGTGTTCTATCAAGTGGTGCTTGTGTTTGAAGGCTTTGTCGCAGATGCCGCACTCATGTGGCCGCTTTCCTGAAAACAGAAACACACGAGGGTTCAGTGTTTCAATCTATTTCAAACGCATCCAGAAATTACAACAGATATCGATCTGAAACCCATTACTCTTGATTTGCACTGTGTGTGTGTGTGTGTGAACTGCTTTTACCATTACATTAGTTCTGCACCTAGGCATCACTTCCTGCCTGGCATCACTTCCTGCCTGGCATCACTTCCTACAATCTACATTACACTGACCTGGCTGAAGCCTGCCTGCCTGGCATCACTTCCTACAATCTACATTACACTGACCTGCCTGCAGCCTGCCTGCCTGGCATCAGTTCCTACAATCTACATTACACTGACCTGGCTGCAGCCTGCCTGCCTGGCATCACTTCCTACAATCTACATTACACTGACCAGGCTGCAGCCTGCCTGCCTGGTATCACTTCCTACAATCTACATTACACTGACCAGGCTGCAGCCTGCCTGGCTGGCATCACTTCCTACAATCTACATTACACTGACCAGGCTGCAGCCTGCCTGGCTGGCATCACTTCCTACAATCTACATTACACTGACCAGGCTGCAGCCTGCCTGGCTGGCATCACTTCCTACAATCTACATTACACTGACCAGGCTGCAGACTTCCTAACTGTGAAACCAACTGCACTTGTTATGAAAACAATATCATAACAAAAACTCTCATAAATACTTAAAACACTCCAAGAAATTCCCCTAAAACGATTCTAGCAGGTCTGTTGCAATGGTAAAATATTTCAGTAAAATAAACAAACACCACAAATGTTGTGGAGATGGAGATCAAACGAGCTGCCTGATGCTGATACGTTCTTCTGGACCTGGGTCTCATTGAACCCAGGAAGGAGGAATGAGGGCGTTTCATCCTAGAAGGCACCCTATTCCCTATATAGTGCACTACTTTTGACCAGTGCCCTATGGCACCCTAATTCCCTACATAGTGCACTACTTTAGACCATTGCCCTATTGGCCCTCATAAAAAGTAGTTCACTATAAAGGGAATAGGGTGCCATTTGGGATGAAAATCAACTGGGCCCATCCAACGGGCAATTAAGCACCGCTCTAGTCCCTTTCTGAAATAATTTGGACTCTGCCTGCTCGTCCTAAACCAGGCCAGAAGTGCGTCCCAAATTGCACTGTATGTGGGCTGGTCGAAAGAAGTCCACTATATAGGGAATAGGTTGCCATTTAGGACATAATCCAGAGCGATTAACGCCAAATCTTGTCAAAGGGGGTTGAGCCAGTGGTCACACACATCTCATAAGCAATAATTAATGTGGTTTCAAGAGGACATTAGGTGTTTATGGGGACATTAGGTGTTTATGGGGACATTAGGTGTTTATGGAGACATTAGGTGTTTATGGAGACATTAAGTGTTTTAAGAGGACATTAGGCGGTTTAAGAGGACATTAGGCGGTTTAAGAGGACATTAGGCGGTTTAAGAGGACAATAGGTGTTTTAAGAGGACATTAGGCGGTTTAAGAGGACATTAGGCGGTTTAAGAGGACAATAGGTGTTTTAAGAGGACATTAGGCGGTTTAAGAGGACAATAGGTGTTTTAAGAGGACATTAGGCGGTTTAAGAGGACATTAGGCGGTTTAAGAGGACAATAGGTGTTTTAAGAGGACATTAGGCGGTTTAAGAGGACATTAGGCGGTTTAAGAGGACATTAGGCGGTTTAAGAGGACATTAGGCAGTTTATGGGGACATTAGGTGTTTATGGGGACATTAGGTGTTTATGGGGACATTAGGCGGTTTAGGAGGACATTAGGCGGTTTAAGAGGACATTAGGCAGTTTAAGAGGACATTAGGCGGTTTAGGAGGACATTAGGCGGTTTAAGAGGACATTAGGCGGTTTAAGAGGACATTAGGCAGTCTAAAAGGACATTAGGCGGTTTAAGAGGACATTAGGCGGTTTAAGAGGACATTAGGCGGTTTAAGAGGACATTGGGTGTTTTAAGAGGACATTAGGCGGTTTAAGAGGACATTAGGCCGTTTAAGAGGACATTAGGCGGTTTAAGAGGACATTAGGCGGTTTAAGAGGACATTAGGCGGTTTAAGAGGACATTAGGCGGTCTAAAAGGACATTAGGCGGTTTAAGAGGACATTAGGCGGTCTAAAAGGACATTAGGCGGTTTAAGAGGACATTAGGCGGTCTAAAAGGACATTAGGTGGTTTAAAAGGACATTAGGTGGTTTAAGAGGGCGATATTAGGCTGTTATACCAAATTCAGGGAAGAAGCTGCCTGGGTTCTCCATAACAAAAGCAATAGGCAGATACAAACTATAGGGTTCTATTCAAAGTCATTTCCGATTGAGCCAACATATTCAGCATTTACCTCAAGGGTCGGCAACAGACGACCCGTGGACCAAAACAGACGACCCGTGGACCAAAACAGACGACCCGTGGACCAAAACAGACGGCCCGTGGACCAAAACAGACGGCCCGTGGACCAAAACTGGCAGGCAAAGTTTTTTGTGTGCCCCCCCCAAAATAATCTATATTTAGTTTTTGGTCAAAAAATACAAGAATCCCCAGGAATTCAGCAAAAAATGTGTTTCATTTAGAAAATCTGTTCACCAAGTATTCCAGAGAAGAAGAAAAAAAAGATGTGATCGTGTCTCAATGTAATCAAGATATTTAATGACTGTTATTTTAAAATACATTATGTTTCTGGGCTTAGTTGTGGTCAATTTGCACTGTACAAATGATTATAATTATGTTCCAGCCCCCCAACTCTCCACTCTGACGAAAATGGTCCTGAGGTTGAATCTAGTTGCCTGCCCCTTGGTTTACCGTGAATGCAGTCTCCGCTAACGCGGGAACATCACTTTCTAATTTCAATCACGCTGTAACTATTTCCACGATACAGATTGAATAGAGCCCTTGGTCTTTTAAATGTTCAATGTTATCCCCATTTATATAATGCAGGTAATGTCTCATAGATGAGAAGTAGTGGTATAAAACTGAGAGCAGCTCTCATTAAAAAGGGCTGTACGTATCAAGCATCTCAGAGTGGCTGTGCTGATCTAGGATCCTGTCCGCGTAATCCTATTTACTGTGATCTAAAAGGCAAAACTGATCCTAAATCAGCATTACAACTATAGCCCCGTTTATACCTGGTTCTAACATGTATCTTTTGTCCAGATCATGTCCACATTCTGATTGTGCCCATATTTTCAGACAGGTGTAGATGGTTAAAATAGGCATTGTGAACATTGATCAGATCCTCCTGCCCACCCCTGGAGGTAGTCAGGCACACAGTGTGTTTGGATATATTACAAGTGTAGACGAATCTGGACAGTGAAACCATTTAAATCCTAATTATTCTGCCTTCTAAATCATTGACAGGTGCCACCATTGACTTATGGCATCAATATGTGGCTTAAAATAAATAAATAAATATTATTTGAAGAGAATAGATTTTTTTTTTAAATGCATACAGGAAGGAACCAGGAAATGTGGTCACAATACAGATAAGAGACACATTCTAATGCCACATGTAAAGATACAGTGGGGCAAAAAAGTATTTAGTCAGCCACCAATTGTGCAAGTTCTCCCACTTAAAAAGAAGAGAGAGGCCTGTAATTTTCATCATAGGTACACTTCAACTATGACAGACAAAATGAGAAAAAAAATCCAGAAAATCACATTGTAGGATTTTTAATGAATTTATTTGCAAATTATGGTGGAAAATAAGTATTTGGTCAATAACAAAAGTTTATCTCAATACTTTGTTATATACCCTTTGTATTTGTTCACCTACAAACAAGCAAGATTTCTGACTCTCACAGACCTGTAACTTCTTCTTTAACTTCTTCGATATAGGGGGCGCTCTTTTAATTTTTGGATAAAAAAACGTTCCCGTTTTAAACAAGATATTTTGTCACAAAAAGATGCTCGACTATGCATATAATTGACATCTTTGGAAAGAAAACACTCTGACATTTCCAAAACTGCAAAGACATTATCTGTGAGTGCCACAGAACTGATGCTACAGGCGAAACCAAGATGAAATTTCAAACAGGAAATGCCCCAGATTTTGAAGGCGCTGTGTTCCAATGTCTCCTTATATGGCTGTGAATGCGCCAGGAATGAGCCTACACTTTCTGTCGTTTCCCCAGGGTGCCTGCAGCATTGTGACGTATTTGTAGGCATATCATTGACCATGAGAGACTACATTTACCAGGTGCTCGCTTGGTGTCCTCCGTCGAAAATATTGCGTAATCTCCAGCTGCGTGCATTTTTCCATTTGCTTCAGAGGAGAAACCCAACTGCCACGAATGATTTATCATCGAATAGATATGTGAAAAAAAAAAACCTTGAGGATTGATTCTAAACAACGTTTGCCATGTTTCTGTCAATATTATGGAGTTAATTTGGAAAAAAGTTTGGCGTTGTAATGACTGAATTTTCGGGGTTTTTCTTAGCCAAACGTGATGAAAAAAACGGAGCGATTTCTCCTACACAAATAATATTTTTGGAAAAACTGAACATTTGCTATCTAACTGAGAGTCTCCTCATTGAAAACATCCAAAGTTCTTCAAAGTTAAATGATTTTATTTGAATGCTTTTCTTGTTTTTGTGAAAATGTTGCCTGCTGAATGCTAGGCTTAATGCTATGCTAGCTATCAATACTCTTACACAAATGCTTGTGTAGCTATGGTTGAAAAGCATATTTTGAAAATCTGAGATGACAGTGTTGTTAACAAAAGGCTAAGCTTGTGAGTGAATATATTTCTTTCATTTCATTTGCGATTTTCATGAATAGTTAACGTTGCGTTATGGTAATGAGCTTGAGGCTATGATTGCGCTCCCGGATACGGGATTGCTCGACGCAAGAAGTTAAGAGGCTCCTCTGTCCTCCACTCGTTACCTGTATTAGTGGCACCTGTTTGAACTTGTTATCAGTATAAAAGACACCTGTCCACAACCTCAAACAGTCACACTTCAAACTCCACTATGGCCAAGACCAAAGAGCTGTCAAAGGACACCAGAAACAAAATTGTAGACCTGTACCAGGCTGGGAAGACTGAATCTGCAATAGGTAAGCAGCTTGGTTTGAAGAAATCAACTGTGGGAGCAATTATTAGGAAATGGAAGACATACAAGACCACTGACAATCTCCCTCGATCTGGGGGCTCCACGCAAGATCTCACCCCGTGGGGTTAAAATGATCACAAGGTGAGCAAAAATTTTAACCCCGTGGGGTTAAAATGATCACACGGTGAGCAAAAATCTCAGAACCACACGGGGGGACCTAGTGAATGACCTGCACAGAGCTGGGACCAAAGTAACAAAGCCTACCATCAGTAACACACTACGCCACCAGGGACTCAAATCCTGCAGTGCCAGACGTGTCCCCCTGCTTAAGCCAGTACATGTCCAGGCCTGTCTGAAGTTTGCTAGAGAGCATTTGGATGATCCAGAAGAAGATTGGGAGAATGTCATATGGTCAGATGAAACCAAAATATAACTTTTTGCTAAAAACTCAACTCGTCGTGTTTGGAGGACAAGGAATGCTGAGTTGCATCCAAAGAACACCATACCTACTGTGAAGCATGGGAGTGGAAACATCATGCTTTGGGGCTGTTTTTCTGCAAAGGGACCAGGACGACTGATCCGTGTAAAGGAAAGAATGAATGGGGCCATGTATCGTGAGATTTTGAGTGAAAACCTCCTTCCATCAGCAAGGGCATTGAAGATGAAACGTGGCTGGGTCTTTCAGCATGAAAATGGAGTGGAGTGGCTTCGTAAGAAGCATTTCAAGGTCCTGGAGTGGCCTAGTCAGTCTCCAGATCTCAACCCCATAGAAAATCTTTGGAGGGAGTTGAAAGTCCGTGTTGCCCAGCAACAGCCCCAAAACATCACTGCTCTAGAGGAGATCTGCATGGAGGAATGGGCCAAAATACCAGCAACAGTGTGTGAAAACCTTGTGAAGACTTACAGAAAATGTTTGACCTCTGTCATTGCCAACAAAGGGTATATAACAAAGTATTGAGATAAACTTTTGTTATTGACCAAATACTTATTTTCCACCATAATTTGCAAATAAATTCCTAAAAAATCCTACAATGTGATTTTCTGGATTTTTTTTCTAATTTTGTCTGTCATAGTTGAAGTGTACCTATGATGAAAATTACAGGCCTCTCTCATCTTTTTAAGTGGGAGAACTTGCACAATTGGTGGCTGACTAAATACTTTTTTTGCCCCACTGTATGTCAGAAAATGTGGGCTCAATCAGAACAATATGTACAATATCAGGACAAAGGAGACGCTGGCAGCAGGTCTATGCTTTATGAGACTCTTTATATATACGGCCCCTGACCCAGGGGATCCTCAGACCGTGGCCATATTGTTTACCTGTGTGTTCGTATTTATGCCTGAGCAGGGAGCTGCTCTTCTGGAAGATCTTGTCGCACAGATCACAGGAGTACATCCCGCTCTGCAGTCGACGCATCTTCTTCAGCGGAGGGGAAGAGTCTGAGTTATCCTGCTCCTCTACCGTCGACACACCCTCTGAGCTGGTGGCAGACTTCTCCTCCTGTCCGAGAAAAATACAGATTGTTTTTAGAATAACAATAATAATGATCAGCATGTTATTAGGAAGAAGAAGAAGAAATCCAACAACAACAATAGGTTACAACTAATAATCCTATTTATATTATATTATATTTAAACACAGTGTTTCCAATGTCAAACGCCTGTAAAATCGCCTGTAAAAAGCCCAGAGGGAGTATCTTAGAGAGATCTCTCTGCCGCACCCGGCAGACACGGCTTTCAGACAGACGCTACGCTGTGAGCCGCTCACATGGGTTTTAACATACAATGGAGGATTCATCCTGCTTACACACACACACACACACACACACAGACACAGACACACACACACACACAGACACACACACACACACAGACACACACACACACACACACACACACACACACAGACACACACAGACACACACACAGACACACACACACACACACACACACACACACAGACACACACACAGACACAGACACACACACACACACACAGAGACACACACACACACACACACACACACACAGACACACAGACACAGACACAGACACAGACACAGACACAGACACACACACAGACACAGACACAGACACAGACACAGACACACACAGACACAGACACAGACACACACACACACACACACACACACACAGACACACACAGACACACACACAGACACACACACACACACACACACACACACAGTCAGAGTAAGGATGAGTCCCAAATGCCACCCTTTTCAGGATGTAGTGCACTACTTTAGACCAGAGCCCTAAAGTAGTGCACCATTGGATACCATTGGAGATACAGCCTGACTCCTGAGGGTTGGGTTAGTCAGGGTAGTCAGTAAAGCTGAAGCAGGAAAAATAGGGTAAACTCTACCTATCTCTTTACATTGTCTTGTCTCACACATAATCATGCATTCTGAATAGCTCTTTCACAAACCAACCTGGCAGCCGTTGATTCTGACGGTCTTCTGGGCTCCGTCGGCCCCAGTGGTGCCGCTGCATGCTGTAGTGGTGTATGTGTAGGTGAGCTGGGGGATGAGGATGGTCCGTTTGGTGGTGCCGGTGGAGATGGCTCTGAGGCAGGGCACACCGCTGCCCTGGTTGGTGATGGCTACTAGCCGGGTGGTCATTATGTTCACCGGGCTGGGGATGGTCGTTTGGGGGGAGGAGGTGACGTAGATGGTGTTGGTGGTTCCCTGGAGTCCTGGGAGCTGGGCCTGGACTGTCTCCTTCAGGCAGGTGAGGTTGAGGGGCTGCTCCTGTGGAACATGGGGGACCTGGGGCTGTGACTGGGGCTGCTTGGGAAGGGACAGGTCCAGGGGAAGATCTTGAGCCTCGCGCTCAGAGTCGACCTCAGTCTTCACGATGACCAGGCCGCTGGAGGAGAGGTTTAGTGGTGAGAGGGCCGAGGCTGAGACAGAGGGGGACGTCGAGGCAGGAGGTTGGGAAGATGATGTCTCCTGTGTTTGGGCTGAGGCCTGCTGCTCCTCTATCTCTGTCCCGCTCTTCTCTTGGTCTAGCTGGGTCTCTGTGCTGGAATCTGAAAGTCCAGAGTCATCTGGAGAGGAACCAGGGGGTCCGACCGTGATCTGACCTGACCGCATTTTCTCAAACCACTTCTTGACCACGTCCACGGGCAGGCTGACATTGTCAGAGATCTTGGCCAGCTCTTCCTCGGTGGGCTCTGCGTTTAAGGCGAAGTAGGCCTTGAGGAGTGAGAGCAGATTCTTTAGAGGATGCTGGCCTGGAGTTATCCCTGCCTCGGCCAGGAGGGTGGCGATGGAGGGGTCGAGGGTGGCGCTGTCACCTCCCTCCCCGTTGGTAGGTTTACAATGCTGGAGCATGTGCAGTGCATCCAAATCACCAGGACAGTTGTCACACAGTAGACACCTTGTCTTGCCTGTCAGGGCCTTTGGTGTCTCAGCTTCAGTCTCTGTCTCCTGCGTCTCCATCTCTGACTCGTGCTCCGAGTCGTCCGGCTCGGTCTTGTTGATGTGGAGGTCCTGGGGGAGTTTCTCTGTTACTTTGGAGGCGGGCTGTGGGTTTGTGGCACTGGCGGTGTTGGGAGGGGGAGCCTCCTGCTTGAGGAGCTGAGGGGTGGTGGGCTGCTGGGCTGGGCTTGGCTCCAGGCTGTAGTTAATGATGATCTTGGTGGTACCGTCCTGGTCCACGAAGCCAGGCAGGCTGATGGCTGAGATTACCTGCTGGCCAGCCTGTGTCACAAACCCCTGCTTGGAGGTCACCAGCCCGTTGGCCGTCCCCAACACCTGACGCAGCACGTTTCCATCCAAGGCCACCTTGGATATAAGAGGACCACCATAGATACAAGTTGTTATCCTCATTTTGCATCATCACACTTTAAAACCTTACTGTTGACATGCTACGTTTAGGACCATATCAACAGTGAACTTTTTGAGTAAAGAGATATTTTAAAATGCATTGTATACACACGTGTGGTTTAATTGTTTTCAATTGTTTGTTTTTTAAATTAAATCATTTAAGTAATTTTTTTCATTTCACTTCACCAATTTGGACTATTTTGTGTATGTCAATTACATGAAATCCAAATAAATAATACATTTAAATTTCAGGTTGTAATGCAACAATATAGGAAAAATGTCAAGGGGGGTGAATACTTTCGCAAGCCACTGTCGGTTTTTTATACCAATTGTAAATCAAATCAAACCTTGAGCATGTTCTGCAGGTCGCTGAGGTTAATAGTGATAGGAGACATCAGACCCATGGTGGGCAGTACCACCGCCTGGACCATGCCCTGAGGCAGCGCCGTGCCCTGAGGCAGCGCCACGCCACCATTAAACACCGTTCCATTCGTCCCCGCCGCCCCGTTAGGCGCCACCACCACCGGCTTGAACTCGTAATCCACAGGCTCAGATTTAATCTGAGTGTGGGGGAGCTGCTCCTGCAGGGGCTTGCTGTCTGTCTTCTCCCCCCGGAGGAGCACTCGGACTGGGGCTGCGGCGGGGCCAGAGGGCTGGGTCTGGCTGGGGGTCTGGTTGGAGACCTTAATGACTGGGCTGGGGTTGCCGTTGACAGGCACCATGCCAACACACTTCTTACTGCTGATGTGGGAACTGTAGGACCCTGAGTGTGAAAACCTCTTCTTACAGTTGGGGCACTCGTATGGCTTCTCTCCTGCAAAGAAAGAGATGTGTAAATCTAGGAAACAGCTGAACAGCTGAGGTTATGTTCCAAACGGCATCCTATTACCTAGATATTGCACTACATTTGACCAGAGCACCCTGTCAGGATAGGGTGCTACTATTTGGGACTCAGGTGAACCTATCGTTAACAAACAGGCCGAGGCAATAATAGCAACAGAATGACGACACATCGGCCAGGAGCACAGACTCAATAATGATCATAATCAAGACTCTGAAATAACAGAGCTGCATATTAGAAACATATCAAAGGAGAAACGGGTCGGTTCAGTACATCTGGACCACCACTGTGAATATAGGTGAGTTCAGTACATCTGGACCACCACTGTGAATATAGGTGAGTTCAGTACATCTGGACCACCACTGTGAATATAGGTGAGTTCAGGACATCTAGACCACCACTGTGAATATAGGTGAGTTCAGTACATCTGGACCACCACTGTGAATATAGGTGAGTTCAGTACATCTGGACCACCACTGTGAATATAGGTGAGTTCAGTACATCTGGACCACCACTGTGAATATAGGTGAGTTCAGTACATCTGGACCACCACTGTGAATATAGGTGAGTTCAGTACATCTGGACCACCACTGTGAATATAGGTGAGTTCAGTACATCTGGACCACCACTGTGAATATAGGTGAGTTCAGTACATCTGGACCACCACTGTGAATATAGGTGAGTTCAGTACATCTGGACCACCACTGTGAATATAGGTGAGTTCAGTACATCTGGACCACCACTGTGAATATAGGTGAGTTCAGTACATCTGGACCACCACTGTGAATATAGGTGAGTTCAGTACATCTGGACCACCACTGTGAATATAGGTGAGTTCAGTACATCTGGACCACCACTGTGAATATAGGTGAGTTCAGTACATCTGGACCACCACTGTGAATATAGGTGAGTTCAGTACATCTGGACCACCACTGTGAATATAGGTGAGTTCAGTACATCTGGACCACCACTGTGAATATAGGTGAGTTCAGTACATCTGGACCACCACTGTGAATATAGGTGAGTTCAGTACATCTGGACCACCACTGTGAATATAGGTGAGTTCAGTACATCTGGACCACCACTGTGAATATAGGTGAGTTCAGTACATCTGGACCACCACTGTGAATATAGGTGAGTTCAGTACATCTGGACCACCACTGTGAATATAGGTGAGTTCAGTACATCTGGACCACCACTGTGAATATAGGTGAGTTCAGTACATCTGGACCACCACTGTGAATATAGGTGAGTTCAGTACATCTGGACCACCACTGTGAATATAGGTGAGTTCAGTACATCTGTACCACCACTGTGAATATAGGTGAGTTCAGTACATCTGGACCACCACTGTGAATATAGGTGAGTTCAGTACATCTGGACCACCACTGTGAATATAGGTGAGTTCAGTACATCTGGACCACCACTGTGAATATAGGTGAGTTCAGTACATCTGGACCACCACTGTGAATATAGGTGAGTTCAGTACATCTGGACCACCACTGTGAATATAGGTGAGTTCAGTACATCTGGACCACCACTGTGAATATAGGTGAGTTCAGTACATCTGGACCACCACTGTGAATATAGGTGAGTTCAGTACATCTGGACCACCACTGTGAATATAGGTGAGTTCAGTACATCTAGACCACCACTGTGAATATAGGTGAGTTCAGTACATCTGGACCACCACTGTGAATATAGGTGAGTTCAGTACATCTAGACCACCACTGTGAATATAGGTGAGTTCAGTACATCTGGACCACCACTGTGAATATAGGTGAGTTCAGTACATCTGGACCACCACTGTGAATATAGGTGAGTTCAGTACATCTAGACCACCACTGTGAATATAGGTGAGTTCAGTACATCTAGACCACCACTGTGAATATAGGTGAGTTCAGTACATCTGGACCACCACTGTGAATATAGGTGAGTTCAGTACATCTGTACCACCACTGTGAATATAGGTGAGTTCAGTACATCTGGACCACCACTGTGAATATAGGTGAGTTCAGTACATCTGGACCACCACTGTGAATATAGGTGAGTTCAGTACATCTAGACCACCACTGTAAATATAGGTGAGTTCAGTACATCTAGACCACCACTGTGAATATAGGTGAGTCACAGTATCTGCATCCCAAACGGCACCCTATTCCCTATGTAGTACACTACGTTTGACCAGGGCCCATGGTACCCTATTCCCTATGTAGTGCACTACTTTTGAAGACAGCCCATGGTGCCCTATTCCCTATGTAGTGCACTACTTTTGAAGACAGCCCATGGTGCCCTATTCCCTATGTAGTACACTACATTTCAACACGGCCCATGGTACCCTATTCCCTATGTAGTGCACTACTTTTGACCAGGGCGAATAGGGCTCTGGTCAGGAATAGGGTGCTCTTTAGGATGCAGACACTACCCACTGGGGTCACACTGGTTGAATCAATGTTATTTCCACATCATTTCAATGAAATTACTGTGGCTGGTGGGTATGAGTCATGATGACGGTGTGTGTGTGTGTGTGTGTTGCCACGGCGACCGGTGCGATGCCAATTTGACTCACCGCTGTGGATGCGAAGATGCTCCTTCAGGTGGTGCTTATATTTAAAAGCCTTGGAACACTCAGTACACTTGAACTTCCTGTTCCCCCCTGTTGTTATTGTTGTGGTGGTGGTCTGGGGTACATGACGCTGGCAGACAGACAGGACAGACAGACAGCGGTGAGTGATTGGGATGTTTTGTAACGTCAGTATCCTGTTTAAAGAGTACTCTTGTTACTGTCTTGAAGGATGTGTTTTAATTCCCAGTAAAGCAGTAATAGACATATTTGTCTTGAATTACAGACACATTAATCAAATCGCTCCATTTAAAGAACAGGCTAAAAGGAGAATTCAAATAATTCTGAAACAAGGCAGGAAACCTGTGAGTCCTCCAACCACAGGGACATGGACATCGACAAGGACAGAAACAGGGACAGGGACGGAGAAGATACAGGGACAGGGACAGAGACAGAGAAGATACAGGGACGGAGAAGATACAGGGACAGTGACAGAGAAGATACAGGCACAGGGACAGGGACAGGGAAGATACAGGGACAGTGACAGAGAAGATACAGGGACAGTGACAGAGAAGATACAGGGACAGAGACAGAGACAGAGAAGATACAGGGACAGAGAAGATACAGGGACAGTGACAGAAGATACAGTGACAGAGAAGAGACAGGGACAGGGAAGATACAGGGACAGGGAAGATACAGGGACAGTGACAGAGAAGATACAGGGACAGGGACAGGGAAAATACAGGGACAGAGACAGAGAAGATACAGGGACATAGACAGAGAAGATACAGGGACAGAGAAGATACAGGGACAGGGAAGATACAGGGACAGAGAAGATACAGGGACAGAGAAGATACAGGGACAGGGACAGAGAAGATACAGGGACAGAGAAGATACAGGGACAGGGAAGATACAGGGACAGGGACAGAGAAGATACAGGGACAGGGAAGATACAGGGACAGGGAAGATACAGGGACAGGGACAGAGAAGATACAGGGACAGAGAAGATACAGGGAAAGGGACAGAGAAGATACAGGGACAGAGAAGATACAGGGACAGAGACAGAGAAGATACAGGGACAGAGACAGAGAAGATACAGGGACAGGGAAGATACAGGGACAGGGAAGATACAGGGACAGGGAAGATACAGGGACAGAGAAGATACAGGGACAGAGAAGATACAGGGACAGGGACAGAGAAGATACAGGGACAGGGACAGAGACAGAGAAGATACAGGGACAGAGAAGATACAGAGACAGAGAAGATACAGGGACAGAGACAGAGAAGATACAGGGAAAGAGACAGAGAAGATACAGGGACAGAGAGAGAAGATACAGGGACAGAGAAGATACAGGGACAGAGAAGATACAGGGACAGAGAAGATACAGGGACAGGGACAGAGAAGATACAGGGACAGAGAAGATACAGGGACAGGGACAGAGAAGATACAGGGACAGAGAAGATACAGGGACAGAGAAGATACAGGGACAGAGACAGAGAAGATACAGATACAGGGACAGGGACAGAGAAGATACAGGGACAGAGAAGATACAGGGACGGAGAAGATACAGGGACAGAGAAGATACAGGGACGGAGAAGATACAGGGACAGAGAAGATACAGGGACAGAGACAGAGAAGATACAGATACAGGGACAGGGACAGAGAAGATACAGGGACAGGGACAGAGAAGATACAGGGACAGAGAAGATACAGGGACAGAGAAGATACAGGGACGGAGAAGATACAGGGACAGATAAGATACAGGGACAGAGACAGAGAAGATACAAGGACAGGGACAGAGACAGGAACAGGGACATAAACTGAGACTAGGACAGAAACAGGAACAGACACAGAAACAGAGACAAGGGCTAAGGACAGAGACAGGGAATCAGGGACAGAGACACATACACACACACATACAGGTGCCTACCTGTACAGGATCCTTGTGTTGGTTCTTGTGTTGGGTCATATGACAGTCCAGTTGTGTCCGGTAGGTGAAGGTGTAGCTGCACTGGGAGCAGCTGAAGTTGTCCTCGCTCTTCTCGTGACGTAGCTTGATGTGGTCCTTCAGGGCCGTGCAGCGCTTGTAGCCCCGTGAGCAGTAGGGACAAGTCAGGAGCTGGGAGAGGGTGTCTGGCGTGCCTGGGACAGAGCGTGGAAATTAGTAGACTATGAAACAAAGAAGATATATTGGTGCCTGAAACTCAGAAGCTCTATAAGGGTATTGATTATGAGGGTCTCAGAATACGTCCCAAATGGCACCCTGTTCCCTAAATAGTGCACTACTTTAATGCGCCCTGGTCCAAAGTAGTGTACTACATAGGGAATAGGGTGCCATTTGGGACGTACCCAAAAACAGCAACAGTATGAGGGTCTCAGTAAGTGTTGAGTTGTAAAAGGTGCAGTGATGCAGCCTACCGGTCTTCTCTGAGACCCCTCTCTCAGACGCGCTCTTCTGTTTGTCGACCGGCGCCTTGGGGTAGATGACCGCTGTGTCTCCCTGCTGGATCATCTCCTTAACCCCCTCCTCTTCCTCCTCCTCCTCCTCCTCCTCCTCATCCTCCTCTTCTGAGCCACACTCCTCCTTCACTGTGACACAAACACAAACGGTTTACAATTACATTACACAATCTCAAATATGAATGTATAAGAAGTCTATGTACATAAAATATGAATGTATAAGAAGTCTATGTACATAAAATGTGTGTTGACAGGTATGTGGACTGAAATGTCACAGCAGTCAATAGTTAAAAACCACGAAGGCTTTACAATGATTTCTGATCTGGAATGTAGACCGTACATAGTCCTGTGCACACATTCCTTCCCTGAGACAACAGTCCTCTCTCCTCTTTCTGTGTGCAGTGTGCCAGTAGACAGCTGGAGGGCGCCACAGGGCCTATGGCCTCAACCAGCCTTCATGACCAGCCTTCCCTTTCACACAGCCATGAGTACAGACTACAGTACATTATAGTACAAGTCCCTGGGACAAGATCTCTCTCTCTCTCTCTCTCTCCCTCTCTCTCTCCCTTTATCTCTCTCTCCCTCTCCCTTTACCTCTCTCTCTCTCTCTCCCTCTCTCTCTCCCTTTATCTCTCTCTCTCTCTCTCTCTCTCCCTCTCCTTTACCTCTCTCTCCTCTCTCTCTCCCTTTATCTCTCTCTCTCTCTCTCTCTCTCTCTCTCTCTCTCTCTCCCTTTATCTCTCTCTCTCTCTCTCTCTCTCCCTCTCTCTCTCCCTTTATCTCTCTCTCCCTCTCCCTTTACCTCTCTCTCTCTCTCTCCCTCTCTCTCTCCCTTTATCTCTCTCTCTCTCTCTCTCTCTCTCCCTCTCCCTTTACCTCTCTCTCCCTCTCTCTCTCCCTTTATCTCTCTCTCTCTCTCTCTCTCTCTCTCTCTCTCCCTTTATCTCTCTCTCCCTCCTCTCTCTCTCTCTCTCTCCCTCTCCCTTTATCTCTCTCTCTCTCTCTCTCTCTCTCTCTCCCTCTCTCTCTCTCCCTTTATCTCTCTCTCTCTCCCTTTACCTCTCTCTCTCCCTCTCTCTCTCCCTTTATCTCTCTCTCCCTCTCCCTTTACCTCTCTCTCTCTCTCCCTTTATCTCTCTCTCTCTCTCTCTCTCTCTCTCTCTCTCCCTCTCTCCCTCTCTCTCTCTCTCCCTCTCTCCCTTTACCTCTCTCTCTCTCTCCCTTTATCTCTCTCTCTCCCTTTACCTCTCTCTCTCTCTCTCTCTCTCTCTCTCCCTCTCTCTCTCCCTTTACCTCTCTCTCTCTCTCTCTCTCTGTCTCTCTCTTTATCCCTCTCTAAGAAGGGGACCTAGCCCGAACCATAAACAACAGTCCAATCCTCCTCCACTAAACTTTACACCAATCCAGCCGACGTTTGGCATTGCACATGGTGATCTTAAGCTTGTGTGTGGCTGCTCGGCCATGGAAACCCATTTCATGAAGCTCCTGATGAACAGTTATTGTGCTGATGTTGCTTCCAGAGGCAGTTTGGAACTCGGTAGTGCTCGTTGCAACTGAGGACAGACGATTTTTACACGCTTCACGCTTCAGCACTCGGCGGTCCGTTTCTGTGAGCTTGTGTGGACTACCACTTTACGGCTGAGCCGTTGTTGCTCCTAGACATTTCCACTTCACAATAATAGCACTTACAGTTGACCGGGGCAGCTCTAACATGGCAGACATTTGACAAACTAACTTGTTGGAAAGGTCGCATCCTATTTCAGTGTCACATTGAAAGTCACTGAGCTCTTCGGTAAGGCCATTCTACTGCCAATGTTTGTCTATGGAGATTGCATGGCGGTGTGCTCAATTTTATACACCTGTCAGCAACAGGTGTCGCTGAAATAGTCAACTCCAGTTGAAGGGGTGTCCATATACTTTTGTATTTACAGTGCATTTGGAAAGTATTCAGACCCCTTAATTTTTTCCACATTTTGGTACATTACAACCTTATTCTAAAATAGATTTGTTTTATCTACACAAAACACACTATAATGACCAAGCAAAATATCAAATATTGTTATTCTGTTGAACACCTCCTGTCTGAATATTGGACTCCTCACCAATAAGAGAGGGAGCCCCAGGACAGCAACACAATTAGACCAAATCATGGGAAAACAAAAAGATAATTACTTGACCCATTGGAAAGAATGAACAAAAAACCAGAGCAAACTAGAACGCTATTTGGCCCTACACAGAGAGTACATAGTGGCAAAATACCCAAACTTAAGGAAAGCTTTGACTATGTACAGAGCATAGCCTTGCTATTGAGAAAGGCCGCCGTAGGCAGACCTGGCTCTCAAGAGGAGTGTCACGCCTATTCCCGCTCTTCCTCTCTGGCGCTCGAGGCCTTTCATTACACACACCTGTCACCATCATTACGCGCAGCAGCGCTCACTGGAATCATCTGGACTCCTTCACTTTGTTGATTGCCTTCCCTATTTCTGTCTGCTCCTCAGTCTGTGCCCCGTTATGTGTTCATGTCCAGACGCCGTCCGGTGCCATGTCCGGTGCTAATTAAATGTTCACGCCCATATCTACTGGGTGAAATACCACAGTGTGCCATCACAGCAGCAAGATTTGTGACCTGTTGCCACAAGAAAAGGTCAACCAGCGAAGAACAAACATCATTGTAAATACAACCCATATTTATGTTAATTTATTTCTCCTTTTGTACTTTAACTATTTGCACATCATTACAACACTGTACATAGACATAATGTGACATTTGAAATGTCTTTATTCCTTTGAAAGTTCTAAGTGTAATGTTTACTGTTAATTTTTATTGTTTATTTCACTTTTGTTTATTATCTACTTCACTTGCTTTGGCAATGTTAACATATTTTTCCCATGATAATAAAACCCTTGAATTGAATTGAGAGACAGAGAGAGAGACAGAGACAGAGAGAGAGACAGAGAGAGAGAGAGAGACAGAGAGACAGAGACAGAGAGAGAGAGAGACAGAGAGAGAGACAGAGAGAGAGACAGAGAGAGAGAGACAGAGAGAGAGACAGAGAGAGAGACAGAGAGAGAGAGACAGAGAGAGAGAGACAGAGAGAGAGACAGAGACAGAGACAGCGAGAGAGACAGACAGAGAGAGAGACAGAGACAGAGAGAGAGACAGAGAGAGAGACAGAGAGAGAGAGAGAGACAGAGAGACAGAGACAGAGAGAGAGAGAGACAGAGAGAGAGACAGAGAGAGAGACAGAGAGAGAGAGACAGAGAGAGAGACAGAGAGAGAGACAGAGAGAGAGAGACAGAGAGAGAGAGACAGAGAGAGAGACAGAGACAGAGACAGCGAGAGAGACAGACAGAGAGAGAGACAGAGACAGAGAGAGAGACAGAGAGAGGTCGACAAAACAATGTGTTTGAGTTCAAGAGAGAGGGCATATTGTAGTAAATGCAAAGCATGTGTTTTCTCTGTAGTTTTAATGAGATTTGGAGCCAGTAATGAGATCATTAAGATTGATTAAAAGGTGACACTAGAGAGGGATGTGACCTGAGGATATGTGTGTGTGTGTGTGTGTGTGTGTGTGTGTGTGTGTGTGTGTGTGTGTGTGTGTGTGTGTGTGTGTGTGTGTGTGTGTGTACGTGTGTGTGTGTGTGTGTACATGTTTTACTATACTTGTGAGTACCAGAAGTCCTCACAAGAATAGTAAACCAACTCAAAAGTGAGGACATTTTGCCAGTCCTCACTTGAAAAAAGGCTATTTCAGGGGTTAGATTAAGGGTTAGGATTAGAATTAGGGTTAGGATTAGAATTAGGGTTAGGATTAGAATTAAGGTTAGGATTAGAATTAAGGTTAAGGTTAGAATTAGGGTTAGGATTAGAATTAAGGTTAGGATTAGGATTAGAATTAGGGTTAGGATTAGAATTAGGGTTAGGATTAGAATTAAGGTTAGGATTAGAATTAAGGTTAGGATTAGAATTAGGGTTAGGATTAGAATTAGGGTTAGGATTAGAATTAGGGTTAGGATTAGAATTAGGGTTAAGGTTAGAATTAAGGTTAAGGTTAGAATTAAGGTTAGGGTTAGTGGTTAGGTTTATGGTTAGGAGTTTAGGTTAGGGTTTAAAATGGGAATCAATTGTTGGTTCCCAAAAAGTGTAATAAGACGTTGTGTGTGTGTGTGTGTGTGTGTGTGTGTGTGTGTGTGTGTGTGTGTGTGTGTGTGTGTGGTGTGTCTGTGTGTTGTGATGTGTGTGTGTGTCTGTGTGTTGTGGTGTGTGTGATGTGTGTGATGTGTGTGTGTGTGTGTGTGTGTGTGTTGTGGTGTGTGTGATGTGTGTGTGATGAGATGTGCGTGTTTGTGTGTGTCTGTGTGTGTGTGTCTGTGTGTTGTGGTGTGTGTTGTGGTGTGTGTGTGTCTGTGTGTTGTGATGTGTGTGTGTGTGTCTGTGTGTGATATGTGTGTGTGTTTGACCTGAGGACATACTGTCTGGTACACAGCTTTGTTCTTCCTCCATCACCACCCCTCCTCCACTTCCTCTAATTAACACCACATACTTCTCAATAGGCTCCCAAATGTGATAGAATCCAACCTATCGCCATGGATATCGTTAGGATGATTGACAGTCAATTACAGATACAGTTCACAGCCTGAAGAGAACAGCTCTTATTGGTTTCCTCTGCCAGCTAGTAGAGCTGAAACCATCGCTACGACGACTGAACACTTCTGCAGACAGCGAAAGCATTTGCCACAGGGAATTAAGTATTTTAAACGGTGCCAGGACCTGTGCCAGCAGACCCCGCCACTTCCTGTTTAGAGAAGCCCAGAAAGGGACCGGTGCAGACTGAGAGAACCATATCATTAGACTAGAATAGAATGAGTAGAATTAGAATCCCCATTCACCAGTCAAATTGCCATGGTCAGAGGTTCGGGCCGGTTCTACATTTACATTTACATTTAAGTCATTTAGCAGACGCTCTTATCCAGAGCGACTTACTCATTATATTTCTATGGGCTCTGCTGCTGAAGGCCCTCTCATAACAGGAGGGGAGGAGCCCAGGCTACAGGACTCCTGCTAACCCTCAAGTTTAACTCAACCATTTCACTTCCCATGACCTCATGCTTTACCGACACTCCAAAACAGTCCTACCTCTCGCTCTACCTCTCTCTCTGCCTCTCTCTCTGCCTCTCGCTCTACCTCTCGCTGCCTCTCTCTGCCTCTCTCTCTACCTCTCGCTGCCTCTCTCTCTGCCTCTGCCTCTCTCTCTACCTCTCGCTTTGCCTCTCACTCTGCCTCTCGCTCTACCTCTCTCTGCCTCTCTCTCTACCTCTCACTCTACCTCTCACTCTACCTCTCACTCTACCTCTCACTCTGCCTCTCACTCTGCCTCTCACCCTGCCTCTCACCCTGCCTCTCACCCTGCCTCTCGCTCTGCCTCTACCTCTCTCCTCCTTTTAATGATGTGCTTTGATCTCTCTGTGACTCATCAGACTTTAGTAATTCCCATTGAAAGTCAGAGCCTCAATGGAACAGGCAGATGTTCCATATCAGTGAGGAGTAAAAACAGGAAATCATCAGACCTGGATTGAAATACAATATATATATATATACTATCGGCACCAATAGAATGGTTGAAAAGGCGAGAGCCCCACCCATCTGCCACTCCAGGCAGGCTAGAACAAACACTCAAAGTTGTTGAACGATTTCAAGCTGTATGCAGCAGGAGAGAAATGGGTTGAGAAAGAGATGGAGAGAGAGAGATCTGGATAGAGAGAGAGAGATCTGGATAGAGAGAGAGAGATCTGGATAGAGAGAGAGAGAGAGATCTGGATAGAGAGAGAGAGATCTGGATAGAGAGAGAGAGATCTGGATAGAGAGAGAAATCTGGATAGAGAGAGAGATGTGGATAGAGAGAGAGAGATGTGGATAGAGAGAGAGAGAGATGTGGATAGAGAGAGAGAGAGATCTGGATAGAGAGAGAGATCTGGATAGAGAGAGAGGTGTGGATAGAGAGAGAGCGGTAGAGAGAGAGAGAGATCTGGATAGAGAGAGATATGTGGATAGAGAGAGAGAGATCTGGATAGAGAGAGATATGTGGATAGAGAGAGAGCGCGATCTGGATAGAGAGAGAGAGATCTGGATAGAGAGAGAGAGATCTGGATAGAGAGAGAGATGTGGATAGAGAGAGAGAGATCTGGATAGAGAGAGAGAGATGTGGATAGAGAGAGAGAGCGATAGAGAGGGAGATATCTGGATAGAGAGAGAGAGATCTGGATAGAGAGATATCTGGATAGAAAGAGAGAGAGAGATCTGGATAGAGAGAGAGATATGTGGATAGAGAGAGAGAGCGATAGAGGGAGAGAGATCTGGATAGAGAGAGAGAGATCTGGATAGAGAGAGAGATATGTGGATAGAGAGAGAGGGCGATAGAGGGAGAGAGATCTGGATAGAGAGAGAGATCTGGATAGAAAGAGAGAGAGAGATCTGGATAGAAAGAGAAAGATCTGGATAGAGAGAGAGATCTAGATAGAGAGAGAGAGATCTGGAAAGAGGGAGAGAGATCTGGATAGAGAGAGATAGATCTGGATAGAGAGAGAGAGATCTGGACAGAGAGAGAGAGATCTGGATAGAGAGAGATAGAGATCTGGATAGAGAGAGATAGAGATCTGGATAGAGAGAGATAGAGATCTGGATAGAGAGATCTGGATAGAGAGAGAGAGAGAGAGATCTGGATAGAGAGAGAGAGTGATAGAGAGAGAGAGGGGGAGAGAGATCTGGATAGAGATAGATCTGGATAGAGAGAGAGAGCGATAGAGAGAGAGAGAGAGAGAGGGAGTGAGAGAGATCTGGATAGAGAGAGAGAGCGATAGAGAGAGAGAGAGAGGGAGAGAGAGAGATCTGGATAGAGAGAGATAGAGATCTGGATAGAGAGAGAGAGTGATAGAGAGAGAGAGGGGGAGAGAGATCTGGATAGAGAGAGATCTGGATAGAGAGAGAGCGATAGAGAGAGAGGGAGAGAGAGAGATCTGGATAGAGAGAGAGAGAGGGAGAGAGAGAGAGCGATATAGAGAGAGAGAGGGAGAGAGAGAGATCTGGAGAGAGAGAGATCTGGATAGAGAGAGAGAGATCTGGATAGAGAGAGAGAGCGATAGAGAGAGAGAGGGGGAGAGAGATCTGGATAGAGAGAGATCTGGATAGAGAGAGCGATAGAGAGAGAGGGAGAGAGAGAGATCTGGATAGAGAGAGAGAGAGCGATATAGAGAGAGAGAGGGAGAGAGAGAGATCTGGATAGAGAGAGAGATGGAGAGAGAGAGATCTGGAGAGAGAGAGAGATATGGATAGAGAGAGAGAGAGCGATAGAGAGAGAGAGTGAGAGGGAGAGAGAGTGTGTGACTGTGTGTGTGCGTGTGTCTGGGCGTGTTAGTGATTTAACAGCTGCCTCCAGCTCCACTGACCTTTGACCTTAACTTCCTGTTTCTTAACATCAGGCCCCAAAGCAGCCTCCTGTCCAGGGCCCATATGGACCACAGACCAGGTCCGAGTAGTGCACTAGTGAATAGGGCGCTAATTTGGAACGCTAACTTCAGTGTGTAACAAACACTGGTCTCTAGTGTCTGAATAGCTATACATGACTAAAGACAATGTGTTGATCTCTGGAGCTTTGTGAGAAAAGGCAGGTGCCAGACATACATTACCAACAAAAGGTACTGTGTTGTACAATTGACAAACTTAATTTAAGAAAGTTATGTTGTTTGACAAGCTCGTTCATTAACCGAGTTAAACATCGACTCGACCCACTGATGGACTGTTCTATTATCCATGGTGGCATTTTGATTTAAACCGGTAAACAACACAGACAGTGTTTAATTCCTAAAAACAGCATAAGTGTAGAATGTGACAGGTTGACATTTATTGGGATGAATCTTGTCCTGGAGGCAGAGCTGAGCGATTTCCACTAGATGGGCCAGCTGCAAACTCAAAATTGGCTGTAATCAAAACAATTCTATAAAGAACTAACATTAGCTTTTTTGGTATTCATTTAAGGTTAGGGTTAAGCATAAGGATAGCAGTGTTAAGTGTTAGGGTTAAGGTTAAAAATCCGATTTGATGGTTTTGTGGCTGCCTCCAGTAGATGACTCATCCCAATAAATGCCAACCTGCTATAGAACGATGAAGACAAAAGGGAGGAGAGGCAACCAATACATAACCAGCTGAGAGGAGGGTGGGGCTGGCTGAGAGGAGGGTGGGGCTGGCTGAGAGGAGGGTGGGATAGGCTGAGAGGAGGGTGGGGCTGGCTGAGAGGAGGGTGGGGCTGGCTGAGAGGAGGGTGGGACTGGCTGAGAGGAGGGTGGGGCTGGCTGAGAGGAGGGTGGGGCTGGCTGAGAGGAGAGGAGGGTGGGGCTGGCTGAGAGGAGGGTGGGGCTGGCTGAGAGGAGGCTGGCTGAGAGGAGGGTGGGGTAGGCTGAGAGGAGGGTGGGGCTGGCTGAGAGGAGGGTGGGGCTGGCTGAGAGGAGGGTGGGGTAGGCTGAGAGGAGGTGGGGCTGGCTGAGAGGAGGGTGGGGCTGGCTGAGAGGAGGGTGGGGCTGGCTGAGAGGAGGGTGGGTGGGGCTGGCTGAGAGGAGGGTGGGGCTGGCTGAGAGGAGGGTGGGTGGGGCTGGCTGAGAGGAGGGTGGGGCTGGCTGAGAGGAGGGTGGGACTGGCTGAGAGGAGGGTGGGGCTGGCTGAGAGGAGGGTGGGGCTGGCTGAGAGGAGGGTGGGGCTGGCTGAGAGGAGGGTGGGGTAGGCTGAGAGGAGGGTGGGGCTGGCAGAGAGGAGGGTGGGGCTGGCTGAGAGGAGGGTGGGGCTGGCCAAGACGAGGGTGGGGCTGGCTGAAAGAAGCTGAGAGGAGGTGGGGCCATCTGAATGAGGCTGAGAAAAGGGTGGGGCTGGCAGAGAGGAGGGTGGGGCTGGCAGAGAGGAGGGTGGGGATGGCTGAGAGGAGGGTGGGGCTGGCTGAGAGGAGGGTGGGGCTGGCTGAAAGAAGCTGAGAGGAGGATGGGGCTGGCTGAGAGGAGGGTGGGGCTGGCTGAAAGAAGCTGAGAGGAGAGTGGGGCTGGCTGAGAGGAGGGTGGGGCTGGCTGAGAGGAGGGTGGGGCTGGCTGAGAGGAGGGTGGGGCTGGCTGAGAGGAGGGTGGGATAGGCTGAGAGGAGGGTGGGGCTGGCTGAGAGGAGGGTGGGGCTGGCTGAGAGGAGGGTGGGACTGGCTGAGAGGAGGGTGGGGCTGGCTGAGAGGAGGGTGGGGTAGGCTGAGAGGAGGGTGGGGCTGGCTGAGAGGAGGGTGGGGCTGGCTGAGAGGAGGGTGGGGTAGGCTGAGAGGAGGGTGGGGCTGGCTGAGAGGAGGGTGGGGCTGGCTGAGAGGAGGGTGGGGCTGGCTGAGAGGAGGGTGGGGTAGGCTGAGAGGAGGGTGGGGCTGGCTGAGAGGAGGGTGGGGCTGGCTGAGAGGAGGGTGGGGCTGGCTGAGAGGAGGGTGGGTGGGGCTGGCCGAGAGGAGGGTGGGGCTGGCTGAGAGGAGGGTGGGTGGGGCTGGCTGAGAGGAGGGTGGGGCTGGCTGAGAGGAGGGTGGGACTGGCTGAGAGGAGGGTGGGGCTGGCTGAGAGGAGGGTGGGGCTGGCTGAGAGGAGGGTGGGGCTGGCTGAGAGGAGGGTGGGGTAGGCTGAGAGGAGGGTGGGGCTGGCAGAGAGGAGGGTGGGGCTGGCTGAGAGGAGGGTGGGGCTGGCCAAGACGAGGGTGGGGCTGGCTGAAAGAAGCTGAGAGGAGGTGGGGCCAGCTGAATGAGGCTGAGAAAAGGGTGGGGCTGGCAGAGAGGAGGGTGGGGCTGGCAGAGAGGAGGGTGGGGCTGGCTGAGAGGAGGGTGGGGCTGGCCAAGACGAGGGTGGGGCTGGCTGAAAGAAGCTGAGAGGAGGTGGGGCCATCTGAATGAGGCTGAGAAAAGGGTGGGGCTGGCAGAGAGGAGGGTGGGGCTGGCAGAGAGGAGGGTGGGGATGGCTGAGAGGAGGGTGGGGCTGGCTGAGAGGAGGGTGGGGCTGGCTGAAAGAAGCTGAGAGGAGGATGGGGCTGGCTGAGAGGAGGGTGGGGCTGGCTGAAAGAAGCTGAGAGGAGAGTGGGGCTGGCTGAGAGGAGGGTGGGGCTGGCTGAGAGGAGGGTGGGGCTGGCTGAGAGGAGGGTGGGGCTGGCTGAGAGGAGGGTGGGATAGGCTGAGAGGAGGGTGGGGCTGGCTGAGGAGGAGGGGGCTGGCTGAGAGGAGGGTGGGACTGGCTGAGAGGAGGGTGGGGCTGGCTGAGAGGAGGGTGGGGCTGGCTGAGAGGAGGGTGGGGCTGGCTGAGAGGAGGGTGGGGCTGGCTGAGAGGAGGGTGGGGCTGGCTGAGAGGAGGGTGGGGCTGGCTGAGAGGAGGGTGGAGAGCTGAGAGGAGGGTGGGGCTGGCTGAGAGGAGGGTGGGGCTGGCTGAGAGGAGGGTGGGGCTGGCTGAGAGGAGGGTGGGGCTGGCTGAGAGGAGGGAGGGTGGGGCTGGCTGAGAGGAGGGTGGGGCTGGCTGAGAGGAGGGTGGGGCTGGCTGAGAGGAGGGTGGGGCTGGCTGAGAGGAGGGTGGGGCTGGCTGAGAGGAGGGTGGGGTAGGCTGAGAGGAGGGTGGGGCTGGGAGAGAGAGAGCTGAGGGTGGGGCTGGCTGAGAGGAGGGTGGGGCTGGCCAAGAGGAGGGTGGGGCTGGCTGAAAGAAGCTGAGAGGAGGTGGGGCCAGCTGAATGAGGCTGAGAAAAGGGTGGGGCTGGCAGAGAGGAGGGTGGGGCTGGCAGAGAGGAGGGTGGGGCTGGCTGAGAGGAGGGTGGGGCTGGCTGAGAGGAGGGTGGGGCTGGCTGAAAGAAGCTGAGAGGAGGATGGGGCTGGCTGAGAGGAGGGTGGGGCTGGCTGAAAGAAGCTGAGAGGAGAGTGGGGCTGGCTGAGAGGAGGGTGGGGCTGGCAGAGAGGAGGGTGGGGCTGGCTGAAAGAGAGGAGGATGGGGCTGGCAGAGAGGAGGGTGGAGCTGGCTGAGAGGAGGGTGGGGCTGGCTGAAAGAGACTGAGAGGAGGGTGGGGGTGGCTGAAAGAAGCTGAGAGGAGGGTGGGGCTGGCTGAGAGGAGGGTGGGGCTGGCTGAGAGGAGGGTGGGGCTGGCTGAAAGAGACTGCTGAGAGGAGGGTGGGGGTGGCTGAAAGAAGCTGAGAGGAGGTGGGGCTGGCTGAGAGGAGGGTGGGGCTGGCTGAAAGAAGCTGAGAGGAGGATGGGGCTGGCTGAGAGGAGGGTGGGGCTGGCTGAAAGAAGCTGAGAGGAGAGAGGGGGGCTGGCTGAGAGGAGGGTGGGGCTGGCAGAGAGGAGGGTGGGGCTGGCTGAGAGGAGGATGGGGCTGGCAGAGAGGAGGGTGGGGCTGGCTGAGAGGAGGGTGGGGCTGGCTGAAAGAGACTGAGAGGAGGGTGGGGTGGCTGAAAGAAGCTGAGAGGAGGGTGGGGCTGGCAGAGAGGAGGGTGGGGCTGGCTGAGAGGAGGGTGGGGCTGGCTGAGAGGAGGGTGGGGCTGGCTGAAAGAAGCTGAGAGGAGGATGGGGCTGGCTGAGGAGGAGGGTGGGGCTGGCTGAAAGAAGCTGAGAGGAGAGTGGGGCTGGCTGAGAGGAGGGTGGGGCTGGCAGAGAGGAGGGTGGGGCTGGCTGAGAGGAGGATGGGGCTGGCAGAGAGGAGGGTGGGGCTGGCTGAGAGGAGGGTGGGGCTGGCTGAAAGAGACTGAGAGGAGGGTGAGAGGGGGGTGGCTGAAAGAAGCTGAGAGGAGGGTGGGGCTGGCTGAGAGGAGGGTGGGGCTGGCTGAGAGGAGGGTGGGGCTGGCTGAAAGAGACTGAGAGGAGGGTGGGGGTGGCTGAAAGAAGCTGAGAGGAGGGTGGGGCTGGCTGAGAGGAGGGTGGGGCTGGCTGAGAGGAGGGTGGGGCTGGCTGAGAGGAGGGTGGGGCTGGCTGAGAGGAGGCTGGCTGAGAGGAGGGTGGGGCTGGCTGAGAGGAGGGTGGGGCTGGCTGAGAGGAGGGTGGGGCTGGCTGAGAGGAGGGTGGGGCTGGCTGAGAGGAGGGTGGGGGTGGCTGAAAGAAGCTGAGAGGAGGGTGGGGCTGGCTGAAAGAGACTGAGAGGAGGGTGGGGCTTGCTGAGAGGAGGGTGGGGCTGGCTGAAAGAAGCTGAGAGGGTGGTGCTGGCTGAAAGAAGCTGAGAGGAGAGTGGGGCTGGCTGAGAGGAGGGTGGGGCTGGCTGAGAGGAGGGTGGGGCTGGCTGAAAGAAGCTGAGAGGAGGGTGGGGCTGGCTGAAAGAAGCTGAGAGGGTGGTGCTGGCTGAAAGAAGCTGAGAGGAGAGTGGGGCTGGCTGAGAGGAGGGTGGGGCTGGCTCAGAGGAGGGTGGGGCTGGCTGAAAGAGACTGAGAGGAGGGTGGGGCTGGCTGAGAGGAGGTTGGGATTGGCTGAGAGAAGGGTGGGGCTGGCTGAAAGAGACTGAGAGGAGGGTGGGGCTGGCTGAGAGGAGGTTGGGATTGGCTGAGAGGAGGGTGTGGCTTGCTGAAAGAGGCACTGCTAATACAATGTACAATCAAATGAAATGTTATTGGTCACATACGTATGTTTAGCAGATGTTATTGCAGGTGTAGTGAAATGCTTGTGTTTCTAGTTCCGACAGAGCAGTAATATCTAATAATAGCAGCCTCCGTCTGCTTTAACAGTGTAACGTCAAATGTATTATCAGGCCAATCTCCTACGGTGACGGCAGCCATTACGTGTACTCTCAAAAAAACACAGTTACAGACGCACAAATATTAAATCTCCCTGTTATTGTTATGGTGAGAGGTTAGTATGTCTTGGGGGGGTATGATATAAACTGCTAACCTCCCTGTTATTGTTATGGTGAGAGGTTAGTATGTCTTGGGGGGGTATGATATAAACTGCTAACCTCCCTGTTATTGTTATGGTGAGAGGTTCGTATGTCTTGGGGGGGGTATAATATAAACTGCTAACCTCCCTGTTATTGTTATGGTGAGAGGTTAGTATGTCTTGGGGGGTATGATATAAACTGCTAACCTCCCTGTTATTGTTATGGTGAGAGGTTAGTATGTCTTGGGGGGTATGATATAAACTGCTAACCTCCCTGTTATTGTTATGGTGAGAGGTTAGTATGTCTTGGGGGATGATATAAACTGCTAACCTCCCTGTTATTGTTATGGTGAGAGGTTAGTATGTCTTGGGGGGGGGGTATGATATAAACTGCTAACCTCCCTGTTATTGTTATGGTGAGAGGTTAGTATGTCTTGGGGGTATGATATAAACTGCTAACCTCCCTGTTATTGTTATGGTGAGAGGTTAGTATGTCTTGGGGGGTATGATATAAACTGCTAACCTCCCTGTTATTGTTATGGTGAGAGGTTAGTATGTCTTGGGGGGGTATGATATAAACTGCTAACCTCCCTGTTATTGTTATGGTGAGAGGTTAGTATGTCTTGGGGGGGTATGATATAAACTGCTAACCTCCCTGTTATTGTTATGGTGAGAGGTTAGTATGTCTTGGGGGTATGATATAAACTGCTAACCTCCCTGTTATTGTTATGGTGAGAGGTTAGTATGTCTTGGGGGGGTATGATATAAACTGCTAACCTCCCTGTTATTGTTATGGTGAGAGGTTAGTATGTCTTGGGGGGTATGATATAAACTGCTAACCTCTCTGTTATTGTTATGGTGAGAGGTTAGTATGTCTTGGGGGGGGTATGATATAAACTGCTAACCTCCCTGTTATTGTTATGGTGAGAGGTTAGTATGTCTTGTGGGGGGGGTATGATATAAACTGCTAACCTCCCTGTTATTGTTATGGTGAGAGGTTAGTATGTCTTGGGGGGGGTATAATATAAACTGCTAACCTCCCTGTTATTGTTATGGTGAGAGGTTAGTATGTCTTGGGGGTATGATATAAACTGCTAACCTCCCTGTTATTGTTATGGTGAGAGGTTAGTATGTCTTGGGGGTATGATATAAACTGCTAACCTCTCTGTTATTGTTATGGTGAGAGGTTAGTATGTCTTGGGGGGGGTGGTATGATATAAACTGCTAACCTCCCTGTTATTGTTATGGTGAGAGGTTAGTATGTCTTGGGGGGGTATGATATAAACTGCTAACCTCCCTGTTATTGTTATGGTGAGAGGTTAGTATGTCTTGGGGGGTATGATATAAACTGCTAACCTCCCTGTTATTGTTATGGTGAGAGGTTAGTATGTCTTGGGGGGGTATGATATAAACTGCTAACCTCCCTGTTATTGTTATGGTGAGAGGTTAGTATGTCTTGGGGGGTATGATATAAACTGCTAACCTCCCTGTTATTGTTATGGTGAGAGGTTAGTATGTCTTGGGGGTATGATATAAACTGCTAACCTCCCTGTTATTGTTATGGTGAGAGGTTAGTATGTCTTGGGGGTATGATATAAACTGCTAACCTCCCTGTTATTGTTATGGTGAGAGGTTAGTATGTCTTGGGGGTTATAATATAAACTGCTAACCTCCCTGTTATTGTTATGGTGAGAGGTTAGTATGTCTTGGGGGGGGTATGATATAAACTGCTAACCTCCCTGTTATTGTTATGGTGAGAGGTTAGTATGTCTTGGGGGTATGATATAAACTGCTAACCTCCCTGTTATTGTTATGGTGAGAGGTTAGTATGTCTTGGGGGGGTATGATATAAACTGCTAACCTCCCTGTTATTGTTATGGTGAGAGGTTAGTATGTCTTGGGGGAGGTATGATATAAACTGCTAACCTCCCTGTTATTGTTATGGTGAGAGGTTAGTATGTCTTGGGGGGGTATGATATAAACTGCTAACCTCCCTGTTATTGTTATGGTGAGAGGTTAGTATGTCTTGGGGGGGTATGATATAAACTGCTAACCTCTCTGTTATTGTTATGGTGAGAGGTTAGTATGTCTTGGGGGGGTATGATATAAACTGCTAACCTCCCTGTTATTGTTATGGTGAGAGGTTAGTATGTCTTGGGGGGTATGATATAAACTGCTAACCTCCCTGTTATTGTTATGGTGAGAGATTAGTATGTCTTGTGGGGGTATGATATAAACTGCTAACCTCCCTGTTATTGTTATGGTGAGAGGTTAGTATGTCTTGGGGGTATGATATAAACTGCTAACCTCCCTGTTATTGTTATGGTGAGAGGTTAGTATGTCTTGTGGGGGGGTATGATATAAACTGCTAACCTCCCTGTTATTGTTATGGTGAGAGGTTAATATGTCTTGTGGGGGGGGTATGATATAAACTGCTAACCTCCCTGTTATTGTTATGGTGAGAGGTTAGTATGTCTTGGGGGTATGATATAAACTGCTAACCTCCCTGTTATTGTTATGGTGAGAGGTTAGTATGTCTTGGGGGGGGTATGATATAAACTGCTAACCTCCCTGTTATTGTTATGGTGAGAGGTTAGTATGTCTTGTGGGGGGGTATGATATAAACTGCTAACCTCCCTGTTATTGTTATGGTGAGAGGTTAGTATGTCTTGTGGGGGGGTATGATATAAACTGCTAACCTCCCTGTTATTGTTATGGTGAGAGGTTAGTATGTCTTGGGGGGGTATGATATAAACTGCTAACCTCCCTGTTATTGTTATGGTGAGAGGTTAGTATGTCTTGGGGGTATGATATAAACTGCTAACCTCCCTGTTATTGTTATGGTGAGAGGTTAGTATGTCTTGGGGGGTATGATATAAACTGCTAACCTCCCTGTTATTGTTATGGTGAGAGGTTAGTATGTCTTGGGGGGGTATGATATAAACTGCTAACCTCCCTGTTATTGTTATGGTGAGAGGTTAGTATGTCTTGGGGGTATGATATAAACTGCTAACCTCCCTGTTATTGTTATGGTGAGAGGTTAGTACGTCTTGGGGGGGGTATGATATAAACTGCTAACCTCCCTGTTATTGTTATGGTGAGAGGTTAGTATGTCTTGGGGGTATGATATAAACTGCTAACCTCCCTGTTATTGTTATGGTGAGAGGTTAGTATGTCTTGGGGGGGGTATGATATAAACTGCTAACCTCCCTGTTATTGTTATGGTGAGAGGTTAGCATGTCTTGTGGGGGTATGATATAAACTGCTAACCTCCCTGTTATTGTTATGGTGAGAGGTTAGTATGTCTTGGGGGGGTATGATATAAACTGCTAACCTCCCTGTTATTGTTATGGTGAGAGGTTAGTATGTCTTGGGGGGGTGTATGATATAAACTGCTAACCTCCCTGTTATTGTTATGGTGAGAGGTTAGCATGTCTTGTGGGGGGTATGATATAAACTGCTAACCTCCCTGTTATTGTTATGGTGAGAGGTTAGTATGTCTTGGGGGGTATGATATAAACTGCTAACCTCCCTGTTATTGTTATGGTGAGAGGTTAGTATGTCTTGTGGGGGGGTATGATATAAACTGCTAACCTCCCTGTTATTGTTATGGTGAGAGGTTAGTATGTCTTGGGGGGTATGATATAAACTGCTAACCTCCCTGTTATTGTTATGGTGAGAGGTTAGTATGTCTTGGGGGGGGTATGATATAAAACTGCTAACCTCCCTGTTATTGTTATGGTGAGAGGTTAGTATGTCTTGGGGGGTATGATATAAACTGCTAACCTCCCTGTTATTGTTATGGTGAGAGGTTAGTATGTCTTGGGGGGGTATGATATAAACTGCTAACCTCCCTGTTATTGTTATGGTGAGAGGTTAGTATGTCTTGGGGGGGTATGATATAAACTGCTAACCTCCCTGTTATTGTTATGGTGAGAGGTTAGTATGTCTTGGGGGGTATGATATAAAACTGCTAACCTCCCTGTTATTGTTATGGTGAGAGGTTAGTATGTCTTGGGGGGTATGATATAAACTGCTAACCTCCCTGTTATTGTTATGGTGAGAGGTTAGTATGTCTTGGGGGGGGTATGATATAAACTGCTAACCTCCCTGTTATTGTTATGGTGAGAGGTTAGTATGTCTTGTGGGGGGGTATGATATAAACTGCTAACCTCCCTGTTATTGTTATGGTGAGAGGTTAGTATGTCTTAGGGGGGTATGATATAAACTGCTAACCTCCCTGTTATTGTTATGGTGAGAGGTTAGTATGTCTTGGGGGGTATGATATAAACTGCTAACCTCCCTGTTATTGTTATGGTGAGAGGTTAGTATGTCTTGGGGGGTATGATATAAACTGCTAATCTCCCTGTTATTGTTATGGTGAGAGGTTAGTATGTCTTGGGGGGTATGATATAAACTGCTAACCTCCCTGTTATTGTTATGGTGAGAGGTTAGTATGTCTTGGGGGGGGTATGATATAAACTGCTAACCTCCCTGTTATTGTTATGGTGAGAGGTTAGTATGTCTTGTGGGGGGTATGATATAAACTGCTAACCTCCCTGTTATTGTTATGGTGAGAGGTTAGTATGTCTTAGGGGGTATGATATAAACTGCTAACCTCCCTGTTATTGTTATGGTGAGAGGTTAGTATGTCTTGGGGGGTATGATATAAACTGCTAACCTCCCTGTTATTGTTATGGTGAGAGGTTAGTATGTCTTGTAGGGGGTATGATATAAACTGCTAACCTCCCTGTTATTGTTATGGTGAGAGGTTAGTATGTCTTAGGGGGGGTATGATATAAACTGCTAACCTCCCTGTTATTGTTATGGTGAGAGGTTAGTATGTCTTGGGGGGGTATGATATAAACTGCTAACCTCCCTGTTATTGTTATGGTGAGAGGTTAGTATGTCTTGGGGGGGGGGGGGGTATGATATAAACTGCTAACCTCCCTGTTATTGTTATGGTGAGAGGTTAGTATGTCTTAGGGGGTATGATTTTAGGGGTTATTTTGTCTGTCATAGTTGAAGTGTACCTATGATGAAAATTACAGGCCTCTCATCTTTTTAAGTGTGAGAACTTGCACAATTGGTGGCTGACTAAATACTTTTTTGCCCCACTGTATCTCTACTACCATATATATCTCTACTACCATATATATCTCTACAGCCATATATATCTCTACAGCCATATATATCTCTACTACCATATATATCTCTACAGCCATATATATCTCTACTACCATATATATCTCTACTACCATATATATCTCTACTACCATATATATCTCTACAGCCATATATATCTCTACTACCATATATATCTCTACAGCCATATATATCTCTACAGCCATATATATCTCTACTACCATATATATCTCTCAAGCCATATATATCTCTACAGCCATATATATCTCTACAGCCATATAGATCTCTACTACCATATACACTTGTTTTTCAACCACTCCACACATTTCTTGTTAACAAACTACAGTTTTGGGAAGTTGGTTAGGACATCTACTTCGTGCATGACAAGTAATTTTCCAACAATTGTATACAGACAGATTATTTCACTTATAATTCACTGTATCACAATTCCAGTGGGTCAGAAGTTTACATACACGAAGTTGACTGTGCCTTTAAACAGCTTGGAAAATTCCAGAAAATGATCGCATGGCTTTAGAAGCTTCTGATAGGCTAATTGATATAATTTGAGTCAATTGGAGGTGTACCTGTGGATGTATTTCAAGGCCTACCTTCAAACTCAGTGCCTCTTTGCTTGACATCGAGGGAAAATCAAAAGAAATCAGCCAAGACCTCAGAAAAAAGATTGTAGACCTCCACAAGTCTGGTTCATCCTTGGGAGCAATTTCCAAACACCTGAAGACCAGGGTTATTCGGAGAGAGAGGGAGAGAGCATTACTTGTATTTATTATTGTTCTCATTATGGCTGTTGTCTGTCTGTCTGTCCGTCTGTCTGATCATGTTGATAACACCAGGTGGAGTGACCCTCATCCTCTCTGCTTTCTGAAAATCAGCCAGGTTCTTAAAAGCTCCCAGCCTCACAACTAATACCCAGTACCACACAGAGGAGCCGGGTGGCGCCAACAGTGGGAAATGAAACCAAGACAATAATGGAGGACCCACCACCCCGGTCCTTCTCTCCTTCTCTCAGAAAAGACACCAACAAAAGGCGGATCGAGAAAATTAACATTTTCTTCAACAATTTTCACAAAGCGTGATGTGAATTTTTTTTTTTTAATTCAAATGCTTTGGTTGCATTCTCTGGCACTGAATCCCTTTTCAACCAAGATAGTGTGTTTCTTTGTCATGAAGAACTCTGGCTGGTATAAGAGGTATTTGGTGAGTGAGGAGTATACTGTGTGAGACAGATGGGAGCAGCTGGAGGGATTAGAAGCCACAACTGTTTCCAAATGGACAGTTAGTTAGTACATGCTTACAGCTGTCCACAGTGTTGGCACTGGGTTCCTGGACAACACAGGAGGCTACTGAGGGGAGGACGACTCATAATAATGGCCAGAACAGAGAAAATGGAATGGCATCAAACACCCTGTTCCTGGAGAGCTACCGTCCTGTAGGTTCTCTCTCTAACCCTGTCCCTGGAGAGCTACCATCCTGTAGGTTCTCTCTCTAACCCTGTTCCTGGAGAGCTACCGTCCTGTAGGTTCTCTCTCTAACCTTGTTCCTGGAGAGCTACAGTCCTGTAGGTTCTCTAACCCTGTTCCTGGAGAGCTACCGTCCTGTAGGTTCTCTCTCTAACCCTGTTCCTGGA